>NC_090390.1:45727320-46042781 GCF_036365525.1 Heterodontus francisci
AAGTAATTATTCCATCATTCATTCATTGTGAGCTGCTGACTTCACCCTTCGTCCTTAGTGGAATGCCAATGTAAGCATGACCCTCATTTAAATATGATCTCCCATGGGCACTTGCACGTGTTTCAGCTAGGCACTAGGCAAGGAACACAAATGGAAAGGAGGCGACAGACTACATGCATTGAGGTCAGTCTGAGTGGACATCACGGAGGCTGGAAGCAGTAATTATGAGATTGTCTCTTGCTTCCTTTGCATGTTGCTCAATCTGCCTGGCCTCTGGTGCAAGGGCTTCACCATCCATTGCTGCTTGCCCCTCTCCCTCCTCTGCGTCGGTGGAGTGTCGCTCAGGAATCTCATCGTTTTGCAAGGCCTCCCCCCCCCTACAGTGCTAGTGTTGTACCGCTCCTCTCTTGCATTGTAAGGGTTCCTCACTGGCGTGAGTAGCCATGTCTTCAATCAGTTGTGCTTGCCCCCGAGAATCCATCCCTGAAAGTGAGCTGGGGAATCCTGAAAAATTGTGGCACCTGGGACTGTCAAAATATGTAGGCATTGTGGCTGCTTCCCAGAAAGTGGGCACACACCTGCAGGAAACACTTTCAATGGTTGCAGACCAGTTGAACGTTGATGGAATGAATGCCCTTCCTGTTGACGAAGGCGGCTGGCTGGTTCATTAGAGATTGATGGCCACATGCATGCAATCTATCACACCTTGCATCTGGGGGAATCCAGCGATGGCCTGGAATCCAATGGCCCTCTCAGCCTGTACATTACTGGACCGACCCTGACATAGTCACCAGCCCTCTTAAACATGGGCTGCTGCCTGGGAGACCCCACACATGTCCCCGGTGGATCTTTGGAATGATCCAGATGTGTAAAAGTTCATTGCCGTGGTGATCTTCAGGGCCATTGCCATAGGGTTACCCCCAAATCCCGTAGGTTGCAACTCATCCTGAAGGAGGGCACGTGTCAGTGACGGCCTCCTTGGAGAGGCGTAGTCTGCGCTGACAATGCCGCTCAGATATTTGGAGTTTATTGATTCGAGTCTGGTACACTCTCTGGCACAGGTGGGCCCTTCTTGGCATGGCCGGGTGCTGCTGCTCTTGTTGTGAAGCTTTACGGACAGGCGCAGCTGCCTTTTGGCCCTCCTCCCCTCAGAGGCGCTGCATCACAACATGCGGGTCCAAAAAGACAGGGTGTATGAGACCCATGCCAGGTAACCAGTGGGCCTACGGAGAGCTATCGATGCAGAGCCGATCCTGCCCTGGCAACTGAGCTATTGCTACTTCTCCCAGCAGAATCCCTGATGGCCCCTCAGTGCCCATCCTTGCTGATGGCCGACGCTCTCATCCAGCAGTATTGGCAACTGCCCATTTCACCCAAACATTTGTTCACCCAATACAGCTACCCAAACTGAAGTTCCCCACTTGCAGAGCCCCCGAGACCCCAAACCCTCCTTGCAGAGCACACAGCACCGCAGTCCGGAAGTGGCCTCCACACCTCCCTCTCCCCCTATGCAGTGCATTTCATTGCTGTCTACCCATCGCGGCAATGAGGCCTCGCCTCGCTGCTGCCAGTTTCCAATAGTCATGAACTCAAAGGCACGTGAGTGCGACCCACTGTCCACCTAATTCCGAGGCCCCCATTAAATCGCAATTTCAATGCATTTGCACTTAACTAATTAACTGCTCAGCAATTTAAAACACATTCCTGTCAGGTCACAGCAGCAATGCCACCTTGGTGCTTTCCTGCCACTGACTAAATCCAGAACCAACATCACTACGCCAGATTTCCGGGCGGACATTTCCAATGCGATTCTCCATCACCCACACCACCATTCCCACTTCAAAGGGCTGTACACAATTCTGCCCCCTGTCAGGTGAAGAGTGGCAGTTACACAATGGGGAGCCCCAGGGAATTACCTCGGCCCTATAAAAGGGTGAATGGTGCAGAGGGAGACTCAGTTTCTCTTGGTGCTGCGCATGTGGCAGAGAGAGTGGGCAGTAAACGCTTGGGTATTGTAAGGAGTTGTCACTCTCCTGGCATTGTGGGGGCATAAGAGCAGAGGGTAAGGTTGCCAGGCACAATTGGGCAGCCACCTGATCATAAAGGAAGGCAGCAGCTGGCAATGGGGGCCCAGTGGCGATGCAGAGCAACACCCTGTGCAGAAAGGGCAGAGTGCCAGGCATCAGGATGGCAAGGGAGAGCGGCGAGGGGCAGGAAGGACATGAAGGCATACCCTCAGCATAGGATCTACCACCGAAGACAGAGCTGCCTGGAGTTGACCCAGAGCCAGAGGAGACCGTGTAGGCAGATGATCTCAGACATCTGTGCTCTCATTGCCACAAACCTCACAGCACTGGTCACCATGCACTGTCAATGGCCGTCAAAGTCACAGTGGCCTTGAATTCCATCGCTTCTGGCTCCTTACAAGGATCAGCTATGGACCTTAGTGGCATCTCACAAACAACGCACACCACTACATATCACAGGTTACTGATGCCCCATTTGCCAGGGGTGGACTGTACATTCTGTGATGGAAATCACACCTGCCAAATGGAAATATATTAATCTTGTCATATGGAGCATTATTTGAACACTTACGGGAACTTGAACAAACTTGTTTAAAAAGACCACAAGACTGGGTGGTTGAAAACAAGGCTGCACATTTGCATTCTGAGAGACAGTTGCCTAGAGAGACAATGGTCCCTGACCCAATTAACCAGATATGTTTTGTCAATAGTGATGGTCAAGAGACAGCGAAAGTCATTGAATGTGTAAGAGCCAGCATTCAGCGCTCACCCCCGCACTGCACCCGCCCCCCCACCCCGCTCCCCCACGCCCCCCCCCCCAACCACCAGAGTACATCTGGTAAGCTTGGAAGAATAAACAAACTTCGCAGGTGATACTATATCAAACAAAAAGCTAGTTGCATGACTAACCTGCTGGTCAACCTGGAGCTTATTGAATTGTGCTCACAGAAAGGTTTTGAGACAGACTGCAATTGGACTTCAAGAGGAGAGCATCTCTCTCTCTCTCACACACAAAGTTCCAGGGACCCACAGAAGTAACTTAAGCCTCAAGTCAGAAGACTCCTGTAGGCCTTCTGGTACAAGCAAAACAAGTCTGAAAGTGTGCACTGGGCCCCAACGAGAACTGCAAGACTTAACTTCAATCAAAGACTTTACATCCAACCCAAAATCAGTAACTGAATTCCATTTACTACTTCAAATCTTTTGCCTTTAATTATTTCTCTTCCTCTGTCTCTATATGTGTATGTGTTTATCACTAATGCATGCTAGTGTGGTGGCATCACATAGTTTTAGTAGTTTTAACTGAGTTAGAGTTTTATGGTTTATAAACGTACACATTTGTTGTTTAAATCGGAGAAAACCTGTCTGGTTGATTTCTTTACAATCACAATTATAGAGCAGTGAGCAAGGACTCCCTGAGGGGAAGCTAAAAACACTGTTTTAAAAGTTTGACCCTGCTACGGCCATACCAGGAAAACGCCGAAACGGGAGCCCTAGACCCCTTCCTCACCTGGTCGTAACAATTCAGTTCATGACAGATGCGGCCTCGCAGGCACAGAGGGCAGTGGGTTTCGCCATTGCACGAATCCCCCAGGTACAGATCATCATTGATTAAACCCATGTGGCCATTAAGGCACCCAGTGACCGGCCAGTGAGCTCCATCAACAGGAAGGGCTTTCATCCCCTCAACTGGTCTGTGACAACAAGAGCTTCCTCCATGTGTGAGCTTGCTTTCCTGGCAGCTGCCATGAGTCCTTCATCCTTCGCCAATCCAGGCTGCCGCAGCTCTTTACTCCAACCCCCAAAATCTGTCAATAGATCCAAAGAGATGACTACTCACCCATCTACAAGAGGCACAGAGGTGATTTAACCAAAGCCACCTACTCACTAGGACAACCACTGAGCAGGCTATCAGGCTTCTGAAGATGTATTTCCGGTGCCTGGACTGGCTGGGTAACAACCTCCAATACATAACTGCAAGAGTCTTGCTCATTGTGGCGGTCTGTTGCACTCTGTATTGCATGGCTCTCCAGAGAGGTGTGAACATTGAGGACAGTGAGACCATGGAAGGAGACAGCTTATCGGAGGAAAAGGAGGAGAGGAGGTGGGAGAGGAGGAGGAAGAGGTAGCAGAGGGGAAGGACGCAGAACACCGAGGTGCTCTGGCTGCACAGGAAGGTGGCCGGGCACGGCGCAGGTCATGAAGATCTCATCAGGATGCCATGAATGTCAGGGATAATTCGATTCAGGAACAGTTCAACTGAGTCCATCTGACCTAGGATGAAGGGCACGGAACTCACTCTGAGATGCTTGTGCTAATATTTTCATTGAAGGCACAGCCGGAACATCTAAACTCTTACTGTCAATGAAGGATGCACATCTGCCTAGAGGCTTTGCCTTCACTGTTGAGGAACCCTTGTCTCCTTCAGCACTTCATACCTCTTGTTCTTGTCAAAGGAGCCTCACACATCTGGCTACATAGAGCTCAGAAGGGAAAACAGTGCACAGATACAAGAAGAAATCCAAAATTAAAAAGGTTTCTGTCCTTGTCCGACACCTTTAAATCCATAGCTACTACTCCATTAAAGTCTCGTGCTAATGGAAGACTTACAATAGGCCATGATGGTGTCCTCCGATACCTTTTGCATACATCATATTTTTCACTAAGCTCTTCAGTAAGCTTTGTGTACTCATCATCAACCACCCTCGCATCCTTTAGAAGGATTTTTAATCCGTGACAAGAGGGATGAGCAAATTGTCAATGTAACTTGAAGACAATTTGCTTTTTTTCTCTCAAACGCCTGTTACTTGATGCCACTAACACTTCTTTAACGTTCTTATTGGAGATGCTAGGTGTTGTGGTATTGCTTTAAATGCTAGTGGTGCTTTAAGGGGTGTACCTTAAATGGCTGTCCATCACCCAGAGAAGATATGATGCACAGCTAAGCATTCATTGCAAGCAGCCAAAAGCAGTAACAACCGAGTACAGGACCTTCCCAGTATTGCTGTGGATGTTTGTATCTTCAATGAAAGAACCTACCTTATCAATTCACTGATTGTATTTGTGCAATCGCGTAATACAAGATTTTGTTAAAGGGACACCATAAAGGCCTGATTGGAAAGTCAGTAGATTTGCAATTTACCCAAAGACAATTATCATGTTCCATGTTTCATTGGTGCCTTTTCCACGGAAGGCTTGCTCAGCAGCAAGGGTATCTCACTAGATACCACATCCATAATAATAAAGTGTCTTACTCCAGCTATTCTGCATGGAATCACCACCCTTTTCAGCAGGGGTCAGCAACACAAAGATTTTGAGGTTCGTAACTGGTAATTTCAGGGACAAGAAATTTCCCATTGGCTTCCTTTTTCCGAATAGACCAACTTTTTAAAAAATAAAATCACAGCACAGGTGCTAGGAGTGGGAACAGTGCTTTCGAACTTCGGACAGATTGGGGTTTCCCAGCGACCTTTTTTTTAAAAAATCGGAACGGGGTGGGGGTGGGGGGGTGACAGAGGGAGGGAGGGGCGGACAGAGAGGGGGGGCAGAAATAGTGAGAATGACACAGAGAGGAGGGATAACAGAGAGGGGGAACACAGACTGGGGGGGTGGGGAGACAGGCAGAGAGAGAGAGAGAGTGAGGCAGAGAGGCAGAGAGACAGAGAGATGAGGGAGAGATAGCGATCAAGATCACTTCTGGCAGATGAACATCTATCTGGAATTCTTTGCGTTGCTACAAGAAGTGTGCGGGCGGAGACTGACTACTTGTGCAAGCAAAAAAAAAATGCTAGGTATCTATGCTAGGTATCTCACTAAATCAGTGTCTGACGTAGTGACGAGAAAGTAAGTCAATAAATTAGTCTTCTCATTTAAAGCTTCTTCACAAAAATGCACATTCGTTGTTGCTTTCATTAATAGTAAGCTAAATTTTTCAATGCCTTTATCTTTCCAAAATTGTCTCAGCGACCCCCTATAGAACATAAAAATTGTAATGTGGCTTCCCCCGTGAAAAGGTTGGACACCCCTCTCTCTGTCCCCCCTGTCTCCATCTCCCTCTCTCTCCCCTCTGTGTCTGTCTGTCCACCCCTCTCTCTATCTCTTTCCCTCACTCCCTGGCAGCTAGGTTATTCTAAAACACAAGTTTAAAGGCTTGCATTATGTAAACTCATTTTAAAATGGCAAAGTCACTTAGGGAAGTCTCGATTTCTATGCTCTGGCATGCATTACTTTCACTTGGGACACAATGGAAGTTGCTGGATTTTTACTTCTATATAAATGTCACAATTCTGCTGTTTTCCATTTGGAACCATGTTATTCCAGAACTTGTATTGATGGGAAAACAGGGAAGAATATCCAAGGAATCTCCAGAAGTCAGCACTCTAAGTTTCTCATGAACTCAAGAGTATGGTATAATGGGGGCAGAGGGATTTGGCAAAAATTGGATGCTGCTGACTCATATACAATAATTAGTAAATACAATGTAACAGATAACTTTAATAAACCTTAATTTTTATTTATTTACAGATACAGCACTGAAACAGGCCCTTCGGCCCACCAAGTCTGTGCCAAACAACAACCACCCATTTATAATAATCCTACATTAATCCAGTATTCCTTACCACATCCCCACCATTCTCCTACCACCTACCTACACTAGGGGCAATTTACAATGGCCAATTTACCTATCAACCTGCAAGTCTTTGGCTGTGGGAGGAAACCAGAGCACCCAGCAGAAACCCACGCAGTCACAGGGAGAACTTGCAAACTCCACACAGGCAGTACACAGAACTGAACCCAGGTCGCTGGAGCTGTGAGGCTAACCATTAGATTGGCTATACATCTTATATCCAGATTAATTGCCCCGTGTCCATGGCTAAGTCAATAATTTTGTCAGTTGTCCCTGGTGCAACATGTCCGTGTCTATCCCTGCTTTTCAGTGACCTTAATGGTATTGTCATCCCAGAACCTGAAGCAAGTAAAACTTTCATATTCTCTGACCTCACTTTGATCTTTACTGCTGAATGAATCTAAATAACATTTCAACCAATTTGTTCCCCACATTGTGGCTGTGCAACCATTGTCCAACATGGCGCAATTAAATGAATCCACAACTAGTATACTCATTACTGGACTGAAGCTTCTTTTGACCAGTACAAATCCCTCAGACTGATCAATATCATTATCCTCTTGGGCCAGCCATTTAAAACAGAGATGAGGAATTTCTTTTCCCAGGTGGTGGTGAATCTGTGGAATTCGCTACCCCAGAGGGCTGTGGAAGCTCATTCATTGAGCATGTTCAAGACAGAAATAAAAAAAAATCGATAGATTTCTGTACTTAACGACATCAAGGAATATGGGGATAGTGGGGAAAAATGGCATGGAGGTTGATGATCAGCCATGATCTGTTTAAATGGTGCAGCAGGTTTGACAGGCTGAATGGCCTACTCCTATTTCTGAATCTTCCATGTTATGCTTCGCCTCAAAAACCCTGTTCTGTTTTGGACAATTGACCACAATGATATTTCAAATGACATCTGAAACACCTGTTAATAATTCCCCAGGCATTCCCAGGGTTCATTCATCTGTTATTGCTACTCCATTCCTATCGTCTGCCAGATTTGTCAAAAATGCCTCCATGCTCATTTCTTTTGTCTGTGATTTTTCTGTCGTATTGATGCCTGCACCCCATATCTAAATGATCTCAAAATGCCGTGGTCAGAGTCCTCTATTTTCTGTGACACCACCAAATGTCCCATGAAGGCTGGAAACGACTGCTTTCCCGGGAGTTTTTTCAAAGCATCAGACAGCTGATCCAAAAGCGTATCTCTGAGAATCGAACTCCAGTTAAGACCAGGAGCCTATTCATGTGAAACAATTTAGCACAAACAATGAGAGCAAGCACTGAACAATGAATTTCCAAATAGAATTTCTGCAATCTTTTATATAGTGTGTTAAATTCCAAGATATATTCCTCTGTGGAATAACCATCCATCTTTCTAAATTTATCAAAGGCTGACCAAGCCTCATATACATTTAATAGATCATCTTTCTTATAAATTTTTATCTATAAAGTTCAACAGAAGCTCCAAATCTTCCTCAGTGTCCAACTGACAGGCCTCTGGTTCACAAAATACATTGCACCTGATCTTGCTTTTGTTAAAAAGCAACAGTGCAAAGGCCATTCCTTGTTTTCTCTTTGGTGAGGATATAATCCATATTCACAAACCTACTTCATCGTTCCATTGGTCATTCAGCGAACATCAGTGGGAAATCTTACCCTGACACTTTACACTTGGTTTCAGCCATTCTTCTCAAAGGTAACTCAGATTACAACCTTCTGTCTGAAAAAAATTCTTAGTTTCCATCCTCTGCTACCATGTTTATATGGATCCAAGCCAAATGGTGAAGAATGAAGCATATTCACAGAACACAGCATTACACATCTTTACCTTTCTTCCCCAGCCCATGTTCCAGGAGGCTCTCTTTATATTCACTCTAAGTCCTTATTAACAATGCTCTTCACTTGTGCATCTTTAACAGCATAATTGGCCTACCAACCGACCATTAACAGAGAGTGCATGTTTCAGTGCTGGAAGGCCCTCAGCAGCACTATGGCTCAGAACCATTCTGACGGGTTCCCTGTGCACATACCCCTCCCATGTTCAGGAGCAGGACGTGCCCGAGGCTCCTCAGCTGGTGCCTGAGGGTGAATACCCAGACATCTGTCCTGAGGATTGGAGGTAGCATGCACCTTGCCAGAGCGTATAAGGTCAATGAACCTTTTTCTGCACTGGATCCAGGTTCTTGTCATGACGCTTCATCCGCTGACAGTGGCAGCTATTTCTACCAGGCCTGTTTGATCTGTGTGGGTGGCCTCCTTCTGTCACCCTCTGGGAAGAGGACCTCCCTCATCACCCTCATGGCATCCAGTTTGACCTCCGGGTCAGCGTATGATAAACGAGGGGCTCTTCTGCTCCTGGTTCCAGACATCCAGCTCTCTTGAGACATCATAGATATGAGAAGTCCAGCCCAAAATTCACTGTAATTCTTCACTGTTCACTTTCAGCACTCAAACGGCAGCCACAGTAATAGTGAGTTTAAATTGGGCCTGCACTTGAGTTGACCAACCTACGTTCCCACCCCTCGCGGTCGCTAATTGGCAACCAAACCTGTCTCCACATCAATTAAGGGGTCACCCCCATGCAAGTCAGGACTCATTTCTGTTTCCCTGGGGTGGATTCAGATTCCAGGAAAGGTCTCTACTACCAATACCTGCCCCTGAAGCAAAATTTCAGCCCAAAGAGTAAGCCTAGACAGCGGAGAGATCTGTTACTGATCATGGAACAGAGGGAAATTTGGGTTGGCTGGGGGAGGAGCTGGGATGTGCACAAAGCCAGAGTTGGAAGAATGAAGGGATGAGAACAGGACGTAAGCATGGAAGAGGTCACAGAGGTAGGATGGGACCAAGGACAAGGATTTAAAAATAGATGTATTCAGCTACGGAGATTTAAAATAGGTCAATGATAATAGACTGATATACAAGAGGGCTTATAATGAGACAGTATGAAGAATTTTAGATGACTTTGAGTTTGTGAAGGTTGGAAGGCCAGTAAGGAAGGTGCTAAAATAAATCTGAAGTGACATAAGCAGGAATCTTGGTGCCGGAGAGAGTGAGGTTCTCTGGAGGTGGTAATAAATAGTGGCGGGCAGGATGTGGAATTTGAAACTCAGCTCTGGGTCAAACTGGACAGCGAGTTTGCAGGCTGTCTGACGTAGTCTTAGCAAGTGGTCAGAGAGAGACCTGAGTCAATGACCAAAGCACAGAACTTTGATCAGGGGCCAAATACAATGACTTATGTCTTCCCAATGTTCAATGTAGGAAATTCAAGTTCATTCACCACTTGATGTTGGACAGGCAGCTAACAGCATAAATGTGAAAAATGAAACTTTGTATTGGAAATTTTATGTTTCTTGTTTATTTGCTCATGTGTTCTGATTGAGATAGTTGGATCGCTTTCATTCCTGTGTATTTGAAAGAAAACATAAAAACAAGAGCAGCAGAGAAAGAGTTAACTTAAAGAAGGGGCATGCTGGAGGCACCATACCATTATTCAAGTAAGATGGGGAAATACACATGAAAAGAATTATATTCAGATATGATAAAGAAACAGTATCAATAAGCCATGTTGCGGAAAGGATGATTGAAGAAGTTGGCAGTTTAAATGTTTTCTTGAGTTTAAGGTTATTAATTTTCAGTTTGTTCAATTTTTATAGATTAGACCAAATCTTGTTCAGAACATATTTTTCACCTTTAAACATGTAGGAAACGAGGAAACATTTAAAGCGTATTATTTAATATTTGTGACATTTGTTAGCTGAGAAAATCCCTATTTTATGAGTCTGTTTGATTTTATTGTGTGATTAACTCAATGGCAGAAGAAAAGATTTTCTAACCACACTCAGCTGCTTCCTGTACCGAACTGAGGTAAAGAGAGAGAGAGAGAAAGAGACTGCAAAGCAAGGAAGATAATGAAAGCTGAAGCACTATGCAAAATATCCATTCTAACTGGCCAGATTCTGCAAAATCCAAGTGTCCAATGCATTTGTGAAACTGAGGTTGTTTAAATTCATGTTCTTATTAATTATATATGTATCTCAAGCAGGAGACACTAAGAGATCTTGGCATTGGCATTTGAGATTTACCCATCAATAAGGTCATAGCAGCACCTTTTACAAGTATCAATGCCCTTGAAATTCAAACAGGACAACCAGAGAGGAAAAAATATAACCACGTTTAGAACTGAATTGCCTGTGCTTCAAAGACATAATTGCCAGAATTATTATATTACAGTTTGCCACTTCTATTGTGGCAGAAACATAGCAGAAATTTCAATACAAAGAGTAAAGATGTACAGCATTTCTTGTGGTAGTTATGTGACAGTTCTATAAAGCTCTGGTTAGACCAAATCTAGAATCCTGTACCTGGGTACCACACCTCAGCAAGAAATATTGGTCTTGGAGCGGCTGCAGCATAATTCACCAGAAAGGGTTAAATTAAGAGGATTGGTTGTCCAGAATAGGCTTGTATTTCCTTGAGTATGGAAGATTACGTGGTAATCTAATTAAGATGATTAAAGGATTTAATAGGGTAGATAGAGAGAAACTATTCCCTCTCGTAGGGGGTCCAGTACAAAAGGGCATAAAATTAGAGATGGGCTGCTCATGGGTGATGTCAAAAAGCACATCTGGAACTTTCCCTCCCCAAATGCTGTTGAGGCTAGGTCTACTAAAAATTTCAAAAATGAGATTGATAGATTTTTGTTTGATCAGGATATTATGGGAAATGGAAATAAACAGGGTAAATTGAGTTATAAATACAGATAAACCATGATCTAATTGAATGTCAGAACAGGCTCAAGGGGCTGAATTGTCTACCCCTGTGCTGATGTCCCTGAGGCCATAATTTACTGCAAACTAACAGTGAGGCTAACGGTGCTCACCGTTTTATGTGTGAATGGTACAACAACTGCAGGTGAGGGACAGATACGCAGTTTAACTCGCATATCCAAAATGTTTGTGGCTGAGTTGTGCCACTCCACTGTTAGCTTCATGCACTACGTAGAATATCCATTCCAAATGCCAGATTCTGAAAAATCAGTGTCTAATTCCTCTGTGAAACAGAGGCTGTTTAAAATTCACATTCTTATATATCTCAAGCTGGAGTTTTAATTTAATTGTTGAAGATTTTAAAAATGATAAAGTTAAAATTTTTAAAAAGTACTTTTTACATTTCCTTTCTGAGTTTTTTTTCTCTTTCTTAATCCAATCTTTCTTTCCCTCTCTTCATTTCTATTTCTGCACCTGATTTGAAAGTGAATTCACACACTCTAATTTCTATTCCTTCTCAATCCTACTGTTTATTTCACAATCCTTTACATGGATTGGTTAAGGAGATGCACAGTTACTTTCCCTGTTCACTCAGGTCCCAGATGTTCAGTTTCCCTAACTGTGACATGATCTGGTCGCACATATAGCAGCTTGCCATGCAACAAAAATTTAAAAGCCTAAACATGCACGAGCAAGTCTAACTATCAAATCCTGCTAGATATCTTGCCATGGCAAATAATGTCCCTTTTTTGTTTATATAGAAAGTGCATCTTTCAGCGGGTGTACTTTGTTTTTGCTGCATATCAACTTAAACACATCTATCACTAGTTGTGGTTTCGATAAATTTCACCAGCCAGTAAGCATTAATAAAACTGTCAAAGCACGAAAACTTTGTTAGTTCTAGTTTTTAAATGGATTTTATTGAAAAATTCGACAATGGTCAAATTATTCTTCAGCACAATTTTGTTATTATCTGAAATTGACAAACGTTAAAATTCTACATTTATCCCCAAAGTTTTACTATCTTGTACTGCATATGAAAAAGTGCCTGATCTTTTGTAGAACCATATTAAGTCATTAAAAATTAGAATAAAGAATTAAACAACTTTATAACTTGTAAGAGGAATAGTGCAGTGTTTTTGCTGAGTTTTTTCCAACATTGAACTTGCCAATTTTATTGCTTACTGTGAACTCCATGAGGCAAGGCTCTGCACTGCCTGATTAGTGGTCACGGTCCAACCTGGGAATGGAAAGCAGATTCCTTACCGACAAAGTACTTCAACACAATGTGATGAGGAAGACATAAGTGGCACACATGCTCAGTTTTGGAAGGAATGGGTGGCTTCTCTTTGTTTGCTAACCTGATAAAATCATTAAACTTCTTCCTGTATTGCCGAGCTCTCTGCAAGGGAATAGAGCTGGCACTCATTGACCTAGCCACCCCCTTCTATTCCCCCTACGCAGACTAGAGGCCCTATGCATTTCTGCACGTCTCTCAGATATTCTACTTTCCTTCGATAAGCAAAAAGTACTCCAATAATGCCTGTCCCATTAAGCTGTTGCAGACCTTGAAATCCTGCAGAAATTTAAATCCTGCAACAGCATGCTATTTTCCTCCTACAACAAGCCAGCTCCAAATCAGAGATGTTTATGATGCTTGGCCGTCACACAAAATATTGTAACGTGACTAACTCTGGATATTACGACAATATCAGTACTCATAACAATATTCATGCCTGATCAGAAAATCCAGGCTTTCCTGATTGCTACAGTGGTTCAAGAGTCAGGACTTCAAGCTTTGTCTCAGTGTCCCCCTCTGCCAATGGTAGGGTTATCCTTGGCAAAAAAGGCAAGTCTGTTACTACTTGTACAACTTGACAGATATCCCCTATACTGTTGCTTCAAAAAAACCAATTGAATGGATATTCAAGATAATAATCATCTTGACACCCACCGGCAGACCTGTCCTTGTTCTAGATCTTGTCTGCATACCTGATTCCAGGAAGCAGCATATTTCTATGAATGCTTTGCTGAGGAATAGTCGGCATCAAGGGCAGAATTCCTCAGGTATGTCTAGTACATGCACCTTGGTCTGTGCGCACAGGAGTTTGGGGAAGGATGGGCGTAGTAAGACCAGTCCAGGTGTAATGCCTCCTCATAGGATGCCATCCTCAATCAGCAGGTGTGGCAACAGAAATTGGAGTTGACAACAAGCTGCAAATGGGAAATAGAGGGGCACAAACAAATACCAAAAATATAAAAACCGCAGCACAGACAAACCCTACAGCAAATACCACAAAGAAAATGCAAAACAAATCAACAACAAATACTGTAGGAAAGAAAGTTGTAAAGCTGAAAATGAAATTCCCTTTTAAAACAGCAATATCCAAAGTTGATGAAGGTGCCTTCACTGCAGTCCTTGTCTTAAACAAGCACTCAAAAGCTTCAGAGATTAAGAAGTAATGGCAGCTGAACAGCACACTCTGTGAACCTGATGAGCAACTAGCAAAAAAACAGCTTACTGAACTCTGTGATTCCCCGCTTGTTCAATTGCTATTGATTCTACCAGCATACCCATTCACATAACTGACCTGTAGCAATAGATAGGACTGGAGCCATGTGTAAGCGGTACCATGGAGGTCAGCTGCACAGCAGGGGCTTTGGAGGAGGATGGATCGGTCAATTGTGTTGAAGACTGTAGTGAGGGCAGGGTAGACGAGGAATTGGGGGTTAAATCCTCGATTGTGATGTGCGATTAACCTGTGCCTGTTAATTGCAATGCAGGCAGAACCTAGGAACACAGGAACAGGAGTGGGCCATTCAGCTCATCAAGACTGCTCTGTCATTCAATACGATCTAGGCTGATCATCCACTTCAATGTCTTTTTCCTACACTATCCCCATATCTCTTTATGTCATTGGTATATAGAAATCTGTCAATCTCTGCTTTAAACATACTCAATAACTGAGCTTTCACAACACTCTGGGGTAGAGAATTCCAAAGATTCACAACCCTCTGAGTAAAGAAATTTCTCCTCATCTTGGTCCTAAGTGGCTTCCCCTTTATTTTGAAATTGTGTCCCCTGGTTCTAGACTCCCCAACCAGGGGAAACATCTTACTTGCATCTACCCTGTCTATCCCTTTAAATATATTGGAGGTTTCAATGAGATCACCTCTCATTCTTCGAAACTCTAGAGAATACAGGCCCAGTTTCCCCAATCTGACGTCCGCCATCCCGGACACAAGTCTGGTGAACCTTTAATAAAAGCAAAATACTGCGGATGCTGGAAATCTGAAATAAAAACAAGAAATGCTGGAATCATTCAGCAGGTCTGGCAGCATCTGTGGAAAGAGAAGCAGAGTTAACGTTTCGGGTCAGTGACCCTTCTTCGGAACTGCAAAGAAGGGTCACTGACCCGAAACGTTAACTCTGCTTCTCTTTCCACAGATGCTGCCAGACCTGCTGAGTGATTCCAGCATTTCTTGTTTTTATTTCTGGTGAACCTTTGTTGCACTCCCTCTATGGCAATAATATCCCTCCTAAGGTAAGGGGACCAAAACTGCACACAGTACTCCAGGTGCCGTCTAACCAAGGCTCTATACAATTGAAGCAAGACTTCACTACTCCTGTACTCAAATCCTCTTGCGATAAAGGCTAACATAGCAATAGCCTTCCTAATTGCTTGCTGCACCTGCATGCTAGCTTTCAGTGACTAAGTGACGAGGACACCCAGGTCCCTTTGTACATCTACACTTTCTAACTCTTACCATTTAAGAAATATCTGTTCCTCCTACCAAAGTGAATAACCTCACATTTTTCCACATTATATTCCAGCTGCCATGTTCTTACCCACTCATTAAGTCTGTCCAAATCCCCTTCAAGCCACTTTGCATCTTCCTCACAACACACATTCCCACCTAGTTTTGTGTCATCCACAAACTTGGAAATATTACATTTGGTCTCCACATCCAAATCATTGATATATATTGTGACCAGCTGGGGCCCAAGTACTGATACTTGCGGTACCCCACTAGTCACAGCCTGCCAACACGAGAATGACCCGTTTATTGCTATTCTCTGTTTTCTGCCTGCTAATCAATCCTTAATTCCTTCCAGTATATTACCTCCTATCCCATGTGCTTTAATTTTGCTACCAACCTCCTGTGGAGGACTTTATCAAAAGCCTTCTGAAAATCCAAGTACACTACGTCCACCGACTTCCCTTGATCAATTCTATTAGCAACATCCTCAAAAAACTCCAACAGGTTCATCAAACATGATTTCCCATTCATAAATCCATGTTGACAACGCCCAATCAGATCATTATTATCCAAGTGTCCATTTATCGCATCCTTTAGAATAGATTCTAGCATTTGCCCTACTATTGACATAAGGCTAACAGGTCTGTAGTTCCCTGTTTTCTCTCTCCCTCCCTTCTTAAATAGTGGGGTGACATTTGCTGCCTTCCAATCTGCAGGAACCATTCCAGAATCTATAGAATTCTGGAAGGTGATCAAAAATTCATCCACTATCTCCATAGCTACCTCTTTCAACACTCTGGGATGTAGAATATCATGTCCCAGGGACTTATCAACCTTCAGCCTCATTAATTTCTCCAATACAACCTTCCTACTAATACTAATTTCCTTCAATTCCTCATTCCCCCTAATCGCTTGGATCTCTAATTCTGGGAGATTTCTTGTATTTTCCTCAGTGAAGACAGACACAAAGTAATCATATGGCTTCTCTGCCATTTCTCTATTCCCCATTATAAATTCTCCTGACTCTGCCTGTATTGGACCCACATTTGTCTTAGCCAACCGTTTCCTTTTTAAGTACCTACAAGAGCTTTTACAGTCCGTATTTATGTTTTTTGCTCGTTTACATTCATATTCTATTCTCCCTTTCTTTATCAGTTTCTTGGTCCTCCTTTGATGTATTGTAAAATCCTCCCAATCCTCAGGTTTACTACTATTTCTGGCAACTTTACAGGCCTTTCCTTTTCATCTTATACAATCCTTAACTTCCTTTGTTAGCCACGGTTGTCTGCCTTTTCTTTTGGAGTTTTTGTGCCTTGAAGGAATGTATAGTTGCTGTAAACTATGTAATAATTCTTTAAAGACTATCCCTTGCCTATGTACTGTCATACCACTTCATATATTTTCCCAATCCACTTCAGCCTATTTGCCCCTCATCCTTCATAATTTCCTTTGTTCAAATTTAACACCAACTTCATGCTGCCTGAGCATTATCCTGATTTCTGAATGCAGCCAGCAATTTCCACACTCTTCATTGGCTGCACACATCAGTAAGGGCCCCATATCATGAGGGCCTAGCACTACTTAAAGTTAGACTGCACCTCTTAAAAGATAGGGGGAGAGGCACACCTGAGAATTCTAACCCCCATGGAGGGGATGGTGTTGGCCATTATGAGAAGGGCCATTGCTGAGGTCATGGCCAGCGGCAGGGCTGAAACCATTAAAGACGAATGATGCACATACCTAATCCTCCTTCTCACATCTCACTTCCCCCTCAATCTACAGTCTCTTCTCACTGAATAACTGCTAACAGTGCAAGCATGCACTTCTTATTTTCTCCTCTCCCCTCACCACAACCCTATCCTTGTCCCTTTTTCCTTTCAGATATAAAAGAACTGCAACCTGCCCAGGCAGTAGAAGAGCAGCATGAGACCGCGAAGTTGAAGTCGCACCATCAGTCAATTTCGCAGTCACAGGCACTAGCTCAGATACTGATAACTGTGCATAATTTAAAGGATAGCATAGAGATGGGATCTGGACATGGAGACAGTAGGCATAAGTGCTCAGCAGCCAGGGCAGGGCCTGGAGAGCAAGGCTGCACCCAAGTTCTTCTGCAGATGACTTTGATGGGCCAGGCTGCAGCTGCAAATTGAGGGAGTGGAATCGGCATGCAGTAAATGGTGCCCTGCACCATGGGGAAGCCTGGAATCCTTGCAAACCCTTGTGCTCACTCTGCTTCCTTCTCTCTGGCAACAGGGAATGAGGTAAATTTGTTCCTCTTTGCATTAAAACTCCTTTTGCAGCAGTGCACTGTAAACTGTGATGTGCTGTTTATCTCTCCAGAAGCAGCTTGAAATGAGACAGATGCATCAAAGCTTAGAGACATGGCCACCTTGACAGTCACACGCAATACAGTCCTTGTCCTGCTCTGAGGTTGGAGTTGTGGCTGCAGCAATGGACAAATATCAGTGAAGAACTCTTTAGTGAATTGCAACTGTCTCACACATTGGCCATCATTGAAGTACAACTCCACGAACACCCTGAGTGGATATGGCCTTCTGCTGAAAGCCCTTCTCTCCCTCCACCTCCTCCTCCCTCTTCCAGCAGCTTGTCCTCCTTTGTATGGCCTCTGCTTATTCTCCCAGTCATGTTGTATTCCAAGAGGAAAGCTGACTAGTCCCCCCATGTCTGGGAGCAACTTGCTCTACCATTCCTTGTAGACTATTGACATTTTATTCAACTATAGAAAACACCAAAATGCATAGATCTGCTGCGATATCCCGAAGAAATAAACCAGCAACCAACCTAAAAGTAATTCATGATCCCTTTAAATAGTCCCACTGAAGGGCACTTTATGCCATTTAATGCAATGTTCAGCTGTGCAAGGTTAAGGGCATAGGCTGGATCATGGCATTCCAAAATAGCAGTACTGTCATTAAGTCAGCACTGCATGCTGATTGATGTCATGATCTGCTAGCTCTGCTGCCGAATGTTAGACCCGCACGCAAACACCTACGGATATGGGGTCCAGCGCATCAGAAGGGTGCGTATGCACTGCAGACGCCAGTTTCAGTGTTAAGGACCTCATAGCACCCAAAAAATGAACGCTACAGAGCCTAATTTTGCCTTCAATGAACAACACTCAAAATTGCAGAGGATATTGATTGTGGCGTTGACTCAGTCTCAGTTCTATGTACAGGCTGGACAGGGAAACTGGAGGGTCTTCAGTCGGGAGTTGTGAGAGAAGTGAGAGTGATGATGTAAGACAGTGATGAGTCCATGACTTTGAACAAATAGGAAAGTTGATATATATGGTTGCAGTTGAATAGAATAGAATGGTTGAAGTTAAGTGTTTTTTGAGGGCGCAAGTGTTAACTGTTTTGAAGGAAATCCCAGAGGAATGGGATAGTTAAGGGATAGCAACTGCATTTAAGCAAATCGCACGTTGCAGGTGATTGATTCTGTTGTTAAGTGAGAAGACATAGCACAGTCCTTTTACTTTATACCTTCAGCTATTACTTCAGAAAAATAAAATTAATCAACTTTTACTGATAGCAGTCTTTGAGAAGGGGCTTCACAATTGTGTATATTTCTGGTCTCGGACAACTTGTAAAAATAAAGACCCCCTTCAGAGAATCGGGCCATTCCAGGAATATGAAGTTGATCTGCAACATCGAGTTAAAGATGATTTTTCCAAAGCAACACTCATTATTTCAAGGTGCAACGCCTCTCAGCTCATTGGTCATTTTGAAACAATAAATCCCCACTCGCCTAACCATGCCATGCTTTGTGTTGTTAAGTGTTTCCTGATTGTGTGACCACATTAACTTCTTGGAAGATCTGCCAAATTTTGCTGAAATTTCCCTAAGTAACTTGGGCCAATATGGTGAAAAGAATTTCATTAAGGCTAGTGACTTCATAAATTAGGACTTCTGAAGAAAGGTGTGCACCAAAACAGTGTAAGTTGTCTTTTCTCTCCCCACATGCTGACTAATCTGCTGTGTGTTCTGTTTTTATTCCCTATTGCCAACATTTGCAGTAATTTCTCTAGAGGCCAGCTACCCGACCCAAATCCGACGGGACCCAACGACATGTGTCGGGTTCGGGTTGGGCCCATCTTCCGGGGCCGGCTTTCAGTCTCAGGTCGGGTCAGGCCGGGTCCAGGTCGAGTCGGGTCAGGTTGGGCTGGACACACGCGGTAAGTGCTCTGCTGGTAAGTATTAAATATAAAAAAAACTTACCTGAGCTGAGAGTCCGGGGCAAAACTGAGTCTGCGCAGTGAGCGAGTGAGGTCAATATGATGTCATCACGCATACGCTTCAGCTTCTTGCAGGTTCAGTGTCAGGAAGGTAAGTAAAGGGATGGTCGGGTCGGGTCGAGTAGTGGCCGGTTCGGGTCAGGTCAGGCTCGGGGTAAAATTGGAGGGACTCGGGCCGGGTTAGGCTTGGGCCCGCTGTGGTTCGGTCAGGGGCAGGTCGGGTTCTTTTTCCCGACCTAAAGCAGGCCTCTAAATTGCTCTTTATTTATGAATGAGGATATCTGGCTTCTTGGTCACTCCCTTTTTCGCCATTTATCATGCGCAACTGGCATTTTTCAATCAGCTTTCAGCAAAATTACTGGCTTTCAATTCCAGTAGATCTAGTTCTATTGTAGCTATTAAGATTTTTGTTCTGTGCCACTAGAAATAAAAATTGTCAGTAATATTTTGTAATAAATCATCAGGGTGTTCTGTAAATTAGGAACAACTGAAATTTGATTGAAAGGTAGGGATGTTGTGCTGATAAAATTTGTCTGTTTCCTATTTTTAAATATCTCAACTTTACTCAATTATGCCCATTCCAGATTTAAATGTACCTATCCCTTCGAGAAAAACTGTGATACAAATGTACAGAGGAACAAAATGCCTCACTAAATTGAGTATGTTGGTGTTTATGCTTTCTACTTTTATTTGCTGCATTCTGATAGGCAAAAGCTGATCTTCAAAATAAGAACTCAAAGCACCAAAGGCAGGTTTTGTTCCATCATCATTTCATTTTATTCCATCTGGTCTACTGGGAGGGGTCGTATTCATGTTGTTTTATTGAGAGTCGTTTAATTCTTGGCAGTTTAGTGATAGTGTACACTATGAGTGGAGTTCTACATCCACATCTTTGCTCATTTATGAATGAGAATTTTTGTAGTGGAATATGTTATGTGTTCAATCTCTGGGAGACAATTATTTCCAATGGAAGCCAATGAAAGACAAGCCAAAGTCTTAGAACGGAAAGAGGCAAATAGTTAAGATGAGAATCCCCTGAGGCTAGGTCAGGATCGTAGACCGAATCCGTGAATGCCATAACAGGAAGGTTTCACCAAAGAAACACATCAATCACAACGGCACACAGGAAACCCAGAAAAAGGTCCAACGCACATCAAGGAAGACCAAGACGAAGATTACAGTCACCTCACATTCGAACATGCAATCATTGCGGTGGTGCATATCCTCACTACAAAACTTTTCCTATGAGAGGAAAGAAGTGTAAAGCTTAAGGAAAAATGCAAAATTTTGCAACAGTATGCCGATCGAAGCCTGCACAAGAAATTAATAGAGTTAAATGCGAGAAGGAAGATTATATCTTCGCAACACAAGAGAGGATCTTTGTCGCTCACAACCACAAGTACTGATGCCTGCCCATGTGCAATGTGTTCATAGGCAATTCGACAATCTCTGCAGTAATTGACTCAGGCGCAACAATCAACATAATGGATGAACCGACATTCCACAAATTACATAGAAAACAGAAACTGCAGTTGAACAAGCTGATTTCTAAATTCTTCTCCTACGGATCAGATATCCCTCTACTGGTCCTAGGGAAGATCCAAGTTACTCTCAAATTCTCCCATGGGTCTACATGTCAGACGGAGTTCCATGTTGTAGACTCGAGCAAGGGAAATCTGCTAAGTTTCAAAACTGCCAGCAAATTGAAACTGATCATGATCAACATCGTCGGAGGACAGAACTCCCTGACCAAAGCAGACAACTTGAAGTATCCACTGCCAAAATTCACGCTTACTCAACCTTACACACACTCAATGGAAAGCTTAAGAGACAGAGACAAGTCAAAAACAGAGGATAAAAAAGCATGCAGACCGATGGATGCACGCAAAAGATAGCAAGATAAAAGAAGACAAAGTTTATTTATTTATTTATTTATTTTATTTAGAGATACAGCACTGAAACAGGCCCTTCGGCCAACCGAGTCTGTGCCGACCAACAACCACCCATTTATTCTAACCCTACAGTAATCCCATATTCCCTATCACCTCCCTACACTAGGGGCAATTTACAAAAGCCAATTTACCTATCACCTGCAAATCTTTGGATGTGGGAGGAAACCAAAGCACCCAGCGAAAACCCACACAGACACAGGGAGAACTTGCAAACTCCGCACAGGCAGTACCTAGAATCGAATCCGGGTCCCTGGAGCTGTGAGGCTGCGGTGCTAACCACTGCGTGACTGTGCATATGGACCTGACATCATGCAATGTAGATATGTAAGACAATAAATAATGTTTGTGTTGAATCCAAATATAAAGCAGTTGTCATTTAATGAAGGCTTAAGAACACAGCATAACACTACAGAAACAGTGACCCTTCGTCAAAACAGTACTGAAAAGTAATTTTTTTCTCTCTCTCCACAGATGCGGCCTGAGTATTTCCAGCATCCTCAGTGTTTTGGCTTTTATACTTCCCTCGCAACATATCAGTTGGGTTAGCTAGACTCTTGAGTATATACAACCCTGAAGGACTGAATCACTTTGGTTCCTTTTAACATAAACAGTTTTTCTGCAGTAACCAGCAGTAAATGTCCATCTCAGCAGAAAATGTTCTGTGAAGCATTAATTTTTATTGTTGGAATACACATTGTTTCCTGTGATTCAGAAATGAAAAAGAATTTTTACAAAGTTATCCTTTCTACAATAAGGAAGTACATTTCTGACGATATTTTAAAACAGTTCTGGAATCATTTGAAAAATAGATTTTTAAAACATTATATTCCCTCTTCCACCTCTAATGCAAACATTAAATAATTTGTTCATTTCTGGATCCCTTGCTACTACTATGCAACAATTAAATCAAAAGTATAGACTCTAGAGCTGTAGTCTGTTGTGGGGATGTGACAGCAAATCACATTAATTTAACATCTATCGTGTAGCAAAATGTTCTAAGCCGCTTCAAAAATCAAGGTCAGACTAAAGGAGTTAGAAGAGGTAGCTAAAGGTGGTATCAAAGTGAAATGGTTTTAATGAGGCACTGGAAGGTGGCAAGAGATGTAGCAAAGTCGAAGTATTTAGGGGAAGATTTCCAGAAGATTTCAAGAGTGGGAGTAAGATAGCCACAGGCTACCTACCAAGGGTAGAGCAAAGGGAGAGGAACCAGAGTTAACAGAGTGGTATATGAATGCTGGAATAGAGTCATAGAGCCATTACAGCACAGAAGGAAGCCATTAATCCCATTATGACATTACCACTACTCCACCGGTGGCACTACCACCGTGCTAAATGGGATAGATTTTGAACAGATCTAGCAACTCAAAATGGGGCATCCATGAGGCACTGTGGGCCATCAGCAGCAGCAGAATTGCATTCAACCACAATCTGTACCCTCATAGCCCGGCATATCCCCCACTCTACCAATACCATCAAGCCAGGAGACCAACCCTGGTTCAATGAAGAGTGCAGGATGGCATGCCAGGAGCAGCACCAGGTATAGCTAAAAATGAGGTGTCAGCCTGGTGAAGCTACAACACAGGACTACTTGCATGCCAAACAGCGGAAGCAGCATGCGATAGACAGAGCTAAGCGATCTAAGCTCTGCAGTCCTGCCACATCCGGTCATGAATGGTGGTGAACAATTAAACAACTGACAGGGGGAGGAGACTCCACAAATATCCCCATCCTCAATGATGGGGAACCCCAGCGCACGAGTGCAAAAGACAAGGCTGAAGCATTTGCATCCATCTTCAGCCAAATGTGTTGAGTCGATGATCCATCTCGGCCTCCTCCATAAGTCCCCAGCATCACAGATGTCAGTCTTCAGCCAATCCAATTCACTCCACGTGATATCAAGAAACGGCTTAAGGTACTGGATACTGCAAAGGCTATGGGCCCCGACAACGTTCCGGCAATAGTACTGAAGACTTATGCTCTGGAACTAGCCGCGTCCCCTAGCCAAGCTGTTCCAGTACAGCTACAACACTGGCATCAACCTGGCAATGGGGAAAATTGTCCAGGTATGTCCTGTGCACAAAAAGCAGGACAAATCCAACCTGGCCCATTACCGTCCTATCAGTCTACTTTCGATCATCAGCAAAGTGATGGAAGGGGTCGTCGACAGTGCTATCCAGCGGCACTAGCTCAGCAATAACCTGCTCATTGACGCTCAGTTTGGATTCCGCCAGGGCCACTCAGCTCCTGACCTCATTCCAGCCTTGGTCCAAACAGGGACAAAAGAGCTGAACTCAAGAGGTGAGGTGACAGTGACTGCCCTTGACATCAAGGCAGCATTTGACTGAGTATGGCTCAAGCAGCCCTAGTAAAACTGGAGTCAATGGGAATCAGGGCGAAAACTCTCCACTGGTTGGAGTCATACCTAGCACAAAGCAAGTTGGTTGTGGTTGTTGGAGGTCAATCATCTCAGCTCCAGGACATCACTGCAGGAGTTCCTCAGGGTAGTGTCCTAGGCCCAACCATCTGCAGATGCTTCATCAATGATCTTCCCTCTATCATAAGGTCAGAAGTGGGCTTGTTCCCTGATGATTGCACAATGTTCAGCACCATTCACCTCAAATACTGAAGCAGCCCATGTCCAGATGCAGCAAGACGTGGACAATATCTAGGCTTGGGCTGATAAGTGGCAAGTAAGATTTATGCCACACAAGTGCCAGGCAATGACCATCTCCAACAAGAGAGAATCCAAACCAGCTCTCCTTGACGTTCAATGGCATTACAATTGCTGAATCCCCCACCAACATCCTGGGGGTCACCATTGACCAGAAACTGAACTGGACCAGCCACATAAATGCCATGGCTACAAGAGTAGGTCAGAGACTGGGAATTTTGTGGCAAGTGACTCATCTCCTGACTCCCCAATGCCAGTCCACCATCCACAAGGCACAAGTCAGGAGTGTGATGGAATACTCTCCACTTGCCTGGATGGGTGCAGCTCCAACAACACTCAAGAAGTTCAACACCATCCGGGACAAAGCAGCCCGCTTGATTGGCACCCCATCCACCATCTTCAACATTCACTCCCCCCACCACCGACGCACAGTGGCAACAGTGTGTACCATCTACAAGATGCACTGCAGCAATGCACCTGGGCTCCTTTGACAGCACCTTCCAAACACCCGCGACCTCTACCACCTGGAAGAACAAGGGCAGCAGATGCATGGGAACACCACCACCTGCAAGTTCCCCTCCAAGCTACGCACCATCCTGACTTGGAACTATATCGCTGTCCCTTCACTGTCGCTGGGTCAAAATCCTAGAATCCCCTTCCTAGCAGCACTGTTGGTGCACCTATACCCCAAGGACTGCAGCGGTTCAAGAAGGCAGCTCACCAGCACCTTCTCAAGGGCAATTAGGGATGGGCAATAAATGCAATTTCCCTGCTGTATCCCTGTAGCCCTACAAGTTTATTTCCCTCAAGTACCCATCCAATTTCCTTTTGAAATCATTGTCTCTGCTTCCAACATGCTCATAGTGGAGAAGGTTGCAGAATTAGCATTGAGTGGGAAATTAAGAGATTTATAAAGTCTATTCAAGGCCAGATTTTGCTGGAGCGAGGCATCTTGCAACATGTCTGTTAGTTAGAGTTACAATTGTACACAATTAAGTTTTAAAAAGTTTTACTTACAAAGTTGCTGGAAGTGTGAGCTGATAAAATGGGGCAGTGAAGGCGAAGGGTTTCTGGGTCCTTGATAAACTATGGGGCAAATAGTGTATCTCCTTAACCAACAAGACTAAAAGATTGAGAAATAAACAGCATAAGAGTTGAGGAAGGTGAATTAGAATGGGTAAATTCAATGTCAAGTCAGGTACAGATAAAGAAATAAAAAGAGGGAAAGAAAGATTGGGAATAAGAGAGAAAAAAGGGTCAGATAAAAATAGTAAGAGAAAAAAAATAAAATTTGATGTTCTTAAAATCTTCTAAAACAATTCACAAACTGAAGGTATGAGACTGCACACTTTCTGGGCAAGAGGGGTTGATTGTCAGTCATTAACGATGTTACACTGGTAATTACTTAAATTTCTGTGGCAGGTTTAACGGCATGCTTTCCTTCATCGGACGGGGTATTGAGTACAAGGGTTGGCAGGTCATGTTACAGTTGTATAGGACTTTGGTTCGGCCACATTTGGAATACTGCATGCAGTTCTGGTCGCCACATTACCAAAAGGATGTGGATGCTTTGGAGAGGGTGCAGAGGAGATTCACCAGGATGTTGCCTGGTATGGAGGGCGCTAGCTATGAAGAGAGGTTGAGTAGATTAGGATTATTTTCATTAGAAAGACGGAGGTTGAGGGGGGACCTGATTGAGGTGTACAAAATCATGAGAGGTATAGACAGGGTGGATAGCAAGAAGCTTTTTCCCAGAGTGGGGGATTCAATTACAAGGGGACACGAGTTCAAAGTGAAAGGGGAAAAGTTTAGGGGGGATATGCGTGGAAATTTCTTTACGCAGAGGGTGGTGGGTGCATGGAACGCTTTGCCAGCGGAGGTGGTAGACGTGGGCACGATAGCGTCTTTTAAGATGGATCTAGACAGATACATGAATGGGCAGGAAGTAAAGAGATACAGACCCTTAGAAAATAGGCGACAGGTTTAGATAGAGGATTTGGATCGGCGTAGGCTTGGAGGGCCGAAGGGCCTGTTCCTGTGCTGTAATTTTCTTTGTTCTTTGTTCTTTGACATTTATTGTGCAAATGCAGCAACTTCATGAAACTCACTGCGAGGTTAAGCACAAGTTGCTGTTTTAACAAAGCTTAAGATGGAGTGGCACAATTTGGTCAGCAACTTATGGCGATTCGCAATTAATAGGTATCTCTTCCTTGCCAAATGTTGCTGGCCAACTTGCACCTTAATAAGAGCGTGCAGCATTACATAGGTAGGCTGGGATTTTATCCAGGCGATGGGGGTCTTGATCACTGGCAAAAGCGCCGGTGAGAGCCCCGCATTGCCTCCTCTGGGGAAGAACTGCCAGATCAAGTGCCAATTAGACACTTAAGTGGAAAGAAGCAGGCCTTCCCCGAGATCAAGAACCCCAATGGCGTAAGTCCTGCCTGCTGAGAGCTGCCAGCCAATCTAAGGGCGGCAGCTCTTTAACTGAGCAGCGCCAACACGCACGGCCAGGGGGGTGGCTCTCAGCAGGCCTCCCCTTTCCCGATGCCGAGTCCCTCATTCAGACACTAAGTGCCTTTTAATGAGGGCCCCCCTTCTATTCTCTCCCCACCCCGGAGCTGGCAAGCAACCTGCACGGGTTTGCTTAGTGTGCTCTCTTTGCAGCGACAGGCCCACCTGCTGCCGGGCTAATTCTGCCAGCGGTGAGATGATGCCCTTAATTGCCCAGTTAAGGGCCTAAATTGTTGGCAGGGCAGGAAGGCTGTTTTACAGGCCTTCCCACCTTGTACTTAATTTGAGTGGAGGTGGAAAGGTGTCGGGATCATCCCGCGCCACCATCCCGCCCGATTATATGCTCTCCCTGCCTCCAAACCCGACCTGGGGGAAGGGCAGAAAATTTCCCTTTAATGTTTTCAGCAAACTCTGGTCAACTGTTTGGAGAAAGTTTCAGCAGTTTTGGGACTGAGTTAGGCATAGAGATGGACAATATTTCAGAGAGAGAAATAGTCTTGATGATGGATTTGTTGAAGCTCAGTTCAGCTTCACTTCGGACACCGAGGTTACACACCTTTGTTTCCAGCTGCCAGAAAGGGAGATGGATCAGGGGTAATAAAAACAGAAAGTGCTGGAAAAACTCAGCAGGTCTGGCAGCATCTGTGGAGAAAGAAGCAGAGTTAACGTTTCGGGTCAGTGACCTTTCATTAGAACTAGCAAAGGTTAGAAATGTAATAGGTTTTAAACAAGTAAAGTAGGGGTGGGGGGAAAGAGAACAAAAGGAAAGATGTGTGATAAGACAGAGGGCTGGAGAGGTTAACTGACAAGGTCATGGAGCAAAGGCAAAGAGAGTGTGCTAATGGTGTGATAAAAGACAAAGTATTAATGCAGAGGGAGTGTTAATCACAGAATAATGAGCAGCCCTAGCCAAAAGAACAAACATGAAACAAACGGTCGGCAGGCATATAGTCAAAAAAGATGGAACAAAATAAAGTAAAATTCAAATAAAAAAGGGCCAATCATGCTCTGAGATTATTGAACTCAATGCTCAGTCCAGTAGACTCTAGTGTGCCTAATCGGAAAATAAGGTGCTGTTCCTCGAGCTTGCATTGATGTTCACTGGAACACTGCAGCAGGCCCAGGACAGAGACATGAGCATGAGAGCAGGGGGGTGGGTGTGTTGAAATGGCACGTGAATGGAAGTTTAGTGTCCTGTTTACAGACTGAGCGGAGGTGTTCTGCAAAGCGGTCACCCAATGTGCGTTTGGTCTCCCCAATGTAGAGGAGACCACATTGTGAGCAGCGAATAGAGAATACTAAATTGAAAGAAGTACAAATACATCGCTGCTTCACCTGAAAGGTGTATTTGTGGCCTTGGATATTGAGGAGAGAGGAGGTAAAAGGGCAGGAATTACACCTCCTGCGATTGCATGAGAAGGTGCCATGGGAAGAGGATGAGGTGTCGGGGATAATGGAGGAGTGGACCAGGGTGTTGCGGAGAGAATGATCCCTTTGGGATGCTGACAAAAGGAGGAGAAGGGAAGATGTGTTTCGTGGTGGAATCACCCTGAAGGTAGTGGAAATGGCAGAGGATGATCCTTTGGATGTGAAGACTGGAGGGGTGGAAAGTGAGAACAAGGGGAACCCTGTCACGGTTCTGGGAGGAAGGGGAAAGGGTGAGGGCAGAAGTGCGGGCAATGAGTCGGACACGGTTGAGGGCCCTGTCAATCACAGCAGTGGGGGGGCGGAATCCTCAGTTGAGGAAAAAGGAAGACATATCAGAAGTGCTGTTGTGGAAGGTGCATCATCAGAGCAGAAGTGTCAGAGACGGAGAAACTGGGAGAATGGAATAGAGTCCTTACAGGAGGCAGGGTGTGAGGAAGTGTATTCGAGGTAGCTGTGGGAATCGGTGGGCTTATAAGAAATAATTGTGGACAGTCTATCCCCAAAGATGGAGACAGAGAAGTCAAGGAAGGGAAGGGAAGTGTAAAGGTGACAGAAGGGTGGAAATTGCAAGCAAAGTTGATAAAGTTTGGGGCAGGAGCAGGAAACGGCACCAATACAGTCATCAATGTACTGGAAAAAGAGTTGGGGGAGGAGGCCTGAGTAGGACTGGAACAAGGAATGTTTAAAATTATCCACAAAAAGACAGGCATAACTGGGACCCATGTGGGTACCCATAGCAACATCTTTGATTTGAAGGAAGTGAGTGGAGTTGAAGGAGAGGTTGTTCAATGTGAGAACAAGTTCAGCCAGGCTGAGGAGGTTGTTGGTGGATGGGGACTGGTTGGGCCTCTGTTCAAGGAAGAAGCGGAGAGCCCTCAGACCGTCCTGGTGGGGGATGGAGGTGTAGAGAGATTGGACGTCCATGGTGAAGAGGAGGCGGTTAGGGCCAGAAAACTGGAAATTGTCAAAATGACGTAGGGCGTCAGAAGAGTCACGAATGTAGGTGGGAAGAGACTGGACCAGGTGAGAAAGGATAGAGTCAATATAGGAAAAAATAAGTTCAGTGGTGCAGGAACAAGCTGAAATGATGGGTCTACCAGGACAGTCATGTTTGTGGATTTTAGGAAGGAGGTAGAAGCAGGCTTTCCAGGCTTTCGGGACTATGAGGTTGGACGCTGTGCAGTGAAGATCTCCAGAGGAGATGAGGTCAGTGACAGCCCTGGAGAGAGTGGCTTGATGTTCAGTGGTGGGATCATGGTCCAGGGGAAGGTAGGAAGAACTGTCTGAGAGTTGGCGCTCAGCCTCTGCAAGGTAGAAGTCGGTGAGCCAGACAACAACAGATGGATCAGGACATTAGAACATGAAGTTCGTGGAAACCACACAGCTTGATTTTGACCTTTTCCAACATAAGCTGTACAATTCTCTGATTCATTCATGATTTGTTATCAAACAAGCAGTTGGACAAGCATGTTTACATCAGGACCTTATCATGCAGGCAATTGTGTACAATCCAAATGTAGCCACTCCACAGGACATTGCTTTGATGCACTAACATAATGCACCACTGATTAACCCAAAGTCTCCAGGGAACTCTCCTCTTAAAGAATCAGTGCTCACAGCTTAGATTACCAACCTCCTGCTTGTATTTGTTGTCACCAGGCATATGTGACTGTCTCCTACAAGCAGTTAGAATAGGGTCATATTTTGGATAAGAAATATGAAAGATGTTTCTGACCCAACTTTGCAGAGCTGCAAATACCTATTATAAGTATGTAAAATATGTAGTATGTGGACAGGATTTTTGCTGTTAGTCACTTCTCATGGGCAACAGTGCAAATGGATTCTGATAACAACAATGCAAAGTGCCCTGCTAAACATGGGTATGCCACAGACTTGGGATGTAGATGAGCTGCTGATAGAGAACCAGGAATTGTCCTTCTGTGGTATCGCATCATGCTTACAAACAAAATGCTATTAAGATGCCTGTTAGATTATGAGAAGTGTAAGCACACTTCCAATGACAACCTTGCATAGTTCAGCAAATTCCCCTTTAAGCACTACTGGCATCAGCTGCTCACTCTCTGGCCTGTCCAGGATTGGTGTCAGGGTCAGAGGTCAGGTGTGGTCTCGGGTCCAGGAATCTCAGCTGGCAAGGATTGAGGAGAGCAAGGGGATCAGAAGTGCAGCGCTCTGAGGAGTGGGGTGGGAGCGTGGTTGCATTCTTTAAATCTGGGGTTGGTATTGTATAAAGGCCAGTTGGGAAAAGCACTCCTGCTCCTCCAGACTCCACATTTGGTCCTTATTGGTTGCACACAGTTCCAAGGTCTGGTTTCACTGAGCACAGCCGGCGCTCGTGTGAGTTGCCTTGAGGCTCCTTAATGCATATGCAAAAGCACTAACACCAACTTCAGGTGTGGGCCCTGGATGCCTATTTTTGTTCCTTCCCCAATATGGCGGAATAGCATACTTTATGATGGAAATGTGCACGAGCTTCCTCCCTACCACATTGGGAGCTAGTAGGCCTGTGAGCACCTGACAAAAATGGGTGCTGCATGGCCACAGTTGTAGGCTGGAATGTTTTACTGCAAGTGGCTATTGAGAGAGAGATCAGAGCATAAGTTAAGACATAATTAGGGAAGTATTTGAAAGGGAAAAAGCAAAGAAATTGGCTTTGGGCAAATATTTCCAGTTGAATAATTAGCACCAGTATGAAGACAATGGGCCAAAGGGCCTCCTTCTGTCCTGTAATTACTGTGACTCTGTGATGATGCTGCAGTCAAATTTAATATACTTGAGCATGAAATGCCTACTATTACAAACTGATATCAAATCAAGTACAACACTTGTTCATATAAATAAGATATTAGAGGACAGACCATGGTATTGCTCCATTTCTCATTACCATTATCACCAGCTGCTAACTTGGGATCTCTCCCATCAAAAGCTAAACCCACTCACTGCTCAACATTGTAGGTTCCTGTCATAAATTCTGATTTGGATCTTTGGGAATTTAATACTTTATTGAAAATCACTATTTTTGAATACTTTTAAGATTTACTATTCCGACTTAAACCTATTATTTAAACAGCTGAGTTTCGTTGCAGACATATGCAAGTGTCTAGTCGCTGCACTGTTACATTACTGCAACTTGACATTTTTCTTGTAGGGTAAAACTCCCTGCTGTTATGAGTGGTCTTCGACTATAAAAAGAATACAAACAACAAGAGTGACGCCAAATATGCAGTCAACCCAGGTGCTCGCAGGCAGACTAAAATTTGGGTAACCAAACAATTGTACACCATGTGAGACATTTACTAGGGTGCATGAATATAAGTGAATGAATTGGAGTGAATGAAGACGATGGTGTAAAGGAACCTCAATTACTTACTGGACATTAATTGGCCCATATCTTGCTGGGAAAAAAAACAGCGAGTTCACAACATATACCATTATTAATGCGGAAAGCATCAGCAAGTTTAGGCGAAAAATAGATATGCTGAGAGTTGCGAATCATCAAAACTTGCTGGCTGGTTTACACCACCCTGCTGTTTGCCTCACATAAATGCCAGCTCAGCCTCACCCTCCCCATTATTTTTAAGAAATTGCTGGATTTGCAAATTAAACTTGAATTAAATGCACCACAGAAAGTTAAAGCTGGTATTTAACAGAGTAAGTACCCTTTTAACGGCACAATAATTGTGAATGAAATGCCAAACAACCTCCCCAGCCCAGAAAGGGAACTATACAAACAATTGAGTTTCATTTCTTTCTGTGCAGCTTTTTTTTTCATTCGTTCATGGGATGTGAGCATCACTGACAAGGCCAGCATTTGTTGCCCATCCCGAATTGCCCTTGAGGAGGTGGTGGTGAGCTTCCTTCTTGAACTGCTGTAGTCCATGTGGTGTAGGTACACCAATAGTGCTGTTAGGAAGGTTTTCGACCCAGTGAGAGCGAAGGAACGGCGATGCAGATTCAAGTCAGGATGGTGTGTGGCTTGGAGGAGAACTTGCAGGTTGTAAGGTATCCAGGCATCTGCGGCCCTTGTCCTTCTAGATAGTAGAGATCATGGTTTGGAGCTGCTGTTGAAGGAGGCTTGGCAAGTTGCTGCAGTACATCTTGTAGATGGTACACACTGCTGCCACTGTGCGTCGGTGGTGGAGGGAGTGAATGTTTCAGATGATGGATTATGCGGGCTGCTTTGTCCTGAATAGTGTCAAGCTTCTTGAGTATTGTTGGAGCTGCATTCATCCAGGCAGTTGAAGAGTATTCCATCACCATCATGACTTGTGTCTTGTAGATGGTGGACAGGCTTTGGGGAATCAGGAGCTGAGTTACTCGCCGCAGAATTTCCAGGCTCTGACCTTCTCTTGTAGCCACAGTATTTATATGGCTGGTCCAGTTCAGTTTCTGGTCAATGGTAACAGCCAGGATGTTGATGGTGGGGGATTCAGAAATGGTAATGCTGTTGAATGTCAAGGAGAAATGGTTAGATTCTCTTTTGTTGGAGAGGGTCATTACCTGACACTTGTGTGGTACAAATGTTACTTGCCAGTTATCAGTTGTTACGCCAATGTCTTTTGTTGGATGATAATTTGCTTTAATCCACTGACTCGAGATCTGAATTTATATTTTTTTAAAGACATGCTGCCAGCAAAGTCATCCTTTTAGCTTAAAATGATCTAGTTTGCAACACTGTATCCTACATTGCAAAGGATTGTGAGGAGAGTGTGAGGAGAGAGACAAAATGTCTGCTCAGTCCCCAGCAAGAAATACGACCCAGGAAGTTTAAAGGAACTACCTGATCTCTTTGCAAGCAGAGAAATACTGCTAACTGCTATGATTGAATGACTGAGTGACTGTCATGTGATAAGTCCCTCCGCATCTGTGGTTTTAAGCTGGTGTTTTTCTCTGCAGCAGAGGAGAAGCAACTGGACTCTGATATGAGCAGATCCTAAGTGGGGGTCCCTCTCTCTCTCTCTCTCTCCATTCCAGCCAAGCTTTCAAATCCTGCTTGTTGACTGGCCACCTTTGCATACTCCGGCTACAATCAGAAACCCCGTTGGAGGAAATCATCTGCATTGCTTTCTCCAAGAGACTCACTCAACCAGTCATCTACCTCTTCAAACTAAAAGCCTCAGGACTATTGAATTCAGCTAGAAACCAGCCGAATCACCAAACTTCATAGACTGTACGGACTCTAACTCAACCAATCTACCTTTCCCCAATCTGCAACCTATTTGTGCATGTGTAAACCTCCAGAATGTGTGTGTGAGTGAATATGGGTGCATTGTTTATTATTTTATTAGTTTGTTTTAGGTAGAATAAAGTTAACCTCTTTCTTTGTTAACTCAAGAAAACCTGTCCGATTGGTTCTTGTTATGATCATAGCAAGTAAGTAATCAAACCCCTACCAACTTGGCCAGTACATTCACTTTAAAAAACAAATTAAACCTGATGTGGTCAAACAAGGAGTGGGAAAAGAGGGAAGCCCTTCAACCCCTCCTCACTTGACTGTAACACAGTCCAAGCCTGAATGTTGTCCAGGTCTTGCTGCATGTGAACACGGACTGCTTCAGTATCTGAGGAATCGCCAATGGTACTGAACACACACCTCTTATTAGTTCTACACCCATGCTCTTTCCTTTACAAATATACATCCTGTTCTCTTTTGTAAGTTAGGAACAGAGGAACTGGAGTAGGCCATTCAGCCCCTTGAGCCTGTTCTGCCATTCATTGATATCACAGCTCATCTATGACCTAACTCCATATATCCATCTTTGCCCCAAATCCCTTAATACCACTGGTTACCAGAACCCTATCAATTTCAGATTTAAAATTATCAATATACCCAGCATCAATTGCCATTTGTAGAAGAGAGTTCCGAACTTCTATCACTCTTTGCATGTAGAATTGTTTTCTAACTTCAGTCCTGAAAGGCAGGGCTCTAATTTATAGACATTGTTCTCCAGTTCTAGATTCCCCAATCAGCAGAAATAGTGTTCCTCAATCTATGCTATCCCTTAATATCTTGAAAGCTTTGATAAAATCATCCCTTAACCTTCTAAATTCCAGGCACCACAACCCTAGTTTGTGTAAGCTCTCCTTGTCATTTAACCTTTGGAGTCCAGGTATCATTATGGTAAATATGCTTTTCATTTCCATCAACACCAATGTGGATGGGCACTTCACACCTGGGGAGGCCACCCAGTAAAAGGTAGCAGCCCCTTGCAGGCTGGAGGGGGGGGGGGGTCCCTCCCGATTGGGCACCCTGTGCCCCATGAAGCCCCCCTAGCACCTTGGGCTGCCCTGCTGGAAGACCCTCTTCCCCCTCGCCGGGGCCTGGTTGATAGGCCCCGTGAGCCACAACCCCATTTACCTTCTCCAACCTCCATTGCCGAATGGGTCCGGGGCCTGCTGCAGTCCCAGCAGTGGCAACCGCTCCCGGTGGCACTGCTGAGACTAAAAAACTGCCAGGCCTCTAAATGGCCGGCAGCTCTTGGAGGCAGGACATCCTGCTTCAGAGGGGCAGAAGCCACACCATGCAAAATAGCTTTGTGGCTTCCAGTGCCAGTGGAGAGGGACTCGCTGCCCCCCCCTCCCACCCCCCTGCACCCCTAGCCCAGCTTTTCAGCCAGTGGGCAGGCCACTGCCTCCTCATTAAATCCCGCCCAGAATATTTAAATGAAATTGATCCTGGAAGATTTACTAGGGTCATCGCTGTTTCAATCATACTTCCAGGTATTCTGCCTGAAAGGGAAATCTCAACCATCAGCAAGCCAAGTTTAACAAGTCAAGTGAAGGCACTATCAAGACTTCCTAACAGTGAGTACAAGACCAACTTTTATGACTAAAAATTAAAGAAAATACAACGCAAGTGGCCCAGGATATTACGATTAGAGTGATGTCCAGATAGTAGGTAGAATCTGCCAATTTCTCTCCCTCTTCCTCTCCTGAAGGCATTCAATCTTTGCTTAGGTACTGATTGCCCTCCAGCAGACTTTAATTAAGTTGAATGTTGGCAAAATATTTGACTGTAGAGGGCATTGCAACTGAGCCCAATCTGTTCGCAAATGATATTCACACGGTTGCACTTCAATCAAGGGTCACTAGGTAACAATCAAGAGAGAATCCTGGGTGAAATTCTCCCCCTTAATGCAGAGGTTTGAACTACCTGAGCATCGGCAGAGCCCTCGTCAGTGGAGCCAATGTTTTAGTAATATGTAAAACTTATACTATGCATAAAACTGCTCTATTAAATCTAAATTATTCTGGACAAATATGTAGCTATGAGATACAAATGATTCAGTAGCAATAAGGAGAGTTAGTATGAAGGCTGGCAATGGCATGAAAGTGGATCACATCTTGATGATAGAATGAATGTGTGGAAAGAAACTTTGCTCAGGATCAAGCAGAATACTGAGATTGATAACCAGATTTAAGCTGAGGTGAAGTTCAGGAATTTTAACAGATTAGGGGCAGAGACATAAAGGAGTTTATCGGGGCTAGAAAGTAGGTTTCACAAACATTAAGCAGAGAAAACTTTCGCTCATTGAAGACATAATGGCCCCTTTGATGTTGGTCTCTTCAGTGGCCTGTTTTTCAGGAGGAATAAGCAATAATGAGACCAAAATGACAAAAGTATATTTACTACTAGTTTCCCATCTGATGCCTGTCCTTTGCAATTTTGAGAAGGTAGTTTAGATGGCCATCACCCGTGCCAGGAACAGGCAAAAGCTCATTGTTCAGTGCAAATGATACCCTTACTACATTGTTAGGACCCTAATGCTATCTTTGTGCAATTAATCAAAGGCAAAGCACCAGAGCAGGAAACAGCACCTCTTAAAAGGACTGCTGGAGGCATTATTCATTTGGTACTGTTGAGCAGCAATTCATCCCCCTTCCCCAATAATATTTTCTGTCATTCTTACCATAGGCACAACTCTCCCCTCTATTTGCTGCAGAGCTGAATGGTCCGCTGGATTTCCAATACCCTCTCAACATATTAGGCAGCTCACCAGTTGAATACAAATATGAGACGATCATTAAAATGGTTTGGGCCTCTCGCTGATGACATTGAGCAGGCTTTGTGCCCAATGAATGCAGAAGATAAAATCTGACCCCAGTGTCAAACAGCTGATTGGAGAGGCAGGCAACTATGACAATATATGCATGTCATTCCATTGTTACCTGTCCAAACACAGCCAATGCTTCCACATAGCCTCTCCTCCCATGCCTATACAATCATAGAGAGATATAGCACTGAAACAGGCCCTTCAGCCCACCAACTCTGTGTCAACCAACAACCACCCATTTATACTAATCCTACATTAATCCCATATTCCATACCACATCCCCACCATTCTCCTACCATCTACCTACACTAGGGGAAATTTACCTATCAACCTGTAAGTCTTTGGCTGTGGGAGGAAACCAGAGCACCCGGCAGAAGCCCACACAGTCACAGGGAGAACTTGCAAACTCCACACAGGCAGTATCCAGAACTGAACCCAGGTAGCTGGAGCTGTGCGGCCATGCTGCTAACTGCTGTGCCACTGTGCCACCCTTCTCCAGTATCATCTCCAGTATGTTCCATGTTTCCATCTTTGATGCTTTCCTATTCCTCCTCTATATCTTGAATGAACCACTGTCCCTCAGCTGTCCAATTGCCTGATCAATATCAAGTCATGGATGAGACACAAATATTTGTAGCTTAACATGGCAAAACCAAAAGTATCCTGTTTGGCCCTGCCAAAAAATTTCCATGCCTTAACCCTTAATCCTACTTCCCTTCCTTGATGCCTACTCAAACTCAACCTGATGGTGCGAAACCTCAGTAACATATTTGGCCCTGAGCCAAGCCTTACCTCCAACCTTTACCTCTAATACTAGTTTTTCCAAAACCCTCCTCAGCAGTCTCCAGCTCATTCAGAACTCGGTCACCCACAAGCTATCCTGCACAAGTCCCACTCATCATGCTGACCTTCACTGGTTCCCCATCCCTTACTGCATTGACTTTGTTATGAAGGTGCTTCCATTTTTAATATTTTTTGAGGACTCGTGTTCAAAAGACTGTGGAAATACCTGAGGAGATTCTGGACTTTTTTTTTTAAAAGGGGCACTGAAAGGATACTTGGACTTTTGTTTAAAAACAAACACTTACTGGAAGTTACATGTCTTAAGCTAAGTAAATAGCAGGATCCTTGCTGACTAACGGAGTTGTTTACAGAGACATGACATGTCTAGATTTATGGTGGTCAAGAGTTGGTTTCATTTTTGGATATTGTTTGGAGTTCAGTTGGGGTGTAAGCCTGCTAAGAGCGAGAGGCTACCAGCTCATCCTGTTCCACCTCTTTGAGAAACCCTGAGAATCCAGTGTGAGAACTGGAGAAACTGATGCAGCATTTCTCCTCAGAAGTTTCTGGAAGACTCTCTCTTGATATCTCCTGAACGAACTGCCTAGTGACACCTATCTACATGTATCCAGACGCCAGACCAACTGGAACATTCACTATCTTATCCTTTTTCTTCAAGAATTAACGATTACTTGCCCAATTTTTTTTTTTTTGTAAAGTTGGTCTCTACAGAGAAAGCTTCTTTATTTTTTCTTTAACCGGCGTGTGTTAGGTTATTTAGAAAGGAATATATTTATAGTTTCATATTTTAGCCTGTGTGTTAATAAGATTTGCATCTTTATTGAATGAGTCTTGTTCTAAAATAAATTAATAATTTTGTTGTTTATTAAAGAAACCTGGTTAGCAGATTTTTATTCTGACACTAAAATATATAATTGGCCATATCAGTAACTAGGTAAAACATTTAAATATATGTTGTGAATCGTGGAGAAGTGGAACTAGAGAAAGACAGTGATTGTCGGTCATAACAACTTCAAAAGCATTGTCCTCAAACTCGCCACACTTCTGCAATGTTCTCCAATTTTAATTCCTTGCATGTACACTCAATTTTTTCAAACTGTTGTCCACTGTGTGTTCACCCCTAGCTCTTTTTCCAATGACGGTAGAGTCTTCAGCCACCTTGTCTTCCAATCTAGCACTCTCTTTCCAAAATCATCCATCTTATTACATTTTTTCTCTCCCTTGAAAATCCTCCTTAAAACCTACCTCTGTGCCATCTTCCGCCTCTTTTAATTTCCATCCTATTTGGGTCTGAGCTCCGACTGTGAAGTGCCTTGATACACATTGCTACATTAATAGTTCTATAAGCGTGAACGGCTGTTGGTTACATTATGCTGTAGCTATCAAGACCACAGGGGCTTCTTCTTTAAGTAAGTTGGCTATTTGCTTTTAGTAACATTATATAACCATTAAAATTTTTTGGTGCTACCATATACCCTATAGAGTTTACATTCTGAAAGTCAGATTTACTCATAATGTACATGTGAGTTAATGAGGAGTGGAATACTTAAGAATAATTGTCCATATGACCACTCCAGAAGAAACTTTTTTGGAGAAGCATTAATAATGTGGTCTGATACAGCAAACTGGCACAATAATGCATTTTATTATATTAAAACAAGGATGCGCTAGTAATTAATAATTTGTAATATTTATAATATTGTAAAACTTATATTTGTGCATTAGTACAAGTCAATATCATCTTCATAACATGGTACATTTTCTGAGACTAGTTATCCTATATCGACACTGTATATAACATCCACCAAATTGTATACTATATACATTTTCAAAACTGCAGTATGGTTCAAAAAACAAACAGATCTATACCTCATTTAATATAGTACATGCACATGAGTAGAATTCGTGAAATTTAATGAAACTGATGTTTAAGCAGATGCTTATTTGTTTCTTCTGTAAATTAAGTGAAGTTTAAAATTTCACAGGATCTGTGCCATAATTTGACAGTTATTTTCAGTGTGCAATTATTTCTGCAGAAGCTACATTTCTGATCTGTAAAATGTGGCTGTTTATAGCTGGTAAATTGAGCAGATTTTCAAACACCACATTGTGCAGACGATCAGAAATACAGGATATAACCCCCAAAAATCCGTACTTCTGCAGCTTAAATGTGGAAGATCTAAGTGTAATCTCATTTTATCATTCTGTACTTTAGCACAGCAATAGGGAAGCCCAGTGCTTTACTTAACGTATCATTCACGTGGCATATGGATATCCAGCAATGCTTTGGCTGTCGTGTTAGAAGGAAGCTGATTGAATTAATTGCTGCCACGAAAAGCCAATTTGCGAACCCAGGATGATATTTACCAATGCAGACTTTATACCAGACATCATTTTATTTACAGCAATTTCCCTCTAATTGTTTGCATTGCCTTTTATTATTTCAAGTTAAATAAAATCCAATGTTGTTACCATGAATGTAAAAAACTTCTGAAACAATTACAATATGCCCCGAGGAAGTAACATGGAAAATGTAGAAGCAACAAATATAGCCAGTAGACTCTTCTATGCCCTGTTAGCTTCTTCTTAGGCCTCATATTGCAGATTAGGTGCCATATTGTGCTGACTGTGCAGGTAACCATAGTGCTATTACTTAGCTTTCCTGGAGTTCAGCATTTTTAATAATACACTAGTCTTCAGAGGTATCAATTCTTATTTAGCATTTTGTGTAGTCATGTGTCAACTGCAATTATGCTACTGCCAACCAATTGTTAGCTTTGATTTGTTTTGTTTGACACCCTTCAACAAACATTAATAAGAACTTAAGGCTCACAATTGCATTTCCATGAAGGCCTGTTACAAAAGAGCATTATAGTGGTGGTACAGTAATCCTATTCTTCATCACCAGACTGTTATGCTGTTACAGAAGGCAGATGCCTGCCAGATCTTGAGACTATCCATAGAATCTTTAACTCCCCACACCCTATCCCCAAGCCAGGCAGCTACCATCATCTTTGACTAAAGTTAAGATTTAAAGAGCATCTAACTGAATGTCACAATACATGCAAAAACACCACTCCCATCACATTTTTATGCACGACTTGATGCATCTGCACCAATCGTAAAACAAAATGACTTTTCTATTAGTGTCAATAAATAAATACATTGATCCCAGCAGAGTTAACAAGCAACAGAGTGGGAAGCATCATGTCACATATGCATTGTACCCTAGAACCATATGAACTGTAAAATGAAATATCAGCAATAAATATCTAATTAAATTACAATTATCAGATATATCACTAATAACGTCCTCGTTGAAAATTGATGTATTTCTATAATCTCATGAATTGTGACAGGTTTCGAGTGATATACTAGATTCCTAATGTCCCACCTCTAAAGGCTGCAGTCTGCATATTAAATGGTAACCAGACGTAAGGCCTTTACATCAATTAGAATACAGTGAGTTTAGTGCGATTAAATGAAATTTACAGCTCTACTGATAATGGATCTTACTTTTCAAACAGATTTTAAATTTTACCTAGCAAGAGCCCAGAGAAGCTGTAAATTGTAAATTTATGAGAAGCTGAGGCTGTTCAAGCATTAGGCTGAAGAGCCTCTGTCAAATATAATGTCTGTTAAATCAAATGTTTTTATAATAATTTTCCAGTTTAGTTTTTCCTATGATAATCATTTCAAATAGGCCTACTTCCTTTTTGGCTTTCCTTCAAGACACTGCAGTTTATTCTACACAGATACAACTAAGCAACACAGCACATCAGATACATAACGCAGCCTGTAGCATGCAAGGTGAAACATCTTTAGTGCAAAATGAAATCACTAACCTTAAATGCATGTTCCAAAGTGCAGTGCACAGACTGTTGTACATGGTAGTGTTCTAACATTTGAGGAGGTAAAATTTTGCTGTACGCATTGCTATTTCTCCTCCCATACTGTAGATTGTTATTTTTACAAACACATTTAAAGATAATTTGCCATGCACACAGGGCAGCATTATCCAAACTGAATATGTCCTGATGCTCCAGGAATTTAATTCAGGCCCTCAGCCTCTCTGATAAAAGAAAATGCTGGAGACTATTAATGATTCATCAAAAACCCCTCTGTGCATAATTTAAAATGAATCAAACAAGATATCTGCTTACCATGTGCACACCCCCAAGTAAAGAATCAGGCCAGCAGAGAGAGACTGAGGACGTATTTCACAGACGAGCTGCAGCTTCTCAGAGATTCACTTTGAGCCTTGCTCCCTCCTGGGAGAATGAGCTCATTCCAAGCCGCCAACAGCCGCCCCTCAGCCATTGCAGTGTCACTGCAGATTGTATACTGAGTGCAGGCACGTCACTAAAGAAGATCATTTATAAAGCCAACCCGTACCATCCTTTCCCTAATTTATAAGATGAATGGGATATTTCTCATTAGTCTGTCACCAGGCAAAAAAAAAAAATCGAAGAGAGCACCTGTAATAGACTGAAAAGGGGACTTCAAAGTTATAATTTGCTGTCAAAAATGATCCCAAGATCCTAAAATGTTAAGACATTTTATCTATTTGAGAACACAATGAAACAAATTAGAGGGTTACCATGGCATTCCAGCTGGTTTTTTATTCACACAATATTATCTTTTCTGAGGCAAGATTATATAAATGCACAATAGCAGAATGTTGCAGTTTGCAGCAGATTGTCTGCGTTCACCGGCATCCTTTTAGAAAAGCCACAGTAAATTCATCATGTTTAACATGACCCCCAGATGCATCCACACATAATCGTGCAGGATAGGGGTGCAGACAGGTCATCAGTGATAAGATTGTAATTACAAATGCTCACTATGTAATTAGTTAATTAAGTGAAAATTATACACATTGCTTTCAAAGTGATAGAAATCGCAATGGGATTGGGGAAGCACAGATCCAAACATTACTGTTACTCTAAATTGTTTTCTAAAATCTTCATAATTTATCACAGCAAAATGAAACAAATTGTGGAATGTGGAATGTTACTTTACCACAAAAAATCATTGCTTACAGCTGCATGTTTAGACTGTAGTAAATAAACAGCATAAATTTAGTTATTCCCACCTGATTCAACAGTGTCTGACTGCACACAGCAGATATTAACTGAAAGTACCTCAATGGTGTCATATTTATGTAAAACTGCAATACCATAATAATTCAAAACCTGGGCAGTTAGAGGTTTGGTATCAGAAGTATTGTTTGGCTTTCAATTTATGAAACCTTAAACTCCAAAGCCAACAACTTATCCTGAAAACTCAGACCAATGTGCAGACTTTCGCTTTCTAAGTCTTGAATATAAGACACACATTTGGCTGAATTTTATTCTCCAGCCTCCAGGAGCAGCGGCGGGCAAAAAAAATGGCCCACACTGCCATGCCGCTGTGATCTAGAGCGCGGCAGCTCATCTGCATACATTGGGCAGTCCACCCCCCCCCCCCCAATCACGTGACAGGGCAGGCTCTGCGATGCCAGCAACAGCGTTAGCTCCCTCTGCGCAAGCGCCATTTTTAAAGGGGTGCCAGATCTGCACATTTGAAGCCCATAGCCCCCCCCCACAAAAAAGCACTGTGAATTGATTTGTGGCCCGTACCCCCCACCATATAAAGAAACTAAATGGCTGCCCCGTTCTCCCCAACAACGCCAAAAGACTTGCATTTAGTAAGTGACCTTCCCTCCCTCCAACAGCACAAAGTGCAGAGGTCATCCCTTCCCTCCCCCCCCCCCAGCCCCACTACACTACAATTCAGATTTGACCCCAGTTCCCCCCTTCTCCACCTTGGTGGTGCCAGCTTTCCCTGGACGGGAAAATGAAGGTGCATGAGTGCTGGCCGCCACACGCAAGCTCGCAGACAGCCAGCCAGATTGCAGTGAAAGATATGTTAATTTATTCATTTCCTTTATTTAAATATTTATAGTTGGGTCCCATCACCGAGCGGTGGGGGGGCCACCACAGAGCCTGGTGTCGGGCTCCGTGGTGGGTCTGCTGCTTCAGCGATGTTTCGACACTGCCCACCCCCACCCACCCACAACAGAGCCCGTCATCAGGAGCTCAGCATAAACTCAGCCCATTGAGACATTACTGAGACATGGCTGCAAGACAGTCAGGACTGGGAACTAAATATACCGGGTTATAAGATCTACAGGAAAGATAGTGAAAATGTAGAGTGGGAGGAGTAGCCTAAGTGATTAAGGATGAACTCCCTTTGATAGTAAGAGAGATTGGTAAGCATGCAGTGGAGAATTTATGGGTATCATTAAGAAATAGAAAAGGAATTAAGTCTGTAGTGGGAGTTGTGTATAGGCCCCCTGGTAGCAGCTGCAAAGTAATAGATTATATAAATGCAGAGTTTAGGCAAGCATGTGGTAAAGGCAGAGTGATTTTAATGGGGGATTTTAACTTTCATATAGATTTGGATAAGCAGAAAGGTAATGAATTTCTCAAGTGTGTCCGGGATAGTGTTCTGCAACAGTGGGCTGAATTTTATTCAGGCGCCATGCTCTGCAGCAGCACCCTTTGAACTCAGCGGCATGCTCGCATTCAGCGGCCGAACCCCCGCGATATTATACCGGGAGCTCATTAGCATCGCTGCGAAGAGCCGCCCTCCCACCCCCCATATTACCTGGGTAGAGGTGGGACATCTGGCGCAGTGAGGAACCATTTAACAGCAGTGTAGCAGGTGCTGGGGCCCTATTTAAAGCACCCCAGCACCTGCTTCCTGATAGCTGTCAAAGAAATACTTACCTCACTGTTGAAGAGTGAGGCTGCTGTCAATCTGGCAGCAAAGCAGAAAGTGCTGGAGAAACTCAGCAGAGCAAGAGGGTAACCAGGAAACGGGTTGGCCCACTCAAGGACAGAGATGGGAATCTATGTGTGGAGCCAGAGGAAATGGGCGAGGTGCTAAATGAGTACTTTGCATCAGTATTCACCAAGGAGAGGGACTTGGTGGATGATGAGCCTAGGGAAGGGAGTGCAGATAGTCTCAATCCTCTCATTATCAAAAAGGAGGAGGTGTTGGGTGTCTTGCAAAGCATTAAGGTAGATAAGTCCCCAGGGCCTGATGGGATCAACCCTAGGATACTGAGGGAGGCAAGGGAAGAAATTGCTGGGGCCATGACAGAAATCTTTGCATCCTCATTGGCTACAGGTGAGGTCCCAGAGGACTGGAGAATAGCCAATGTTGTTCCTTTGTTTAAGAAGGGTGGCAGGATAATCCAGGAAAATATAGGCCGGTGAACCTTACGTCAGTGGTAGGGAAACTATTGGAAAGGATTCTTCGGGACAGGATTTACTCCCATTTGGAAACAAACGAACTTATTAGCGAGAGACAGCATGGTTTTGTGAAGGGGAAGTCGTGTCTTACTAATTTGATTGAGTTTTTTGAGGAAGTGACGAAGATGATTGATGAAGGAAGGGCGGTGAATGTTGTCTATATGGACTTTAGTAAAGCCTTTAACAAGGTCCCGCATGGCAGACTGGTGCAAAAGGTGAAGTCACACGGGATCAGAGGGGAGCTGGCAAGATGGATACAGAACTGGCTCAGTCACAGAAGACAGAGGGTAACAGTGGATGGGTGTTTTTTTGAATGGAGGGATGTGACTAGTGGTGTTCCGCAGGGATCAGTGCTAGGACCTTTGCTGTTTGTTGTATATATAAATGATTTGGAGGAAAATGTAGCTGGTCTGATTAGTAAGTTTGCGGACGACACAAAGGTTGGTGGAGTTGCGGATAATGATGAGGCTAGTCAGAGGATACAGCAGGATATAGATCGGTTGGAGACTTGGACGGAGAAATGGCAGATGGAGTTTAATCTGGACAAATGTGAGGTAATGCATTTTGGAAGGTCTAATGCAGGTGGGAGGTATCCAGTAAATGGCAGGACCCTTAGGAGTATTGACAGGCAGAGAGATCTGGGAGTACAGGTCCACAGGTCACTGAAAGTGACAACGCAGGTGGATAAGGTAGTCAAGAAGGCATTCGGCATGCTTGCCTTCATCGGTCGGGGCATAGAGTATAAAAATTGGCAAGTCATGTTGCAGCTGTACAGAACCTTAGTTAGGCCACACTTAGAATATTGCGTGCAATTCTGGTCGCCACACTACCAGAAGGACGTGGAGGTTTTGGAGAGGATACAGAGGAGGTTTACCAGGATGTTGCCTGGTCTGGAGGGCATTAGCTGTGAGGAGAGGTTGGAAAAACTCGGATTGTTTTCACTGGAATGACGGAGGTGGAGGGGCGACATGATAGAGGTTTACAAAGTTATGAGCGGCTTGGACAGAGTGGATAGTCAGAAGCTTTTTCCCAGGGTGGAAGAGTCAGTTACTAGGGGACATAGGTATAAGGTGCGAGGGGCAAAGTTTAGAGGGGATGTGCAAGACAAGTTTTTTACACAGAGGGTGGTGAGTGCCTGGAACTTGCTGCCAGGGGAGGTGGTGGAAGCAGATACGATAGCGACATTTAAGAGACATCTTGACAAATATATGAATAGGAAGGGAATCGAGGGATATGGGCCCCAGAAGTACAGAAGGTGTTAGTTTCGGCAGGCATCAAGATCGGCGCAGGCTTGGAGGGCCGAATGGCCTGTTCCTGTGCTGTACTGTTCTTTGTTCTTTGTTTGTTCTTTTGTCAGGCAGCATCTGTGGAGAGGGAAGCAGAGTTAGGGGTGGCGCAGTGGTTAGCACTGCAGCCTCACAGCTCCAGTAACCCAGGTTCAATTCTGGGTACTGCCTGTCCGGAGTTTGCAAGTTCTCCCTGTGACTGCCTGGGTTTTCGCCGGGTGCTCTGGTTTCCTCCCACAGCCAAAGACTTGCAGGTTGATAGGTCAATTGGCCTTTATAAATTGCCCCTAGTATGGGAAGGTGGGGATATGGTAGGAATATGGGATATAGATGGTCGGCACAGACTTGGTGGGCCGAAGGGCCTGTTTCAGTGCTGTATCTCTGAATAACTAAACTTGACCAAGTTCACAGATCTAAAAGTTAACTCTGCTTCTCTCTCCACAGATGCTGCCTGACCTGCTGAGTTACTCCAGCACTTTCTGCTTTGCTGCCACATAATTACCCTGTTGTGTCCCTGTGAAGTTACAATCCTCTTCTCCCACTCAAGTGTAACATTCCTTCTTGTAGACGTGCTGAACCTGGGTGAATAACCTTAATTTTGCACATTCCAGGATGTGAGACTTAAATGTACCACAAAAGGCAAATACACAACAGAAATAAAACCATAATTGAAGAATATTTACACACTATGGGCTTCTAATCATCTGACTGTGAAAAACCGCAGACTAATATGCATTTGGAATCTGTATTCATTTCTTTGCTAACTGTTATGTGAGAAGACATGTAACTGCAATTAAATGATCTTTGTTAAATAACAGAAAAATATGTTCATATTCTAGCTGCATTGCCAACTAGAAATATTACACCAATAACGATGATCAGCTGCTGCGGAAGCAAAGTGTTGGTGAACATGCATCAATGTGTAATAGATGAAAAACCATGACAACAGCACAGGTTTCCTCACTAGTCCTGCATTGGTTTTCAAACATGTGCAAGACAAACCTTGCAGCCAGAAGTTAGAGCAGTTAGACTGTGGAGTCACCTTTGCATTTAAAGGACCACACCAAAAGCCAAGGTGCTCTAGGGTGGCCCCACAGTGCAGCGAAACCTCCCTGCTCACTCTCCTCCAGGCAGTGCGGACAAGACGGGAGGAGCTTTTCACCAGCGATGGTAAGAAGAGGTCCTCCCACCTGAACAAGGCAATCTGGCTGGAGATGGCAGATGGTGTAGGATGAGCCATACCCATTTCTATGTGATGGATAAAGTTGTATCCTTCATTTATTGAAAGGTTCCTAACAGGGCAGGGATTAATGTTGACGGATACATCAGGTGCTAACATGGATCAACTATGTGGCATGGCATGGCATTGCCCATCTTGGCTAACACTCAGAGTGGCACAGCATGACCACATCAGGATCATCCCAGCTGCATCAATTTCCCCCACCACACATATAACCTTAACGCTCCTACCCTTTCTGGCACCCTCCCCACACACTGGGTGATTAGAGTGCCATTTCTCCTGCACAAACGCAAACAAACGCAGAGCGTACACTGTTTATGGAGGGAGGGTACACAGTACCTCCCTTCATACCTGCAGAGCTTTCCCTCCAGTAATGCCACTCCCCCTCCCACCTCCCTTCCAGTATACAGAGTGAGACCCCTGAATATCAGAACTTACCTTCCATAGCGAAAACCTCTGCCTCTGATGACCTGCCGGCTTTTCTGTTCAGGAACGGGACAGCACGTGACGGCTGCCCATTCAAAGTAAAATCCGAAAGTGTGCATGGAGAGACGGCAGGCTGCATAATCTGCAGAGGTAAGTACCGTTTTTAATATGGTAATTGGGGTGCCGTCACCGAGCAGCAGGGGGGCCGCACCGAGGTTCCCCCACCGCCGGTAATTTGCAGTAGGCCCTTCTCGACGTTGGGGGTTGAGGCGGGCCTCTCCCCGCAGAACTTTACCGGCCCCCACGCCACAACTCGCGGCATCGAGAGTCCGTTGAAATTCAGCCCAGTATGTCCCAGAGCCAATCTAATATGGGTATGCATATTAGATTATTGAGTAATGAGGCAGATTTAGTTAACAGTCCAATAGTGCGTGAACATTTATTTAATGACCATCATAATATAATTGAGTTGACGAACTAGAAACAGTGGAGGTTCAAAGAGACTTAAGGACCAGACATGTAGATCATTAAAATATCATGAACAGGTACAGAAAATAATTAAGAAGTCTAGTGGAATGCTGGCCTTTATATCCAGGTGAATAGAATACATGAGGGTAGAAGTTAATGCTTCAGCAAGGTCTGGGTAGACCACACCTGGTGTACTGTGAGCAATTCTGGGCACCATACCTTAGGAATGATATATTGGCCTTGGCAGGAGTGCAGCGTAGATTTACCAGAATGATACCTGGACTCCAAGAACGAAATTACGAGAAGAGATTAAAGAGATACAAACTAGGGTTGTTTTCCCTAGAATTTAGAAGTTTGAGGGGTAATTTGATCAAAGCTTTCAAGATATTTGGGGGAACAGATTACAGATTACAGATCAGCCATGATCTCATTTGCAGGATGATTTTCAACCAATGGGATTTAGTAGTCATCCTATGCCTGTGGCTCTAAAGTTAACCATGGCACTCAACTTTTACGCATCGGGATCTTTCCAGGGATCCACTGGGGACATGTGTGGTCTCTCCCAGGCCACAGCGCCCCACTGTATCAAGGTGGTGACTAGTGTCCTGATCAAGAGGGCCGGCGACAATGTGCGCTACTGGACCAACCCTGACAGTCAAACTGAGAGGGCTATCAGATTTGGGGCGATAGCTGGATTCCCACAGGTACAAGGTGTCATTGTGGTCATCAAGCTCCCACGGACCAACCAACTGCCTTCATCAGCAGGAAGGGCTTCCATTCCAGCAACATTCAACTGGTCTGCGACCATCGAAAGCATTTCCTACAGGTGTGTGCCCGCTCCCTGGGAAGCAGCCACGACTCCTACATACTTCAACAGTCCCAAGTGCCTCAGCTTTTCACTCCCCCTGCTCACCTTCAGGGGTGGATTCTCTGATGCCTGTGAAGAGCCCTTGCAATGCTGTGAAGGAGAGGTACAACACTTACCACGGTGCCACCCAAGCAACGGTCGAGTAGGCCATTGGCCATCTGCTGTCTCAGTCGATCTGGTATGCTCCAGTGAGGGTTTTGCCTATTGTGGTGGTCTGCTGCATTCTGCATAATCTAGCGCTGCAGAGTGGGGAGGCCTTACATGAGGAAGACATGCGTGAGCGACAAACATCCTCCAACAAAAAGGATGCAGAGGAGAGACAGGGCCAAGCAGCTACGGAAGAAGACAACATGGCGATGGAGGCCAGACATGGTGAGCAACGCGCAAAGGAGGCAAAAGAAAACCTCATAATGACCTGCTTTCAGTCACCCTGATGTCTACTCAATAACAATGCAATAAAAACTGACCTTCATGCATGTAGTCTTACATCTCCTTTCCATCTGAATGCAAACCAGCTACATTGTGAGCTAGGACCCATGGGAAAGCATATATTGATTACTTCTTCACTCACATTGCCATGAAAATGAGGTCCATGATCACACTGGCATTGCTCTAAGAGATATGTTGGGATTCAGAGGGTCACAATTAAGGATGGTGGAAGCTAGTTTCCACACAATGAAGGCTAATAATTGGCACAAAAGATCATTTAATTAAATTATGCATGGCACAGTTGAGTCACCCGTGAACACCCATGTGTGGCTAGGTTTTTTTAATATGCTTGCAGGTGCTCCTGTGTGGTGTAACCCCTGCGCTAGTAGCTATGCAGGAGGCAGGCTGCTGATCAGGACACTCCCTTGGCCTGAGCTGACTTCGGCAGGTATCCTCTGGGCACCTGAGGCCTGAGGGTCTTCTGCACTGGTGTAGGCCTCTCCTCAGGTGTTGCAGCTGCTGGAGCTGGGCTCACTGGCGGAGAGGCTGAGAAGCCAGTGTCTCTGAGGGGAGACCCCAGATGTGGAGAGCAGCCTCTCCTCCTCCCTCTCAAGGCTCACTTGAACCTCCCTACTCACCAGAGAAGGTCTAGGAGTGGAAAATCTCTCCAGACTTCAGCTTCTTCTCTCACCTTGCCACTGCTGATCTGAGCTCATGGCCTAGGTGAGGGCTTGCAGATCAGTAGCACATCTGTGGAGGGGAGGTGATCACATAGTGATATTGTCACTAGATCAGAAACCCAGGGTATTGATCTGGGGAGATGGCGTTGAATCCCACCACAGCAGAAGGCAGAATTTGAATGAATAAATCTGGAATTAAAAAGCTAATTTAATGATAACCATGAAACCATTGTCAATTGCCGTAAAAAACCCATCTGGTTCACTAATTTCCTTTAGAGAAGGAAATCTGCTGTCCTTACCTTGTCTGACCTACATGTGACTCCAGACCCACAGAAATGTGATTGACTTTTAACTGCCCTCTAAAATGGCCTAGCAAGTCATTCAGTTGTATCAAAAACACTACAAAGTCGATAAGGAACGAAATAGGACGGACCACCCAGCATTGACCTGGGCACCGAAAACGACAACGGCAAACCCAGCCTTGTCAACCCTGCAAAGTCCTGCTTACTAACATTTAGGGGGCTTGTGCCAAAGTTGGGAGAGCTGTCCCACAGACTAGTCAAGCAACAGTCTGACACAGTCATACTCATGGAATCATACCTCACAATGTCCCAGACAGAGCCATTACCATCCCTGGGTATGTCGGTGGGACAGGACATACCCAGCAGAGATGGTGGCACAGTGGTATACAGTCAAGAGGGAGTTGCTCTGGGAGACTCAACATTGACTCCGGACCCATGAAGTCTCATGGCATCAGGTCAAACATGGGAAGGAAACCTCCTGCTGATGATCACCTATGCCCCCCTTGGCTGATGAATCAGTACTAAAGCATTTGCAATCATCTTCAGCCAGAAGTGCTGTGTGGATAATTCATCTCGATCTCCTCCTGAGGTCCCCAGCATCACAGATGCCAGTCTTCAGCCAATTTGATTCACTCCATGATATATCAAGAAACGACTGGATATGGCAAAGGCTATGGGCCCTGACAACATTCCCGCAATAGTACTGAAGACCTGTGCTCTAGAACTTGCCGCACTCCTAGCCAAGTTGTTCCAGTACAGCTAGAACACTGGCATCTACCCAGCAATGTGGAAAATTGCCCGGGTATGTCCTGTACAGAAAAGATAGGACAAATCTAACCCGGCCAATTACCGCCCATCAATCTACTCTCGATCATCAGTACAATGATGGAAAGTGTCATTGACAGTGCTATCAAACGCCACCTTCTCAGCAATAACCTGCTCAGTTTGGGTTCCGCCAGGGCCACTCAGCTCTTTTTTTTATTCATTCAGGGATGTGAGCATCGCTGGCTACGCCAGCATTTATTGCCCAACCCTAATTGCTCTTGAGAAGGTGGTGGTGAGCTGCCTTCTTGAACCGCTGCAGTCCATTTGGGGTAGGTACACCCACAGTGCTGTTAGGAAGGGAGCCCTTTTTATTGACTTTGTAGCGGTTAGGTACAACTAAGTGGCTTGCTAGGCCATTTCAGTGGGCATGTAAGAGTTAACCACATTGCTGTGGGTCTGGAGTCACATGTAGGCCAGACCAGGTAAGGACAGCAGATTTCCTTCCCTAAAGGACATTAGTGAACCAGATGGGTTTTTACAACAATCGACAATGGTTTCATGGCCATCATGAGACTAGCTTTTAATTCCAGATTTATTAAATTTGAATTCCACCTTCTACTGTGGTGGGATTTGAACCCATGTCCCCAGAGAAATACCCTGGGCCTCTGGGTTACTAGTCCAGTGATAATACCACTCCTGACCTCATTACAGCCTTGGTTCAAACATGAACAAAATAGCTGAACTCCAGAGGTGAGGTAAGAATGACTGCCCTTAACATCAAGGCAGCATTTGACTGAGTATGGCATCAAGGAACCCTAGCAAAACTGGAGTCAATGGGAATCAGGAGGAAATTTTTCCGCTGGTTGGAATCATACCTCGCACAAAGTTAAGTTAGTTGTGGTTGTTAAAGGTTAATCATCTCACCTCCGGGACATCACTGCAGGATTTCTTCAGGGTAGTGTCCTAGGCCCAACCATCTTCAGCTGCTTCATCAATGACCTTCCTTCAATCGCAACTCCTCAGATACTGAAGCAACCCATGTAGAAATGCAGCAAGACCTGGACAATATCCAGGCTTGGGCTAATAAATGGCAAGTAACATTTGTGCCACACAAGTGCCAGGCAATGAGCGTCTCAAACAAGACAGAATCTAACCATCTCCCATTGACATTCAATGGCATTACAATCGCTGAATCCCCCAATATCAACATCCTGGGGGTTACACAATTGACCAGAAACTGAACAGGAGTAGCCATATAAATACCGTGGCTACAAGAGCAGGTCAAAGGCTAGGAATCCTGTGGTGAGTAATTCACCTGCTGACTCCCCAAAGCCTGTCCACAATCTACAAGGCACAAGTCAGGAGTGTGATGGAATACTCTCCACTTGCCTGGATGGGTGCAGCTCCAACAACACTCAAGAAGCTCAACACCATCCAGGACAAAGCAGCCCGCTTGATTGGCACCCCATCCACAAACATTCACTCCCTCCACCACTGACGCACAGTGGCAGCACTGTGTACCATCTATAAGATGAACTGCAGCAACGCACCAAGGCTCCTTGGACAGCACCTTCCAAACCCACAACCTCTACCACTTAGAAGGCAGCTGATGCATGGGAACACCACCAGCTGCAAGTTCCTCTCCTAGCTACACACCATCCTGACTTGGATCTATATCACTGTTTCTTCACTGTCACTGCATCAACGTTCTGGAACTCGCTTCCTAACAGTACTGTGGGTGTACCTACACCCCAAGGACTGCAACAGTTCAAGAAGGCATCTCACCACCACCTTCTTAAGGGCAATTAGGGATGGGCAATAAATGCTGGCCTATCCAGCGATGCCTACACCACATGAACGAATAAAAAAAAATGTGGCTCTACAAGAGGGTGGCCAACCTCTCGATATAGGAAGCCATGGGCTCGTATGCTTGGGACAAGGCAGCAGTAACACCATGGATGCACTCGCCCATCATCTGCTCAAGGCTATGCGTGGTCTTCGGCATCTCCGCCAGATTTTTAAAATTTTTTCATGGATGTGGGCGTCACCTGCAAGGCCAGCATTTGTTGCCCATCCTCAATTGCCCTTGACAACTGAGTGGCTTGCTAGACCATTTCAGGGTACAGTTAAGAGCCAACCATTGCTGTAGGTCTGCAGTCACAGGTAGGCCAGACCAGGTAAGGACACCAGATTTCCTTGTCTAAAGGACATTAGTGAACCAAAAGGGTTTTTATGACAATCGGTGATACTTTCATGCACCATTACTGAGCCAGGCTTTTAATTCCAGATGTTTTTTAATTAATTAAATTTTAATTCCACCAGCTGCCGTGGTGGGATTTGAACCTGTGTCCCTAGGGCATTAGTCTGGGCCTCTGGATTACTAGTTCAGTGACATTACCACTACGCCACTGCCTTCCCATTGCCTTACTTCTCCCTGCAATTCCGGCATGCCCTGTGTTGTTGACACCAGATACTCGACATCAGCCTGGGGCTCAGCATGGGCCTGGCTCCCACAGTCCTCCGACTGTCTGAGGCCTCGGCTGTCTTAGCCTCTGCCAGCTGCTCAGGCGCGTGTGTGGAGCTCTCACCAGTTTATGACCCTGATTCTAAAGCCTAGCGGTGACCTATCGAGGTGAAAGTATCTGTACTGATGGAAGCTGCAGGTGACTCATGGGACAGTGCATCCTCTGAGTGTTGCTCCTCCTCAGAAGTTGACTTGATTTCCTCTGGTGGTGCAGTCACCTGTGAATGCTGACCTGCAAGGTACAATGAAAATAACGGGTTAGGCTACACATCTCCCATTAAGGACAGCATTCCAGAGCTAGCTTTCCATTATTCATGAATTTTTAGCTGATCGACAATAATCAATCTCTTGTGCAGGGACCCCGATCTCCCCGTCTGAAATCGCACATCCACCTTGGCACCCCTCTAGTTCTAGAGCCTCATCTTCGGCCTGGCTGAGAGGACACATGTCTGGCACTCTGTCACCGGTCCTGGCCACCTCCCTCTTCTTATGGCCCCTCTTCTCCTGCAAGAGCAAGGATGTAACAATTATAAATTGCCATACATTTCACCATGACGGTTCTGCTAACATGGGCTCCTTGTCAACAACTGGGGGATGTAATGTATCTCATACCAACTCAGTCTGTCATGGGATTTACTTGGGCTGAGATATAAACGAGGGAGACTTGTTTCACAAATGCAGCCATGCATCTGTCATGAATCTGTTATTACCTCCCTGACTTTGGAATGGCAGTGGCATCCTCACCATGTGGCACACCATGTAGTGACACCCAAATCACATAAAGCAATTTTGGAATGTGGCACTTACCTTGGCTGAACGCAGAAGGTCATTGACCTTCTTCCTGCATTGTATCCCTGTTGCATCAGGTGACCCCACAGTTGCTGACCTCCTCTGCGATCTCCGTCCAAGCTTGCTTGGTCAGGCGCGAGGACCTCTTCTTCCCATCACTGGGGACGAGGGCCTCCTACCTTTCCCTTACAGCCTGGAGGAGAATCAGCAGGAAGGGATCACTGTAGCGTGGGCTACCCTTCCTCTGACCTCTGACATTATCAGTAGTCTTCCCAGGGGGGCTGCTTGCTGAGGTTGCAATTGATGTTAATGCAGAGAAGTTTACGATGGCTGTGCTGTGGTAGAATGAAAGGGAAGAGTGAATGCAGGGCTGGCAGGCTTTTAAAGATAGCACTAACACCTGCTCTGAGATCAGCTGACGATGCCAATGGCATCTTGCCTGCTGCCCCCACCACATGATTGGGGGAGACAGCTGCCTCCATTATGATAAATGGCTGCCCACTGCGTATTTGCAGCAGAGTGGCCGTTCACACGACAAGCGGGACTGCTGCCAGTTTGCACGCCTGCCGCCGGGAATGACAGTGGGATCATTAAATTCAGCCCATTGTGTGCAATTTTGGTCTCCATATCTAAGGAAGGATATAATTGCATTGGAGGCAGTACAGCGAAGGTGCACTAGATTGGTACCTCGGATGAGAGGACTGTCCTACGATGAGAGGCTGAGTACATTGGATCTATATTCTTTTGAGTTTAGAAGAGTGAGAGGTGATCTCATTGAAACATTCAAGATTATGAAGGGGCTTTACAGGGTAAATACTGAGACATTGGCTGCAGACTGGTGGCGGGTAGGTGTGGGGGGAGGGGGTTCATCAAATTGTGTGTGAAGTGGGCGGGGAGGGCTGTTCCCACACCTTCCTGCCCCCACTGCAATTTTACCAGGGGTGGCAGCAGCGGCGAGAAATGGCTCACCCGCCTCAGGCCTATCAAGGCCCTTAAGTGGCCAATTAACTGCTACTTAAGGGCCTCCTCCTGCCGCTGCTGGGATTTTACCAGTGGTGGGCGGGCACCTTAGACCCCACAGAAAGCTGACAGGTAAAATCTGGTGGCCTCCTTGTGGGCTGGCGGGTGGGGGCCCTCTTCATCGGGCACCTTGTACCCACAGAGGGCCCCCCTGAAGCCCCAACTGTCTCCACTGAAATAAATTTCCCCCTCCCTCCCAACTGACCCTCCCTTGCCTCATCGGGGCCCGACCGATTGTCCCCGGTGAGGCCCCAAAACTTGCCTCTCTTCCACGATCCTGCCATTGGCTGGGTGCAGTCTCAGCAGTGGCCACTGCTCCTGCTGCCGTTGTTGGTACTGAGAGCTGCCGGCCCGCTGATTGGCCGACAGCTCCTGGAGGCAGGACTTACTGCTGGTGTCATGTGCAAGATAGTTCTGAGTGTAATAAATATGTCTTCATATATTGATATGACATTACTAGAACTCAAAACTTATTATTTTTTTCCTCTTTATGAATGCATTATGACTTTTTTTTAAAGAGACAGGTACATCTCCATTTAAAGTAGCCCAAACTGAGCCAAATACAGGGATTTGCAAATAAAATCCAAATGGACAATATTAGTTTACTATGTAGATCTGGTTCAATATTTGGGCCAGTGGTCATTTCTTGTTGATATTTGCACAAAATGCTTTGTGTATGTGGTAAGTATTAAAAAATAAAGAATTAACAAACTATTATGGGGTTAGCCTATAATCCTTGAATGGTTAATAGTACTGATTCCATTTATTTGCTAATACTAAGCAAATTGTACCACACGGCAAACCCGCTAAGTTATTTTATAAAGGCTAATTCTTTGAATTGGGTGCAACTGTTGCACTTGTTGACATAATAATAGCTCAGTTCAAAACTTGGTAAGTCCATCACTAAAAACCCCAATCCCTCAATGTCTTCAGCTTGTCTTCATGTAATACATGTTAAAAGGTCTATGCTTATTCTCCTTACTGTCAAAACTGTGTCACAGCAAAAATGTTGCCATTGGAAAAATAGTCTTACATGTATGGGTTTCATAGCTAAATCTGTTCTCATTGTCATAAAACATGTAACATGAGATATATCAGTAACAGCTTTGTGTACTGTACACCATAATTACAGTCTCAGTGTACTTCAGTGACATCTAACTATATCCAGCTTTCTGAGAATGTTTGCATTGGCTTAAAGTAACAATAAACTTGGATAGGGATTTTTGACTTCTGCCCAAAATGGACATGAAGTCAGAAGTGCAACCACGCCACTTCCCGAAGGCCAGCTTCAGCAGACCCAAGCCATTTTCAGGTGCAGGCTTCATTTGAATGTAGCCAGCACAGGAGGGTGGGAAATCAGTCAGGTCCTGCGCTGAGCTGCCCAAAAGATCAGGCCTGGAATGGTGAGGGATGCCAATCCCAGAGTTGAGCGGGCAATTTTTTTAAGGATGGAAAAAAATTTTTTACTTAACAAATCCAATGTTAGATGGCAGAACTATTGCTGAACTTTGAGAAACCAGAATTTATAAATATGATAAAGTTTACTTGAAGAAAAATACATACAACTTTAGTTCAATAACTTTTTTGTCCATATTGCATTTGCTATGTTATAATCTTGACTACACTTCAAAAGTACTTCATTGGCTGTAAAGCGCTTTGGGACATCCTAAGGTCGTGAAAGGTGTGACATACATACATATATATCTCCTTTCCTTCTTTCAACTACAGCATTAAATCCCTCAGCAAATTGCCAGCAATAATCTATTAGCATTTACAAACAGTGCTGCAAGGCCTGAAACCTACTGAAAGCAAAGAGAAATTCTTTCACTTCACATAAAACCTGAAGCGGTATAGACCTCAATACTTAACAATGCTCTATCAACCTTAAGCTGAACTCTTTCACTTCAGAATCACTGAAAACCTAATGGCTATTGAATGAGTGCTTTAACTCCAATGTGCTTAGTCTACGGCACATTTCTTATCAGTACATAACCTGGTGTTACATGGGAAAGAAAAAAGTATCTCTGAAACATATCATCTCATTTCTGGAAATGTAAATACGTTTACCACATTCCAGCTTAGTCTTGATTAGTCAGAGTCATGGAGAAATTGGATCCTGTCCCAAGAAAGTCCTCTCAGTGAACAAAATCACTACAGGAAGAATGTTAGCCGCGATTACAATTGGTAAGGATTTCCGCCCGAAGCTGGCAGGATCATTTTTAAGTATGCCGATAACATTATCAACAATATCATCAACTGCTATTTTTACCTGAGGCCTAAGAGGGGAGCAGTGGTAGCTTCCTTGCCAGGCTAATCCTGTCAGGAACAGGTGTCAGGGTCAAATGATGCTCACTATGGTAAGTTTTATTTTAAAAATTTAAAAGTTCCTTGTATGCCAGGACCAGCATGAGTGCTCCTCCAGGCACCACAAGGAAATGTTAGGCTTCCCCTGCCCTGGGCTTTTCCCCTTATTCAAGCCCCGACAGCCATTTACCTTTTGCCCTACACAGTTCCCATGGGCCCCTGCCAGTGGCCTACAAGCCAGCCAATGACTGGGCTACCACCTGACTGGCCCTTCAGGTTAAAATCGACCAAGCTTCCCTGATGCCACTCCCACACAAACTGGACTCTCGCTAGGCCGCTGGGAGATAAAATTGACCCCTATGTATCTGCACTAATTTGTTTTCTACTGGAAGAAATCAATTATTCTATAAATAAAAAAACTAATATTTTATTACAAATGTATTTTACAAAAAAGAAAGAGAAATAAAGGCCTGAATTTTAATCTTTGCACCCATTCACAGTGGGGGAGGCCAGCAGTGGGTCGGGAACTGAAAAATTCATGCAGTGGGTTTTTCCATCGGTCTTTAACTGAGCCACAGCATTCGCATCCCACTTCTGGGTTTCCCGACCAATCAGAGCAAACCAATCAGATCAAGACCCACACCCGATTGTGGAAGCCTTAGCATTTAAAGAGACCCCAGCGAGCGACAGAATGGAAGAATTCTACAACTGGCAACTGAGAGACAACAACTGGAGTGACAGAGTCTCAAAGCATGAAGGCTGCCACCCCTCGGTTCTCTGAGGCCTCCCTGTAGATTATGCTGCAATGGCCCACAAAGAAATTTTGTTCCTAATGGATGGCAGGAAGAAGCCTACCTCTGAAGACAAGCAGACAAACCTGGAAGTGGCTGAGGAGGTAAGCAGCAGGAGGATGGTCCTCATTCATAGATACAGTGCCGCAAGAGGTTCAATGACTTCTTTAGGGCAGGAAAGTGATTGATGTAAAACATTCAAGTTCCAATCCTCTTAGTTTGACTTCCCCAGTCTTCTCCTGCACAGTACACCTCAAAACACACCTTGCACGTCCACCCATCCCTCTCTTCCAAAGCTCCTCCTCACATTCCCACTTGAACAGCCATCACTGACATTCACCCTCATCTTATTGCTATCTCACACCCATCCCTCATGATCACCCTCCTGACTGCTGTGGAGGATGAAGCATTGGAGACAAGCAGAGTCTCAGAGCGCATGGCCATTGGTGATAAAGGGATGGAGGTTTCCCAGATAGCTGGTATCAGTTAGATATCAGACAGCCACATGGCATACAACACTCACTCGTGTTATCATGATGTTAGCAGCCACTGAAATACGATGATCTGCACTATGTTGACTTTAAACCCTATCCCCTTGACAGCTATATTTCATGTCTTTCATCTCCTACAGTTCTTCAAGCATCATGCAGGAGCTGAAGCCAAAAGGGGGAAGAGACCTCAGAGGAGGTCACTCACTCTGAACAAACACCATCACACAACTCATGCACACTTTTCACCAACTTAGATACACACACCTCAGTGGGACCTCCAAGACAGGTGGTTGCATTGCCACATGGTGAGCCACATGTCACAAGTGAGCAGTAGCAGGTGCTAGAGACAGGGACAGCAGTAGAGAGTCCCCGTCAGAGGGCGCAGGACCCTCCAAGTTCTGTGCAGCTGACTGCAGATGCTGAATCTCAGGAGTCATCGATGAAGAAGACTATTGTGGAGCAGTTGCAGACAATGTGTGAGGCTCTGTAAGCATTTTCAGAGGCATTGCGCATGATTGAAGAGTGATTGGATGAGTCCATCTCCATCATAAGTGTGATGATGTCTCAGGCCTTTGTGCTGATGTCCACCTCCATGGAAAGAGTGGCCACCTGCATGGAGCATCAGACCTGGCAGGCAACTGAGTGGATGCTAGTTCTGACCAATGACCTACACACTCAGTCTTCCAGATTAAATAGGATGGAGGAAAGCCTCACCTTGTAGTTCAGAACTTATTGAAGTGCAGTAAGGTGCCTCCAGCTCTTGGCTAGCAGGGAAGTGTAGGTGGGCCATGAGAGGGACAAAGGAGAAAAGAGGACATGGAAGTGGGAATTCTACTCAAAGCACTCCCATTCTTCCCCACTTCCGCCTCCATCCCACCACCCCCAGTCACAGCCCCAAATGCTGCCTCCTATCCCGATGACCAAGTCTCCCTCCATTGTTGCTGGTGGGGCAGTCTTTGTCAGGGCCCTCACTGGTTCCAAAACCCAGAAAATATCAGCAGTAAGTGCAGGGGAATGAGGAGCCTGCTTCCAACTCTGCTGAAGCTACAGGTGTAACACCACATATGAATATAGGAAGAGGAAGAGAAAGAGAAAGACCTTGTAGTTTCACAAAGGAAAATCACGAGGGTGCTCAGAAGTTTGTTAAATTGTCACTTTTATTGTTAATGTTTATGGACCAAAAATTTCAAAGTTCCATTGTCCAGACATCCCCATTGTTGCCTGTACCTTGCCAAGAAGTCTTCAGCCTTGTGAAAAATGGCATGACAAGAGTAGAAGACGAGTAATGGGTGTCAATTGAGAGGGATGGATTGTTGACTGTGGCACTGCTTTCTGCTGGGATCTGGGGGTGAGCACAGTGGATTCAGAATTGGTGGGCCAGTTGGCTGCACTGCTTCAGATCAGCTGATGCATGCCTGAATGAGTCTGTCACCTGCATCCCTGGCAGTTAAGTTTGCTGTTGCGGGTACCCCAGCTACAGTAGTCTCCTCTTCCTCCTGCTCTTCCTGTTGCTCCTCCTCTTCCTCTGAAGATGCAGAGCGTTCATCACCTTTCTCCTCCTGCAGTTCCAGTCCTGGCTGCTGCATTATGTTGTGCAAGGCGCAGCACACCACCATCATTCTGGACACCCTTGCTGGTGCATACTGAACGGCCCCTCCCATTCTGGCATCCCACTGGCTTGCTCAATGAACACTTTTGTTTTCATGTGACTTTGGTTGTACTTTTGCTGTGCATCACTGTTGTTACTCCTGCTGTTGCTGGCACTACTCCTCTTGTTTCTCATCAGCAGTCCATGGTAGGGCTGCATAAGTGACACCAAATCTGCTAAGAAGGCTGACAGCTGGGAAGTGCAGAGCAAAGTTAAACGAGTCCAAGGTAGCAGAGATTACCTGCAGAGTCTTGGAAATCACCTCTACAGCAGTGAAAGCATGCTCCCAGAATGAAGCCTGAAAGCAAAAACCTGGCACCTGTCAGATCTCAGTACTTAAAGGCATTCCAGCTTGTCAATTGCTGAGCCCTGTCATTCCCCTCTGTCCTCTCGCCTTGTACAAACTGGTGAGTTTCAGACAGCCCAGGAAACCCATGCACTGGCAGTTAAAGCCAAAATCCATGTTTAAAAATTCAGTTAATTGCCTTTTAGCATTTTTTAATTGCAGATCCACCTGTCCCATGGAAATTTCATACACGTGAACAAATACACACAAGTTAAAAGTTAGTGGGTTCCTGCAGCTTCCCAACATGCCAGCATTTTTTGCTTCTTAACCTCCTGCACACATCAACACCTGCCAATCCTGGTCATTTAAAATTCAGCCCAAAGAGATGGAGAGAAAGATTAGAATGCAGGGCAGAGAAAAAAAGAGATGGAAAGGAAAAATAGCAAAATTTGAAATTTTAAAAATCTCTAACGACAATTTGCTACATGCAGGAAAGAGACTCAGTAGTTTAAATTGTTCTCTTTCTGGGTGACAGAGCTTTATTGGCAATGCATCAAGAATTATCACTTCAGTGTTGCTGAAAAAAAGACATGTTGTTGAAGCTTTTCATCTTGCACTCATCAGGACAGACACAAGAATGCCAAATTTCAAAGGGAGCAACAATTTATACTGCATGAGAAAAGGGTGCATGATGAAAAGTTTCACCAGCAGGTCTCTTTTTTCAGTAATACTCAAGTTCTGTACTACCAAGCAAATAATTATCACTTCATAGCAAGGGTACATATGTTATTAATTATGAACCCTTACTTTCTACAGTGAGTTTAGTAGATAATTAACATGCAAATCCAGCAAGTTCTTAAAAATAACATGAAGGCTAAAGGCGGGATGGCACTTGTGTGATGCAAATGGCACATTAGCATAAATCGACCAGCAAGTTCTGGAGGCTCACAACTCATGGCATATCTCTTCATCCCCTGAACTTGCTGGTCAACTTGTACATTAATAACAGCATGCAACATTAGCACACTACTATTTTTCGAGGAGGTTTTGGACCATTAGCATATCGTATGTATATGGTATAGTTTTGAATCAGGCAAAAAACAAGGTCTGCTCACCTTCTGAGCTTTTTCAGGCTGTTGTCTTCTCATGCTAGGACACCTGAAAAGTTCTGTGCCTTGATCGGGCAATCAACTAACCTGTAGTCAATTATTACTGTCATTAATTAACATTTTTAGCATAAAAGTAACCAGTATATTTCTAATTAAATGGGTTGGCATTACCTTCCTTTCAGAAATCTACATCGGCTACTTCTAATTATTGTCTCTTCACCTAGATACTTAATAATTTCACTTTTAATTAAAGATTCCAAAATTTTCCCTACCATATATATTAAGCTAATTACCTAGGTTAACTCAGTCTTCCTTTTTGGAAATGGGTATTGCATTGGTCACTCTTTAGTCTTTAGTTTAGTTTAGAGATACAGCACTGAAACAGGCCCTTTGGCCCACCGAGTCTGCGCCGACCATCAACCACCCATTTATACTAATCCTACACTAATCCCATATTCCTACCACATCCCCACCTGTCCCTATATTTCCCTACCACCTACCTATACTAGGGGCAATTTATAATGGCCAATTAACCTATCAACCTGCAAGTCTTTGGCATGTGGGAGGAAACCGGAGCACCCGGAGGAAACCCACGCAGACACAGGGAGAACTTGCAAACTCCACACAGGCAGCACCCAGAATTGAACCCGGGTCCCTGGAGCTGTGAGGCTGCGGTGCTAACCACTGCGCCACTGCGCATGTGTCTTCTGGAACACATCCACTGTTACAAAAGACACTAATCCCATATTCCTACCACATCCCCACCTGTCCCTACCACCTACCTATACTAGGGGCAATTTATAATGGCCAATTAACCTATCAACCTGCAAGTCTTTGGCATGTGGGAGGAAACCGGAGCACCCGGAGGAAACCCACGCAGACACAGGGAGAACTTGCAAACTCCACACAGGCAGCACCCAGAATTGAACCCAGGTCCCTGGAGCTGTGAGGCTGCGGTGCTAACCACTGCGCCACTGCGCATGTGTCTTCTGGAACACATCCACTGTTAACAGAATCCTGAAATATGAGGGATAATTTGGATTTGCAGTGGTACTCAGCCAGCAATTTTGATCAAGCTGTCCACTCAATTGCAGCAGGCAGAGTACTGAACCATCTTGGTGGTTCAGCTCTCAACTGTACAGTCAGCCATATGTCTCTGCAGAGGTCAAGTGCATCTCCTCCTGTTTCCATAAGAGGCAGTAGCAAAGGTTTTGGTACAGGGTTCTGGCCAGTTCTTTCACCCAGGAAATGATGCACCTCTGAAGCAATCTAAAAAGTGAAAATTAGATGAAAAGGAAAGAAGCTGTAGGGCAGCTAAAGATGAGAACAATTGTTGAAATGATCTCATCCTGCAACTTAAAATTCTTCTATGATCATCCATGCAGATTAGATCTGGTAGCGGATAGCTTTTTAAATGACATATAAGTTTGCATGGTTAAGGGGAAATACACTTTTTTAGCAAATAATTAATTTTTTGCTGGCTTTGAACTGGATGTGTGCAAGTTCCTGCTTATTTCTGAAATCTGTTACTGTAAGTTCTGTACCTGTTTCATTCCATTATCTGCACGAGTGGCATTTTTTTTTGAAGGTGCAGGCTAATTGGAATTTGAAATTATAATAAGTGAAGAATATTTAGGTGCACAGTTTAACTCAAATTGGTACATTTCCAGTGTTTGGTTTATTATTCAGTGTGACTGTTACCAGTAGCGTTCATCAGTACACATTCTTCTCTACCTCTAAGGATACGAGAGGGAGACAAGACATCTCAGCAGTCACTGTGAATGCCACTTTTCCATCAACAAATATGAAGACTGATTCAAGTATAGCAGGCTGATTTGTAGTAGGTTTACTTTGCGCATGCATGACATTCTATTCTTGAGGCCTGGCCAAGAATTAACAAAAATCACTCATCTAAGGCCAGGAAATAAGAGTTACGGACAAGCAAGGACTTGAAAAATTGCCTCTGGCTCTGTAGTTAATTACTCAACTACTTGAGCTACTGGATCATACTGGGTCAATAATATCAAGTTGTGTTTCATATGCATGATCATAAACTTGCACAAGTATCAAACATGGCTTAATGCTGCATATTTTTGATAACTGACTTTTGTCAGAGGTGGGCAGACAATGGTATGTCCATGTGCTGTGATATTTTGTGAACTGCATGCTGGGTGCAAAAAAACACCCGCTTTGTCACATTTTATTGCAACCTGGTCAATATTTACTAACCTCAGTTTTCATTGGTTGTTAAAAAGTTATGAGATTTCAGCTGGTGGTGACATTTTTACCCACTACCTATGTTTGCAATGAAATATGGTGGTGTCCATTGAAGCTGCAGAATTTGTAGAATGAATCATTAGGGAAGGAGACATTCAACAACAGAGAAAAGAAGGCCCTGAAGAAAGGTCATCCCAGATAAATTTAACTGTTGCTAATAATGAGAGAGAGGGAGAGAGAGCGAGTACTAGCCATGGGCATGAGTAAACACTGTACTCAAATGCATTAAAAAAGTTACTTTGGGGCAGCAAATCAGTATGTTATATATTGGGAGGAACTTGTAAAGGAAGACTGACAGCAAGATGGCCAGATCACATTTTTAATGACATCATCACACACTGGGCATTATAGAAACATAGGAATGCATTACACGGCATCCCCCTTTAAAAATAAATTAATAAACTGTTTACAGGTACACTAACTGTACAACTTCAAAAACAAACAAGTCTTTGAGAAGATGCATTCTTGGCAAAATCAAGTCTAACAACTGGTTTACAAAGTCTTCATGATCTTCTCACAGGTTTTGGTGTAGAGTCAGGTATAAGATTGTCTGGTTTTAGTTCAGGACTTACAGAAGATCATGTTACATTTTCCTGAAACTGGAACTTCAGATTCCGAAGGCTGAACTGGTTCACTCTCTGGCAAAAACTCACAATCAGGTAGGTCATGCTCAAGTTTTAGATCATCCCTCGATGGAATCATATGATCTATGTACACACTTCTCACTTTTCTACCAATTTCAACTAAATATCTCCTAGTACCACAAACTTCTACGAAGTTTCCCTTGTCCCGCTTGTGTGACTTGTGAGGGGGGCTCAGTACACAAACATGATCATTTCTCCTGAAATTACGTTCCCTTTTGTTTGTGTCATACTGACATTTCGGATTGAACTGTTTTCATTCAACTTTAGCAGTCAAATTTAGGAGAACTAAACTTAAACGTGTTCTTAATCTCTGATTAATTAAGAGCTCAGCAGGTGTATAGCCTGTAACTGAGTGTGGAGTCGTTCTATACTTCAGTAGAAAATTAGCTAATCTTTGTTTCATGCTGAAACTTCAACATCCATGCAGCACTTGCTTCTTGAGTGCTTCCTGGACTATTCTCACAGATCTTGCTTCTGCTTCATTTGATGCCAGATGATATAGAGGGGTGACGTTATTTATTTTTTTATTCATTCATGGGATGTGGGCGTCGCTGGCCAGGCCAGCATTTATTGCCCATCCCTAATTGCCCTTGAGAAGGTGGTGGTGAGCTGCCTTCTTGAACCGCTGCAGTCCATTTGGGGTAGGTAGACCCATAGTGCTGTTAGGAAGGGAGTTCCAGGATTTTGACCCAGCAACAGTGAAGGAACGGTGAAATAGTTCCAAGTCAGGATGGTGTGTGACTTGGAGGGGAACTTGCAGGTGGTGGTGTTTCCATGCATTTGCTGCCCTTGTCCTTCTAGTTGGTAGAGGTCGCGGGTTTGGAAGGTGCTGTCTGAGGAACCTTGGTGCATTGCTGCAGTGCATCTTGTAGATGGTACACACTGCTGCCACTATGCGTCAGTGATGGAGGGAGTGAATGTTTGTTAATGGGGTACCAATCAAGCGGGCTGCTTTGTCCTGGATGGTGTTGAGCTTCTTGAGTGTTGTTGGAGCTGCACCCATCCAGGCAAGTGGAGAGTATTCCATCACACTCCTGACTTGTGCCTTGTAGATGGTGGACAGGCTTTGGGGGAGTCAGGAGGTGAGTTACTTGCCGCAGGATTCGTAGCCTCTGACCTGCTCTTGTAGCCACGGTATTTATATGGCTACTCCAGTTCAGTTTCTGGTCAATGGTAGCCCCTAGGATGTTGATGATGGGGGTTTCAGCGATGGTAATGCCATTGAATGTCAAGAGGAGATGGTTAGATTCTCTCTTGTTGGAGATGGTTATTGCCTAGCACTTGTGTGGCATGAATGTTACTTGCCACTTATCAGCCAAAGCCTGAATATTGTCCAGGTTTTGCTGCATTTCTACAGGTACTGCTTCAGTATCTAAGGAGTTGTGAATGGTGCTGATTGTACAATCATCAGCAAACATCCTCACTTCGGACCTTTTGATTGAAGGAAGGTCATTGATGAAGCAGCTGAAGATGGTTGGGTCTAGGACACTAGCCTGAGGAACTCCTGCAGTGATATCCTGGAGCTCAGATGATTGACCTCCAACAACCACAACCATCTTTTGCGCTAGGTATGACTCCAGCCAGCGAAGAGTTTTTCCCCTGATTCCCATTGACTTGAGTTTTGCTCAGGCTCCTTGATGCTATATTCGGTCAAATGCTGCCTTGATGTCAAAAGCAGTCACTCTCACCCCACCTCTTGAGTTCAGCTCTTTTGTCCAAGGCTGTAATGAGGTCAGGAACTGAGTGGTCCTGGCGGAACCCAAACTGAGTGTCACTGAGCAGGCTATTGCTAAGCAAGTGCCACTTGACAGCACTGTTGATGACACCTTCCATCACTTTACTGATGATTGAGCGTAGGCTGCTGGGGCGGTAATTGGCTGGGTTGGATTTGTCCTGCTTTTTATGTACCGGACATACCTGGGCAATTTTCCACATTGCAGGGTAGATGCCACTGTTGTAGCTGTAATGGAACAGCTTGGCTAGGGGAGCGGCAAGTTCTGGAGCACAGGTCGTCAGTACTATCGCCGGAATATTGACAGAGCCCATAGCTTTTGCAGTATCCAGTGCCTTCAGTCGTTTCTTGATATCACGCGGAGTGAATTGAATTGGCTGAAGACTGACATCTGTGATGCTGGGGACTTCAGGAGGAGGCTGAGATGGATCATCAACTCGGCACTTCTGGCTGAAGATTGTTGCAAGTGCTTCAGCCTTATCTTTTGCACTGATGTGCTGGGCTTCCCCATCAATGAGGATGGGGATATTTATGGAGCCACCTCCTCCAGTTAGTTGTTTAATTGTCCACCACCATTCACGGCTGGATGTGGCAGGACTGCAGAGCTTAGAGCTGATCCATTGGTTATGGGATCGCTTAGCTCTGCCTATTGCATGTTGCTTACACAGTTTGGCACGCAGATAGTCCTGTGTTGTAGCTTCACCAGGTTGATACCTGGTGCTGCTCCTGGCATTCCCTCCTGCACTCTTCACTGAACCAGGGTTGGTCATGGCTTGATGATAATGGTAGAGTGGGGGATATGCCGGGCCATGAGGTTTCAGATTGTGGTTGAGTACAATTCTGCTGTTGCTAATGGCCCACAGCACCTCATGGATGCCCAGTTTTGCATTGCTGGATCTGTTCAAAATCTATCCCATTTAGCATGGTGGTAGTGCCACACAGCACGATGGAGGGTATCCTCAATGTGAAGACGGGATTTTGTCTCCACAAGGACTGTATGGTGATCACTTCTACCAATACTGTCATGGACAGATGCATCTGCAGCAGGCAGATTGGTGAGGACGAGGTCAAGTATGTTTTTTCCTCTTGTTGGTTCCCTCACCACCTGCCGCATACCCAGTTTAGCAGCTATGTCCTTTAGGACTCGGCCAGTTGTAGTGCTTACTGAGCCACTCTTGGTGATAGACATTGAAGTCCCCCACCCAGAGTACATTCTGTGCCCTTGCCACCCTCAGTGCTTCCTCCAAGTGCTGTTCAACATGGAGGAGTACTGAGTCATCAGCTGAGGGAGGGCAGTAGGTGGTAATCAGCAGGTGGTTTCCTTGCCCATGTTTGACCTGATGCCATGAGACTTCATGGGGTCTGGAGTCACATGTAGGCCAGACCAGGTAAGGACAGTAGATTTCCTTCCCTAAAGGACATTAGTGAACCAGATGGGTTTTTACAACAATTGACAATGGTTTCATGGCCATCATTAGACTAGCTTTTTAATTCCAGATTTATTAATTGAATTCAAATTCCACCATGTCCCCAAAGCAATACCCTGGGTCTCTGGGTTACTAGTCCAGTGACAATACCACTATGCCACCGCCTCCCCCAGTTTGTTATGTTTGATATCATTTTACTTTATGAAATTTTGAAACAGAGCAGAATAAAATTGAGGGCCGTTATCTGAGACAAACTCTTCGGTAAACCATGACAAGCAAAAATGGGCCGTAATTCATCTATCGCCCTTTCAGCATTGGTGATTCTATATGCTTGACTTTGATTCACTTAGCGTGACTGTCAATGAACATCAAGAAATTGTCACTTTTCTTTGTACAAAAGTCTGCATGGACTGTTTGAAATGGATGAATTGCCCATGACCATGATTTTAAAAGAGCTTTTGGCGGCTTATTCCTGCAGTTTTGACAAATTGTACATTTGCTAACCAATGATTCTCGATCATCATTTAAATCAGGTCAATAAACAAAACTTCTGGCTATGAATTTCATGCTTACTATAATCGTGTGTTCAGTATGAAGTTCTGCCAGAATGTTGTCTCTTAAAGACCTAGGTACTACAACTCTGTGACCCCATTTAATACATCCCTGCTTATATGGCAATTTTTTATGTCGATTGTGGAATGATTTCAGTTCCTCGTCTGTACACTGGTCAAACTCTGCCCAATCACTGGGTCTTTCTGTGTTTCAGCTTCAATTTCAGTTGTAGTAATTGAAAAGTCCTCATCCACAACTCCTATTGTGAAGATTGCACCTTCATAGCCTACTTTTGAGTCTTCAGGCAGCAAACACAACAAAGCGTCAACTATTGCATTCTCCTTTGAACATCGATATTCAATGCTGTAGTCATTCTGTGAGAGAAGTACAGCCCATTGCTGCATCCTTGATGCTGCCATTGTTGGTACTGCAGACTTTGGGCCCAGAAAAGCTACTAGGGGGTTTATGGTCTATAACTAACATAAAATTTCTACTCAACAAGAACTGGTGAAGCTTCTTGATTCCAAAGATGATTGCAAGTACTTTCTTTCATATTTGCATGTAGTTGTGTTCACTCTTGATCAGGATACTTGATGCAAATGCTATGAGCTTCTCTTGGCCATCATCCATGACACGACTGATCACTCCTCCAACTCCATAGTTTGAAGCATCACATGCTAGCTTTAGGTCATTATTTAGGTCACTGTGTGTCGTAATGAACGAGTAGTGCATCACTGGTCAAGCTTCTCTTATGCACATCATAAGCATCTTGTTGTGCTTTGGACCATTCCCATTTCACATATTTCTTCAACAACTCATGTAGTGGAGCTAACAACATTGCAAGTTCAGACAGAAATTGTGGGTAGTATTGGACTATGCCTAGAAAAGACCTAAGCTCAGACACATCTTTTGGCTTTGTGCATTGACTATAGCCTCTATCTTCTCTTTCACTGGCTGTAGTCCTTTTTCATTGATTTTCAAGCCAAGGTACCTCAGACTGCACGAAAACACACTTGTTCCTTTTGAACTTCACATTGTGATCATTGAGCCTTTTTAACACTTCATGCAACACTTAAAGATTCTCTTACTCTGTTGAGGTCATGATCAACACATCATCCTGATTACACAAGCAATGTGGCACTCCTTGCAAAATCTTATCCATTATAGCTTGGAAGATTTTTGGAGAAGACTTCACACCATAGGGCAGCTTCATGTTGCAGTATAATTCCATGTGTGTGTTTATCGTGAGATACTGTTGACTCGATTCATATTGAGCTGTGCATAAGCATAGGACAAATCCAACTTCGTGAATAGCTTGGATCCTGCCAACTCCACATACAAATCTTGAGAGGTCAGTAGTGGACATTGCTCATCATCCACTGCCTGGCTGATTGTGACTTTGTAGTCCTTGCATAGTCTTACAGTTTAGTTTGACTTGGGTACCACTACAATTGGGGTTGCCCAATCACTGTAGTCAATTTTCACCATTTCTCTTTACTTTCTTTAGTTCCTCTTCAACCTGGGTTTTGAGAACATAAAGAACCAGCCTAGCCTTGCAATATACTGGTTTTGCAGCGGCTCTAATTCAGATATGTGCTTTCACACTCATTATACTTTCATAGCTATCCTTGAAAATGTTTCTGTAAGTATTCAATAGCTGATCAAGCTTCCTAGTTGTCACAACTTGGAAAACATGCTTCCAATCTAACTTCAGCTTACGAAGCCAGTCTTTGCCCATTAACATTGGTTTGTTGACATATCTTGCTATAATAATGGCTAACTTGAGGGACTTGCCCTTATATTGGACACTGCAGTCCAGTTGTCCACACATTTCCAACACCTCACCAGAGTAGGTTTTTAACTGAACTGTGCTCTCATTTAGAGGTACGTCACTGAATTTGCTCTTGTACGTGTCTCTACTCATAATGGAGCAATTTGTAGTCGTATCAATGTGCATTTTGATGTACTATTGATCTACCAACACCTTTGTACAAAAGTCTCCGTCATTTGAGTGATTGCTCTTGGCATAAATGCTGTATAACGCTAGCTCCTCTTACTTCAAGATTGGGAATGCCACCCTTGTTATGTCACTTCTTTCCATTATTACTAGAAAAAGTTCTCTTTCCTGCTTTGGCCTTTGCTCGGCCAAGCAGTTGCAATTTGGCCTATCTTTTGGCAATTAAAACATTTGATATTTCTGTACTGATATGCCTGTGCCATGTGGTTACCATTAACATTAGCGATAACAAGTCACTAAACTTTAATCCACTGCACTCTTCTGATCAGGTCTCCCCACTTTGGACTTGGCATAAGCCTTCTGACAGTGGAAAGAACCTGTACTATTTACTTGCATAGGACAACATTCCTGAGCATTCTTTGATGGCAGCTCCATGATAGAAGCAATCTTACATGCTAGCTCAAAAGTAAGATTTTGTGTGTTTAATAACCTTACCTGGATTCTTTCATCCACCGATCCACACATGAATCTGTCTCATAATGAATGATCTAAGAATGTATCAAAGTTGTAATGTCGTGGTAAATTCTTCGGTGCCCACAATGTACTCACCAACTGTTTCGCTACTTCTCTGGTTTCTGTTTCCAAATTTATAACTTTCCACTGTCTCTAGTGGTTTAGGATTAAAATGTTCCTCCAACTTGGTGATAATTATTTTGAATGGCACATCTTTTGCTTTGCTGGGAGCAAGAAGGTTAGTTAGCATGCCATACACTTCCAGGCCAATCTCCATTAGCAAAATTGTTTTCTTGTGCTGAAGAATTGCCTTATTCTGAGTCTGGGCCTCTTCACTTTCATCCTCAGATTCTAATATATTATTAACTCTGAAGAATATGTCCATTCTTTCAATGTAAGAACTGAATGTTTCTCAATTCTTGAGCTCTATTATGCATTCCTAGCCTTCCGATGTATCATGTGGGTGCAGCCATTTTGACCCAGTAAATCCCTTACTGTGGCTGTCTGCAACAGTGATACAGAAGCTAAGTCAGCCTAATCAGAACAAACACACCAAAGCCAGTGAAGTCGCTAGTTGAATCAGATGGATGCTAGAACCTGGCAGCATCTATTTAACTGAGTGCAATCCCATGTTTTCAGAAACAATGAGGCTCAACACAGTCAACCTAGTCAAAAATCTTCACCATGCTAGCAAGTAGGTCTCTAGCTTAATTTGCTCATCACAGCCTCTGCTCCCATTAATCCCATTTTGTCAGCAAAATCTGTTTTATATTGGGAGGAGCTTGTAAAGAAAGATTGACACCAAATGGCCAGATCACATGTTTAGTGACATCATCACATAATGAGTATGCTCACAACATTGCACAATACAACAGCTGATCTTGTTGTACTCTTCCTTTATCTGTTCTTACTTTCTTGAACAGAACTGCATGGAGCCTACAGTGGATGACTTTACTTTCCATGGAGCAATCATTTTCATCTTGGCTCACCTTCCTCCCCTGAAGCCTTTCTCAGTGGTCAGTACTGCTATTTCACTCTGGGAGCTTATCCTTTCATGGTGTGAGTCAAATTCCTGATCACACAATTTCTTTTAACCACCTTTCATATCTGTAACTTCCAGAAGGCATTTGATAAGGTTCCACATAAGAGATTGTTAGCTAAAATTAAAACTCATGGAATTGAAGTCAAAATATTGACCTGGTTAGGAGATTGGTTAGGTGGTAGAAGACAGAGAGTATGGATAATGGTGATGTACTCGAATGGAATGGAAGTGGTTAGTGGTGTCCGACAATGATCTATGTTTGGGCTTCAACAATTCAATTAATTTTATTAATGATTTTGATAACAGCAGCAGACAGCCATGTATCCAAGTTTGACAATAACATAAAGAATGGATATATTGTAAGTATTATAGACAAGTATTATTTAAATGGTGAAAGTGGAGATTCAAAGAGATTTAGGGGACCAAGTACACGGTTTGCTAGAATGTAGCAGTCAGGTACACAAAGTAATCAAAAAGGATAATAGCTAAAAGGATAGCATATGTTGGAGAGGAAGTTTTGCTATAACTATACAAAGATCTAGTTATACCACATTTGGAGTACTTCGTACAGTTTTGGGCACTGCACCTTAGGATATATTGTCCTTGGAAGGAGTGCAGTGCAGATTCCCTAGAATGTTACCAGGGCTCTGAGGGTGGATTATGAGGAGAGATTATATAAACTAGTCTTGTACTCCTTGGAATATAGAAGATTAAAGGCTGATTTGATTGAGGTTTTTAGGATTTTGAAAGGAATTGATAGGGTAGATGGAGCGAAACTATTTCTACTGGCGGGAAAGTCTAACACAGGGCCACATAATTTTAAAATCAAAGCCAAGCCATTCAAAAGAGAAATCACTTTTTCGTCGAAAGTGTGGTTGACGTGTAAAACTCTCTCCCACAATATGTAGTAGATGCCAGCTCAATTAATAATTTTAAATCTGAGACTGATATATTTTTGTTAGACAAGGGTATAAAAGGATGTGGCGCCAAGACAGCTGGATGGAGTTAAGTCACAGATCAGTCTTTACCTCATTAAATGGGCTGAACGGCCTTCTCTTGTTGCTATGTTTCTAAGTCCTTTATTTCTTTCCTTTTATTTCGGGTACAATTACTTCAACTCTCCTAGTAGTTGGGATCATAGTCAGTGATGCCCAGTGGATTCCATGTTGGGGATAAGCAATGTCTACATCAAAGAATTATTATTGCAATTGATTTAGTAGAAGTCAACAGCTAATTATTGGGAATTAGCTCAGATACTGAGGGTAATTTTTACTTTCACTGCTAGGACAGTAAAGTACTGGAGCCACTCACCCATTCACTAAACAACACACCCAATATTCATTTGCATTGAAATCAATGGAAATAAAATCTGGAGAGTTCTATAACCAGCTGGCAATAGCTCTGCTACTTTACTGCCCAAGTGGTGAAGTGAGAATATGAAATAAAATATAATCACTTTATATTACATGGCTGGGAATATTGTCCTCCCTATCTGCTATGAATAATGTGAGCATCCAGGCTGTGTTGGTAGGAGGGGGTTGGGATATTTCTGCCAGATCCTGCTTTTTTAACATTACTTAACTTGGTGTTCTATCATTGGAATTAATTATGTAATATTAAGCTTAAACTCTTGGTAACAAGCAGGGGTTAAAAATGAAAGACAAATATAGTCAAACAGATCAGTTTCACTTTCCCTCCTGGATGTCTTGACACTAAAGCCGCTCTCATTCATAAGAATAAACTTCAGATAGTTCAAAAGGAGGAAATTCATTTTTCCTGCCTTAATTAAACAGATATTTTTTCAAAACTAATTAAGAAAATTTGCAATTTAGAATGAATAGACAGTAATTTCATTTTGTAATACTGTAGCAAAGGTAAACAGAATAGAAACAATTTAATCAGCACCAAAACAGACACAGATCCAGAATTCTTATTGCATTATTCTATCCAATGTTGAATCTATTATCAGATTCGGAATGTTGTATGCTTTGTTGTTGTACAGTTACATTTGCAGTCTTGTATGCTAAGTTATCGCAGTGCTTTGATTGAGATGTCTGCCATACTGTGTTAAGATGATGACACCTACAGATCTACCAGTATAATCATGTAAAACTGTTCATAAGCAGCAGGTACCTGCAGCTTCCCAATACAATACTGTAAATCTTTAACTGTCATACTTATCATTATTAAGTTTGTAATTTAACGTTCATAAAATGCTGTTTTATGTGTTTATATTGTTATGACCAGGTGACAAAGAGGTCCAGTGTTCCCTCTCAGCCTTCACCTGGTCTTATTTTAACAGGGTTTAATTTTAAACACACTGTGTTTTTAGCTCCCCCTTGGTGAATCCTTGTTCACTGCTTTCCAATTATAAGGCAAAGAAACCAGCAAAAACAGGCTTTCTTAGGTTTAAAGAAGTTGAAATTCATTAAACTTAAACTCTAATTCAGTTAACGCCTATGGATACATGCCGCGCCCCACGTCAGCGTGCATACGCGATACACACATGCAAACAGAGACAGAAAAGAGCAGAAGAAAAATAAAGTGGAAAGGTTTGAGGCAATATCTGAAGAGTTGTTCTTATGGTTCTTCGAGCTCACTGTAGAGTCCTTGATTGTAGATAGATCTTGCTTTTCATTGGGACCCAGTATTCTTCTTAAACCTTGTTCGCTGTAGGAGACTTTTCTCTCTTGGGGTTCATGTGTCTTCAGTAGATTCAGAGGCTTGTGAGAAAGAGATGGGAGCAGACAGGACAGAGATCTTCTCAGTCCAGGAGCAACCAGCTTTCTGCCCAAACTGTTTGTACAAATTCAAAAAAATGCAGGTTGCCCAGCAGGTTAGTCATGTGACTAGCTAGTTTGACCATGTCCGTTTGTGTATTTGGCCACCTTAGCAGTCAACCTGGAATGCGAGCTCCCCCACCTTCAAAGTCTGGTGATCAAAAGTCCATTGTGGGTTGCATGTCAGGGAATTGCTGCTTTGTCCTTCCAAACACCATCTGTTAATATGAAAATGTCTTTTCCAGCCACGGCTGATCTGTTCAACAAGTCCTTTCTAAACTGCAGTAACAGTTTAAAATCAATGTTCATGACAAAATTAATGTGCCTCATTCTTGGCAGATGGGGGCCTAGCATGACAATATAAATGTCTTGTTGCCAGTATAGAGTGTGTTGTGCCAAATTCTTAATGCCTTCAAGTAAGGACTAACCATTCAGCATTATATGCATTCCAGTGTAACTTTAAGAATGATTGGCTTAGATTCCTTTTTTTGAGTCATTTTTCTGTAGGGACAACTTAACAGTTAAGGATTAGAACTATACCATTTGATTGTAAGCCAGTATTTTCTTCAGTAGCATTCCTTGTTCCTATTCTGCAGCTGCCCCATCTAGTGGTCATTTATTGTACATGCAGTGAGAGGAAAGCACTTATAAGTATGAATTTGGGAGTTGTTCTTCTCGAAGTGTTCAATACAAACTTGGAGTGGAGGAAAGGTTTGCGAGTGCAAAGGCACAGGAAACAGTTAAAGGCTTACACCTCAACCTTGGTTCTGAGATTGTTTTTTCCCTTCCAGTTTAGCCATTTTTTGTTTCCTTGTGTCATGATCATGTTTCGTTTTCTCCGGGAAATATGTGGTGTGCCTTTAAGACAGCAAAGGAGCCATACTGCTTTAAGAACCAGCATGTCTCAGGTGTTAGAGAAAGTGCATTTTAGTTGCTGTTAGATACAAGCATATGTAGAGGGAACCAATCAGCTTCAAAGAATGCATCCTGGTTACCTGGCAACAGCCATTCAGGGACCAAAGACCGGATATACAATGTTGCAATTATCTTTTAAACTGGCTTTTTAGTTGAGATAGTCTGTTCTAACCGGAGACACAGACAGACAGCTGTGTGTTAGCATCTGAAAGAAGAGCTCTCAGCAAATTTCAACTGAAGGAAGAGAATTTATTCTATTTATTTATTATTATCTCTCAGAATTCTAAAAAAAAGTCAAGCCAAAAAAGGGATCTCTGATATTTTAAAATGAAGGAAGGGACATTAGACGATGACAATCTTTGATCCCTCAAAAATTCTAAAGCCCGATTGATTCATTTAAAAAGTGTTTGCAGGTCGTTAATTGTTGAAATTCATCACTGGAGAGGGAAAGCATCGCTTACTGCTGGAATTAGACTACGGACTGTTCTACTGTTGAAGAACCTTTTTTCCCCATTGGACGACTGTGAGGATTTCAAGCAACATTGGACTATAAATTTGCAAGGACTCTAATTTTTTCTATTTTAAATGTTATGTCTTAGTAGTGTTTAAGAGTTTCATTTTTCTAATCAAACAGTTAATTTGTTGATTTAAAGACATCCGGTTTGGTTAGCCTCATTCGGGGGGTTAAATAATGGTACAATTTGGCTGGGTCTATCTTTAATTTGGAAAGTTTAAAATGATATGTTAGGCAATCTGTGAAGGAACAGGATTGAATTAACAGTGCGTTTCTCCCACCACAATCAGAATCGTGTATTTTGATTGAGGGCTTTGACTGGAGCGGTCGGTCGTAACACATGCTATAGTCTGTAAAAGTCAACTTCTGTTTCATTTGCAGTGGAGCAGTGATTTTTTGTTCCTTTATTTCTTAGGGTGCAATGGGAGAACCAGACTTGCGGTAGCATAGGAAAGACAGGGGCAGCAGAGTTTAGGATGAACTGATGTTTATGGAGGGTGAAGGATGGAGGCCAGCCAGGTTAGAGCTGGGCTAGTGCAACCTGGAGAGAAAAAGAGCATGAAAGTTGCAGCTTCAGATGGGATGAGGCTGATCTGCAGTCCCCCTAAAATCGGATCATCTGTAACATCGCCCCTCCCCTTGGTGTAGTTCTACCCCTCTCAGTAAAACTCTCTGTGTAGCTCCACCCCTTTATGCAGACTCTGCCCTCTGTAGCCCCACCCCTCTGTAGCTCCTCCCCACTGTGTAGTATAATGTGGCATACTGGACATTGGGTTGTTACTGGGTTATTAAGCTAATCATACAGTATACGGCACAAGGGCGGCACAGTGGCGCAGTGGTTAGCACCACAGCCTCACAGCTCCAGCGACCCGGGTTCAATTCCGGGTACTGCCTGTGTGGAGTCTGCGTGGGTTTCCTCTGGGTGCTCTGGTTTCCTCCCACATGCCAAAGACTTGCAGGTTGATAGGTAAATTGGCCATTAGCAATTGCCCCTAGTATAGGTAGGTGGTAGGGAAAAATGTAGGGGACAAGTGGGGATGTGGTAGGAATATGGAATTAGTGTAGGATTAGTATAAATGGGTGGTTGATGGTCGGCACAGACTCGGTGGGCCGAAGGGCCTGTTTCAGTGCTGTATCTCTAAACTAAACTATACCTCATCACAGGAAGTGATCTAACACCCCGTGTGTGGATCCCTTATGTACAGTCTTGGAAGACGGAAGCCATAGCAGTAAGACGTGTTTCAGTAAAGCTCCTGTTTCTTTTAACCCATCCGGCTCTTTAGATATTCTGTACTAGACTAAAAATATGCAGAATATTACATGGTGACAAATAATGATGAAAAAGTCCCTACCTTTAACGGAAAGTTTCGGTAAGACACAGCCCTAAATCAAGCTGAAGCAGAGCCAAAGTGGTATCAGAGATTTTCCAGGTATCGCACTGCATCAGGCCTCACTGCACAGCCGAGCAGTGAGCAGCTCAGTATGCTGTTATATGTGACGGATGACTGTGCGGAGGATATTCTCGTCACAAAAGGTATCGATGAGGAGAAAGCCATCACAATTTGCATTGAAATACCTCACATTTCAAGGCATCGAAGTGGGGAAGCATGTCCAAATAGCTCTCTTCCAGAACAATGGCTTGAACAGTTGAGTGAATGATCTGGATTGCCCTCGTTAGCAAGACATTCAAAGCCGTCTTGGAGCATTCACACTGGTGTAGATGAACCTCCAGGGGAAAAACATTGAAACAATAAGACCTGAGAGAGATTGGGATTCTTAGACTTGGATCTCATTAAAGTAAAAACAAAATTGAGAAAATCATGTGACCGTCTCCCCAGTCTGTATGAAAATTTGGAGTTTCTGTTGCACACAGCCAACAAACTTTGAGAGCTTATCAGTGCAGGATCCCAGTGGGCTGTGTCTGTTTGTCTCTGTCTCTCTTCAGGTAATACTGCAAGTTACAAACCCTGTCTGTGACTGCGGAACATCTAAGTCTATCATTGCTACAGAGCCCCGGGGCAGAAAGCCACCTGCATCACTGTTTCCAAGAAAACTGTAAACCAGTTGGACCAGCTGCAAGTGTACATCTACCACACGGGAACTTCAGAACCCAGTAATTAAGCCAGAAGACAACTTGAATTACCAGACCGCACAGACTGCATATTAGTTCCAAAGAAGGGTCACTGACCCGAAATGTTAACTCTGCTTCTCTTTCCACACATGCTGCCAGACCTGCTGAGTGGTTCCAGCATTTCTTGTTTTTATTTCAGATTTCCAGCATCCGCAGTATTTTGCTTTTATTTTAGCATATTATTTTTATTTGTTCTGGACTCTAATCCAACCAAACTATTCTTCATCACTCTGTAACCCATTTGTGTGTGTGTGCAATTCTTGTGTGCCTGTGTATGTGAAAGCTGGAGAGTAGTTTATTATTTTACATAGATCAGGTTTTGATTTTAAGTGCAATAAACTAATCTCTTTCTTGGTTAAACTCAAGAAAACCTGTCCGATTGATTCTTTTATGATCATAGCACATAAAGGGTTAAACACTCACTGAATTGGTAAGCACATCCACTGTTTAAAAAGGAATAAATCCTATTGCGGTCAAACAAGGAAAGGGATGAGGGGAGCCTTTCGACCCCTCCTCACCTGATCGTAACACAGTTAAGAGATGATCTAACCTTAGTAAAGGCAATCCAACTGAAAAGACAAGTGGAATTCAAGAAACAGAATCGATCTGCGATGCAAGGCATAAGAAAGGGAAAGATGGCAGTAAAAAGCAAGGGAGACAGGAGTAGTGTCTATTGGCAGCCAGAGCTAACTGCAGTAGGTGTGGCCTAGAGAGACACAGTCAGGAAAACTATCCCGCCAAAGAAGCAAATGCTATTCATGCAGGAAGATGGCCACTTCCAGGTGGTGTGCCATAGCAAAAAGCAGTACAGAATTTACATAAAGGAAAATCGTTGAAAAGTGGTAAGATCTATGAAGTAGAGGATATCCACAAAGTTGAGACACCTTTCCTGAGACAGATTCAGGAACCAAGTGGAAGTTGCTGGAGTGCAGAGATCCCTGTTGAGGGAAACAAGACGCACTTTAAGTTAGACACTGGAGCAGCAGTTTTGGTTCTTTCTGATGCTGAACCGTGGTTCAAGAAGAGCGTTCTTCAGCCACTAGGCAAAAAATTATATGGGCCAGGAGGGCTAGAACACAAAGTCATAGGAGAACAGAAGGCAACCCTCCAATATCCAGAAAAAGAAATCACAGAAACACTGCATGTGATTCAAAATCAGAATTGTTCACTTTTAAGCAGGAAAGCTTTTACCGACTTGCATCTGATTTGCAGAGTAGAGGAACTGGAAAGATGAGAAGATCAACCCAGAAACTTTACAGCTAAATTCCCACAGCTGTTCACAGGACTAGGGAAGCTGAAGACAGCATACCATAAACCCTGGAAACCCTGGAAGCTGGAAACAAAGCCAGTCAGCCTGTTTACACCCAGAAACATTCCTCATCCACTCTTGTCCAAAGTAAAGAAGGAAATTGACTCTATGGTGAAGCAAGGAATTACTTCACCTGTGATAGAGCATACAAACTGGTGCTCAGGAATGGTCCCAGTACCAAAGCCAAATGGATCTATCAGAACTTGCGTTGATCTTACACAGCTGAACAAAGCAGTTGAACGCAAAGTCCATCCTATGTCGTCCATAGACGAGAGCTTAGCTAAATTGGGGAAGAGTTCAATCTTCATGAAGCTAGATGCAAATAGTGGTTTTTGGCAACTACCCCTCAATGTACAGTCGAAGTTCCTCAGAACCTTCAATACCCCATTAGGAAGGTTTTGTTTCAAAAGACTACCCTTTGGTATCACAGCACCTGAAATTTCCCAGAAGAGAATGTGAAACATTCTAAAAGGACTGGATGGAGTTGTGTGTCATATGGATGATGTCCTGATCCATGAATCCACTCTGACAGAACATGCCACTAGAGTGAAATCAGTGCTGCAACACTTAGAGAAAGCAGGACTTACACTCAATAACAAATGTGAGTTCTTGCAGCCAATTGTCGAGTTCTTTGAACATAGATGGATGATGTAGAGTTGATCCACAGAAGACAAGAGCAATCAAGGAGTTTCCAGCTCCTAGGAATGTGACTGAGCTACAGAGATTCATGGGTATGGTAAACCAAGTTGGAAAGATTTTGCCCAACCTAGCTGTAGTCAATGAGCCACTACGTCAATTGTTGTGACAATACATAGTGTTGGGAGGAAACACAACAAAGATCTTTTGAGAAAATCAAAGTAATGCTGATATCACCAATTGTGTTTTCTCACTACAACTCAGAGCTAACCACTATCATTGCTGCAGATGCAACTTCTACAGGACTGGGAACTGTACTGTTTCAGATACAGTGGGAAGGAAAGCACATCCTGTTCACTGACAGAGGCTGAATAGAGAAATGCAGTGATAGAGAAAGGACATTAGCAACTACATGGGCTTCTGAGAAGTTTGCAGATTATGTTGTTGGTCTTCACTTTAAGATAGAGACAGACCACAAACCATTGGGAACTTTCTAAATTCAAACGAGTTAGCAAAAATACCTCCACGAGCATAACGATTCAGACTGAGGATGAATAGGTTTGATGCAAAGACAGAGTACATTCTGGGAAAGCAGCAGATTACAGTGAATGCTTTGTCTCATATCCCAGTGGCAAGACCTGAACAAGGTGATGTATCCCTTATTGAAAAAGTAGAAACCTTTGCATCGACAACAACCACAACTCTACCAGCAACAACACAGCGACTGAACGAAATCAGAGATGCACAGAAATCTGATGAAGAATGTGCTCAAGGCAGACAGTACTACATTAAAGGATGGCCAGCATACATGCCACACAATCCTATTCTCAGACAGTACTATGAACAGAGAGGACATCTCAGTGTAGTTGATGATTTACTCATCTATGATGAGAGATTGGTCATTCCAAGAGTTCTGAGACTAGACATACTACAAAGATTTCACCAAGGACATTTTCGCATCACAAAATGTTGAGCCAGAGCAAGATATTCTGTTTGGTAGCCAGATCTCTCAAAATTGCTAGAAGAGATGATATCAAGATGCCATTCATTGTCAAGAGACAAGAGAACCATTAATGTCATCTTCCTTTCCATTAAGACCATGGGAACATCTTGGAATCGACCTTTTCGAACACAGAGATAAAATGTTCTTGATAGTAGTAGACTATTACTCAAGATGGACATAAATCAAGCAACTGCAGGGTCACATTTCTGAAGCAGTTATTACATCGTTGAAGGAAATATTTGCAACACATGGAATCCCAGAACCTGTAACCTCAGACAAGGACTGCAATTTGCCAACTCGTACTTTAAAGAGTTCAAAGTGTTGTATAGATGTTTATACCACCAGCTCACCAAGATACCCTCAAGCCAATGGTGAAGCTGAAAGAGGAATGCATCACTGAAAAACAACGATGATGTCTAACTTGCACTTCTGAGCTATCATTCAACTCCGCTCCAAAATGGTCTAGTGCCATATGAACTCCTAATGGGAATAAGACTGAAAACCCAACTACCTACTCTCACACACACACACACACTTATGCCACAAGTACGAGTTGATAACTTGGACAAAGTGAGGGAGAGAAAGAATAGAGATTGTTCCAATCAGAGGTGGAACTATGGCAAAAGTCATAAGGCAAGAAACTACCAGACCTACAACAGGAGAGCCAGTTTGGATCCGAGACCAAAATCATTATCGAGAAGTGGTTGAACAGACACCACATCCAAGGTCCTACCTTATCCAGAGAGCATGGGATGGTGAGACGGAACAGATGTGCATTAGTCACACAAAAGCAACCTCCTATCCAGGAGAATCAATCATGTCCAAAATCTAATGGACCAGAGAAGCTGCATTCATCCACCAATCCAGAAGCCAACCCGAATGATGAACCTGAGTCATCTACCAATTCCATTTTTGCAAAGCAGAGTCAGAGAGACCACTCATAGGACGCAAAACCTCAATCCCCTTCAAAGGAGAAGTGGACTTGATATGGTAGACTTGTAAAATCGCCACAACAATTGTGCATGTAGAAATGGAAGGGCCGGGGCGTGCACCAAAACCTGGAAGGAGCGAGTAGCCAGGGTACAACATAAGCTGAGCATGTGGGAGCAGCAATGTCTCTCCATTATAGGTAAAAACCTGGTCATCAGGTGCGAGGCGCTCACGTTGTTGCTGTATGTGGCGCAGGTCTGGCCCATACCCCACTCCTGCGCCGTGGCGGTCACCCGAGCTATTTTCCGCTTCATCTGGAGATCCAAAGTGGACCAGGTCTGCAGGGACACGATGTTCAAACCACTGGATAAGGGCAGGAAAAATGTAGCCAACGTCGCCCTCATCCTGATGACCACCTTCGTGTGCAGCTGCATCAAGCTGTACGTAGATCCCCAGTATGCAAACTCCAAGTGTCACTACATGCTGAGGCTCTATCTGTCCCCAGTGTTCCGAAGGATGGATCTGGCCACATTGCCGCGGAACGCGCCATCCAGTTGGACCGTGCCATACCACCTATCCTTCGTGGAAAAGTTTCTGCGGAAAAACACCATATGACCACCAATCCATCAGGCAGTGGTCTGCACGGAATGTCCTCAAGGCCCTACGGGAAAAGGAGATGGTGGATCCTGTCGGATGGTTCCCCGAGCAGACTGCCAAAGTCATTTGGCGGAATGCCTCATCACCAGGACTTTCAAACAAGGACCAAGATGTAGCTTGGCTAGTGGTGAGAAGAGCTCTCCCCGTCAGATCCTTCCTGCATGCCTGGAGTCTCAGCCCCCCTCCGCACAATGCCCTCTAGGTGGCTGTGGTGGTGAAGAGACGATTGCCCACCTCCTTCTGGAATGTGTCTTTGCAAAGCAGGTGTGGAAATAGATGCAGTGGTTTTTGTCGAGGTTCATCCCAAGCAGCTCTGTAACACAGGAGTCTGTGCTCTACGGGCTGCTCCCAGGGACGCACACCGAGATAAACATTAACTGCTGCTGGAGGACTATCAATTCGGTGAAAGACGCCCTTTGGTCTGCCCGCAACTTGCTGGTCCTCCAGCGCAAAGAGTTGTCCACGACCGAATGTTGCAGACTGGCACATTCCAATGTCCAGGACTACGTGCTGAGGGACGCGCTAAAGCTTGGAGCAGCTGCAGCAAATGTTCAATGGGGAAAGACTACTGTGTAAGGTCCCCCCACCAAGCTGAACTGAGGGGCTGGATTCATGGAAAACCCCTCGAACTGTATCCAGAAAATATTTGTTTGCTGTAAAATGTACATGGCATGTAAAATGAAATGGAAGGGTTGTGAGGCAACTCACTCCTGTATTGAAGGAAACTGACCTCCATAGCACTCTTTGTATTGTTTAACTTGGTGATGTTTTGAACTGTTTTGTGATGTATTTTTTACAGATTTTTATGAATAAAGTATATTTTGGAAATAAAAAAAATGTGCGTGCATCCGTCGTGGCAGCTGCCGCAAAGGCTCAATGGGGAAAGACCACTGTGTAAGGTCTTCCCACCAAAGTGAACTTAGGGGCAGAACCCATAGGAAACCCCTCGGGCTGTATACACCAAATATGGGTTTGCTGTAAAATGTACATGGCATGTAAAATAGAATGGAAGGGTTGTGAGGCAACTCACTCCTGTATTGAAGGGCGGCACAGTGGCGCAGTGGTTAGCGCCGCAGCCTCACAGCTCCAGGGACCCGGGTTCGATTCTGGGTACTGCCTGTGTGGAGTTTGCAAGTTCTCCCTGTGTCTGTGTGGGTTTTCTCTGGGTACTCCGGTTTCCTCCCACGAGCCAAAAGACTTGCAGGTTGGTAGGTAAATTGGCCATTATAAATTGTCACTAGTATAGGTAGGTGGTAGGGAAATACAGGGACAGGTGGGGATGTTTGGTAGGAATATGGGATTAATGTAGGATTAGTATAAATGGGTGGTTGATGGTCAGCACAGACTCGGTGGGCCGAAGGGCCTGTTTCAGTGCTGTATCTCTAATCTAATCTAACTCACTCCTGTATCGAAGAAAACTGATTTCCTTTGCACTTTTTGGAATGTCACCTGTTGTGAACTGTTTTGTAATGTATTTTTTACAGATTTTTATGAATAAAGTATATTTTGGGGGGAAAAATGTGTGGATCCGTGGTGTACAGTCTTGGAAAATGTAAGTCATAGCAGTAAGATGTGTTTCTATAAAGTTCTTGTTCCTTTTAACTATCTGCCTCTGGTTTCGTTGTACTGGACGAACAGTGCTCAGTATTACACTCAGTAAGTCTGCCCCACTTTAGCTTTGCCACACTGTAGCTCCACCCCTTCTAGGCTCCGCCCCTGTTAGTGGCCCCGCCCCTCTTACCCCTTCCCCCCCTATCCTGTAGATCCTCCCCGCTGTAGCCACGCCCCCGACCCGCAATCTCCGCTGGCAGCACTCACGTCAGATCGAGTGGTTTCTTCCGCTCGCTTCGTTGCTCCATACACTTCGGGTTCACTCTGTTTACATCACCAGGACGGAGCTCGCAGGCCGGGACCGAAGCGCTCCCGGGGTCAGGCCGGATTGAACCGGACCGGGGTCGAGCTTGCCAGAAGCGGCACAATGAGCGAAAGGCAGAGCAATCAGGAGGAGAGCCTGCAGGGTAGGTGCCCCCGGGGCCCGCGGGGCTGGGGAGACGCGGGCCGATGCCAGGGCTGTGTAAGAGGTGGGTAGGTCAGGCACTTCATCACTCCCCGGCCTCACCCCCACCTCGGCTTGACTTCCACCCCCTCCTCTCAACCTGGCCTGATTTCCCCCCACTCCAGGCCTATTTCCCCCCCCCCCTTCCGCCCCCACCCGAGCCTGATTTCCCCCTACCCCTGGCTTGATTTTCCCCTACCCCAGCTTGATTTCCCCCCCCCCCCCCCGGCAGGCTTCACCTTCGCCCGGGCATGATGTCCCCCTCCACCCACCCCGGGCCTATTGTCCCTACCCCCACCCGGGCCTGATTTCCCTCCCCCTCCCCACCCGGGCCTGATTTCCCCCTACCCCTGGCTTGATTCCCCACCCCCGGCATGCTTCACCTCTCCCCGAGCCTGATGCCACCCACCTCTCCGGGCTTGATGTCCCCTCCACCCTGGGTCATATGTTTCCCCCCCCGGGCCTAATGTCCCCTCCACCCCGGCAATGATGTCCCCTCCACCCTGGGACTGATTTCACCAAGCTCCCCCCCAACCTGGCCTGATTTCCACCCCCAAAGCCTGATTTCCCCCATGACCAGATACCCCCCACCCCCTGCCTGATTCCCCCCACCCCCCAGCACAGTTCTCCCCCCCCCCCCAGCCCAGTTCTCCCCCCAGCCCCCCACCCCACTGCCCAGACCCAATTCCCCCAGCCTGATTCCCCCCACGTCCCCCGGTCTGATTCCCGCCCCTTCCTCCCACCCCCAGGTCTGGTTTCTGTGACTGCTCCCTCCCCCCCCACCCTGCACCAAGCCTAATTTCCCCCTCTCCCCCCACTGCCATCGTCTACAGTTACCCCAGAGTCGCTTTGCTGCCGTCCGTTGCTCTTTACGTCTCAACTGGTTTCTCAGTCCCTCCATTGGACAGTTGGTGAGTCTGTTGATCTGTGATTTATTGAACCCTGTGTTGTTGATTCTTGGGCTGAATATCAGTAAACTCTGCACTGCTCCTTGTATTACCAAAGCAGATTAGCAGTTGCGAGGTTTTGAAGGATGACAGCAGTGCTGTTGTATGTAAACAGAATCACCATGGCAGACAACCAGATCCAGTGACACCTTTGCCCCTTTTCACGTGTACAATATGTGCTGCAAACATATTAACCATTTACTGGCTGCGATGAATCCCGATAATGGACTAGGTTAAGTATGCATATCCTTTGTGAACCTTTATTGTGAAACTCTTCTGTCACAAATGGACTTTAGTTGTTAACTAACAAAATATGCAATAATGTAAGGTGCCTATTGTATGCTCAGCTGTTGTGAATTTCCTTCTTTATTGGGATGGCTCTTTTGTTAATTGATGTGCATTACAGTAACATTTGAATATGATAGCCTACCTGGCTCACTGTTGAAGAAAACAAGAACAATAAAGACCAAAGTATTCCTCTGTTTTGTATGCCTCTTCCAGGTACAATGGGCTAGATTTTCTGCCCATGACTCCCCCATTGATTGGGGCAAAGCACTACTTAATTCTGCTTACCAAGTATATGAACTCCTGATCCCAGATGATATTCCAGTCTCAGGATTATTAGCACTTTGGAGTTAGGCCCCTCAGCCTCAGACTGAGTTGTGCTAGACTGGGGACAAAATATTGCTACAATATATGTTTCTAAAGCCTGCTGACATTTGACTGCTGGTTTCCTGGGCCTGGCAGGTATTTCTTGCATTCTGCTGGATTGATCTATGCATGGTCTTATACTTATTTTCCACCCTCGCCCCTCCGACTTTTCCAAATGCATGCTCGAGTGCTGCTCAGCAGATGTTTTCGACCTGCAGAATGTAAACAGGTGGATTTCTCATAACATGTTACAATGGCACATCCCAACCTTCCCACCAGTACAAATATATGAAGAACATTCCAGTCTGAATGAGCAACACATGGATTTTGAAAAGCTTCAGTATGTTCCCTTTCAGTGTTTCACTTCACTCAGCAATTTCCTCAGGCTTTATGTGCACCCCTCCTCCACCCCTACCTATGCTTCTTGGGCAGCTTCTCATCATCACTCAAACATCACTGTGAACATCATGCTTTGTCTTTACTGCTTGCATTCTGTGGCTGCTGCACTTTAAAGCTGCACATAGCCATGATTCATTCTGGATATGTAAAGCATTCAAGATCCTGAGGGATCTTGACAGGGTGGATGTGGAAATAATGTTTCCCTTTGGGAGAATCTAGAACTATGAGTCACTGTTTAAAAACAAGGGGTTGCACATTTAAGACAGAGATGAGGAGAATTTTTTTTCTCTGAGGGGTGTGAGTCTTTGGAATTCTCTTCCTCAAAAGGCAGTGGAAGCAGAGTCTTTGAATAATTTTGAGGCAGAGGTAGATAGATTCTTGATAAGCAAGGGGGTGAAAGGTTATCAGGGGTAGGTGGAACTGTGAAGTAATCAGTTCAGCCATGAACTTATTGAATGGCGGAGCAGGCTCGAAGGGCCGAGTGGCCTACTCCTGCTGCTAATTTGTATGTTTGTAATATTCAATTATGTGAGGACTGTGTGATCTTATATGGACATTGATTTGAAGCAGACATCGAAGCTTTGCCGATGACAATAGAAACAATGCAAAGAGAACATGATTACTTGCATAGTGATGTTTGGTATCTATTACTACTTCTGTAATGCTTAAAAAGATGATTGATAGTAACTGTAATACTGCTAGTGTTACATTAGCAGTAATTTTAGAAAATTACAGTTCCATTGTGGAGGCTCACCTACAAGGAGCACTTATTTTGTTCTCCTCTTGCCCCAAGATTTCCATCGTTAATTTTAACGTGTAGGCGCAGTCCCATTGGGTGAGGCTCAAGAGCAACAGCCCAATTTTGTAAAATTACCTCTAGTACAAACCCTCTGTGTGCTCTCACCAATTCCCTGTACAGTTGTAACTAGACTTCCCATTCCATTCCCTTTGTTAAAGGTTTCATTCCTAAATACTTGCTGCACCTGCATGCTAATATTTTCTGATTCATGTACAAGGACATTGCTCTGTACCACAGCATTCTGCAGTGTCTCTCCATTTAAATAATATTCTGTTTTTCTATTCTTCCCACCAAAGTGGACAACCTCACATTTTCCCACTCCATCTGCCAAACTTTTGCCCGCTCACTTTAACTATCTATATCTTTGTGCAGACTCCTTGTGTCCTCCTCACAACTTGCTTTCCTACTTATCTTTGTATCATCAGTAAATGTGGCTACAGTACACTCAATCCCTTCATCCAAATTATTAATACAGATCGTAAATAGTTGAGGGCCCAGCAGTGATATCTGTGACACTCCACGTGTTACAGTTTGTCAACCTGAAAATGTCCCATTTATTCCGACACTCTGTTTCCTGTTAGTTAGCCAGTCCTCTGTCCATGCTAATGCACTGTGGCGCAGTGGTTAGAACCACAGCCTCACAGCTCCACCGACCCAGGTTCGATTCTGGGTACTGCCTGTGTGGAGTTTGCAAGTTCTCCCTGTGACTGCGTGGGTTTTCGCCGGGTGCTCTGGTTTCCTCCCACAGTCAAAGACTTGTAGGTTGATTGGTAAATTGGCCATTATAAATTGCCCCTAGTATAGGTAGGTGGTAGGGGAGTTGAGGGAAGGTGGGGATGTGAGAGGGTAATGGGATTAATGTAGGATTGGTATAAATGGGTGGTTGATGGTTGGCACAGACTCGGTGGGCCGAAGGGCCTGTTTCAGTGCTGTATCTCTAAATAAAATAAATAATATATTACCTCCATCACCATGAGCTGTTACCTTGTGTAGTAACCTTTCATGTGGCACCTTATTGAATACTTTTTGGAAATCCAAATACACTACATCTGCTGGTTCCCCTTTATCCATCCTGCTTGTTACATCCTCAAAGAACTCTAATAAATTTGTCAAACACAATTTCCCTTTCATAAAACCATGTTGATTCTGCTTGATTGTATTATGATTTTCTAAATGTCCTGCTAGTACTTCCTTAATAATGGATTCTAGCATTTTCCCAATGCCAATGTTAGTCTCACTGGCTGATAGTTTTCTGCTTTCTGTTTCCCTCTTTTCTTGAATAGAGGTGTTACATCTGGGGTTTTCCAATCCACTGGGACCTTTCCGGAATCCAGGGAATTTTAGAAGATTACAACCAATGCATCCACTATCTCTGCAGCCACTTCATTTAAGACCCCAGGATGCAGGCCATCAGGTCCAGGAGACTTGTCAGCCTTTATGTGGAATTAGAATGGGTGGATCATTTTTCAGCTGGCACCGACACGATGGGCCAGATGGCCTCTTTCTGTGACTTAAACTTTCTATGATTTAGTCCGATTAGTTTTCCTAGTACTTTTTCTCTCGTGATAGTGATTGTTTTAAATTCCTCCCTCCCTTTTACCTCTTGATGTTCTACTATTCTTGGGATGCTTTTTGTGTCTTCTACTGTGAAAACAGATTCAAAATATTTGCTCAAAGTCTCTGCTTACCACTCTTCACCCCCAGAAGGCCACATCGGGAATTCTCACAATTTTCTAATAGTCAAAAAATTGAGGTGGGGGTGAGGGGGGGGTGGTTTGGCTAAATGTTCTCAATATGTGCTACCAGTAGTTGAAGCTCTGTGCCAGAAGTGCACATTCAGAAAATTATAGAGTTATTTACAGCATAGAAGGAGGCCATCTGGCCCATCAAGTCCATGCCGGCTATCCACCGAGCTGTCCATTCAGTCCTAGCCCCCCGGCAAAATCCCCGTAGCCCTGCAAGTTTATTTCCTTCAAGTGGCCATCCAATTTCCTTCTGAAATCATTGATTCTCTCTGCTTCCAGCACCCTCATGGGCAATGAATTCCAGGTTATTACCACTCGCTGCGTAAAAAAAGTTCTTCCTCACATTCCTCCTGCATCTCTTGTCCAAAACATTGGGCTGAATTTTACGGCGCCTCAGCAGATCGGATGGTGGTGGCGTAAAATTGAGCAGGAGGCTCCGGGAGGCCTACCCGCCCCGCTCCCTCATCTGGTCAGCTTTACAGCGGTCGGGGAGGGGGAGGGTGGAACGGCCCGCCTGCCCAAGGCCAATCAACGCCCTTAAGTGGCCACTTAAGGGCCCTCGCCTACCTCCACTTTTTACCCATGGCAAGCGGGCATGCTGGGGACGTGAAAGGCCGCCCAGTGATAGCTGCTGGCCTTTCCGCACGCCGCGGCGGTTGGGGGGGGCCCCTGGCAGTCGGGCACAGGGTGTCTGATTGTGGGCTGCTCCTGCCTCCCAACCCACCCCCAAGACCCAAGATTCCCCCCTCCCCTCAAACGACCACTCCATCCTTACCAGGGAAGGACCGATCTCCCTGGTGAAGCATGCCCAACTTACCTCGACCCCTGGCTCCATCTGGTCTACTGGGCTGCAGTCCCAGCAGTGGCCACCGCTCCTGGTGGTGCTGCTGGGACTAAGAGCTGCCGGCCCGTACCCCTGTACCTGCACACTCCTTAGAACTGTGACCTTAAGTCCATATTGCCTCACCCTATCCCTTCTGCCAAAATGCATCTCCTCACACTTGTCTGTATTAAATTCCATCTGCCACTTGTCTGCCCATTCTGCTAGCCTATCTATGTCTTGTTGCAGGTAGTTTGTATCATCCTCACCATTTGCCACTCCTCCAAGTTTGGTATCATTGGCAAATTTTGAAATTTTACTCTGTATTCCAAGATCCAAGTTATTTATATATAGCAAAAAAAGCAGTGGTCCTAGCACTGACCCTTGGGGAACACCACTGTCTACCATCCCGTCCGCCAACTCCACCCCCACTTCCTTTAGCAACCTGGGATGCAAACCATCTGCAACAGGTAATTTATCTACCCAAAGCATAGCCAGCCTTTCCAGTACCTCCTCCCTCTCAGATTTTACCCTATCCATTGCCTCTACTCTCCGCTTCTACCGATGCCCTCTTAGTAAACACCGATACGAAGTACTCATTAAGTATTTTAGCTTTGCTCTGTGCCTCTAAGCATATGTTGCCGTCTTTGTCCCTAATAGGCCCTACTCCACTTCTTACTACCCACTTAGTATTTACATGCCAGTAGAAGATTTTTGGGTTCCCTTTTATGTTGACTGCCATTCTATTCTGATAATTTCTCTTTGCCAGTCTTATTTCCTCTTTAGCTCCTTTCTCAACTTATTATGATTTGGCCTGGTTGTCACTTGAAGAATTCATCTGACGTACATGTTTCATCAGTTTAGTTTAGTTTAGAGATACAGCACTGAAACAGGCCCTTCGGCCCACCGAGTCTGTGCCGACCATCAACCATCCATTTACACTAATCCTACACTAATTCCATATTCCTACCACATCCCCACCTGTCCCTATATTTCCCTACCACCTACCTATACTAGGGGCAATTTACAATGGCCAATTTACCTGTCAACCTGCAAGTCTTTGGCATGTGGGAGGAAACCGGAGCACCCGGAGGAAACCCACGCAGACACAGGGAGAACTTGCAAACTGCACACAGGCAGTACCCAGAATTGAACCCAGGTCGCTGGAGCTGTGAGGCTGCGGTGCTAACCACTGCGCCACTGTGCCCCCCCCCCCCCCCCAATCAGCACCAATTTTCTTTTAAAAGGTGAAACAAAATTGTCATTGGCTTTACCAACTATGTCAGTTGATTTGTTTAGGACATCTGTTCATTGAAGCAGTTTGGTTTCCATGGAAACTTTTATTGCTTAGGATTTTTTTTATAGACCGACGTATTCAATGTGGTGTACTTGGCCAATATAAGGAACGGAAATTGCCCCTTTAGTAATTGTGTGTGACAGGCTTAACCTAATTACAGTTTGTATAGGGGTGCAAGCAGGGAAAGGAGAACTGATTAGAGAGAACACATATTACACAACCCATGTAGACTGTTAAATTAATGAGATTAACGTGTCTGGGCAAATTATGTGGAAAAATTTCAAACCATATAAAATATATGGTGGGCTGTATCACTGAGTACAGTAAGGCAAAACAGTGTGATAGCTGCTTTATTTTAGATGAAGGGCCTGTGTACTTAATGATTACACTGTATTTGTAGACTAGTTTTTTTTTAAAGTCCAGAAAGAAGCAGGCGTCTTTAATTTCTATTGTTCTAAACAAAGTACAGTATACCCTCTTCTGCAGGGGCTACTTTTTATATTTTTATATATAGTAATTGCACTCGTGCACCTCGGCCATTTTCCTGGAGCTCCTTATTCCAGATCAGCTGCAGAGATGTAGGTCATGATAAATTTAGCGTATATGTTATTGTCCTGGGTACTGGCTGCTGAACTGGGAAATACTGCAGTTTGCTCAGACTACCCAGATTTCTCCCAGTCATGCTCAATTCCCAGAGGAAGCTCCATCAGGCCGCGCATGTCTAGAAGCAGCTTGTTTCAGCTCTAGCTTTTAAATGAGCAGAAAAATACTTTAGCACCAGCTAGACTTCTTCCTGTAGATTTTACCAAACTTTACCAAGTATCGGAAAGCTCCAAAAATATGTACAACTGCAGTCAGAAGAAATAATCCAGCAACTAACCTGTAGGTTCATCATCCTTTTAAATAACGCTAGTTGGGGGATGGGGGGGGATCCTTCATCGCATTTAATGTCATGTTCAGCTATGTGAGGTTAAGACAGGGTATTAGCTGGAGTGTGCAATTTGAAAATGACAGCACTGGCGTCAAATCTGTATTGCACACTAATACACGTCATGATCCGCCTGCTCTGCAAGCTGAAATTAATTGTGTAACAGTTTTTTTAGAAAATTGGTGGTTGAAAAGTCACAATACTTACTGTGTAAATGCAAGAGGGACTAATTGGGCTGGTTAGCATGTTTTTTAGGTGCTACATGGCCACCTAACACTGAAAAATGGAGTCCAAGATACTCATGCACACTTCTGATGGGAAGAATGCAGGGCGCCTCTTGGTAAAGGGGTTTGCGCGTGCATCTAATGACCGCCGGCAACTTGCAGAGCAGGTGGATCATGACGCGAATCATTGTGCAATACAGATTTGATGTCAGTGCTGCCATTTTCCAATTGCACACACTAGCTAATGTTCTATCTTAACCTCACATAGCTGAACATGACAAATACAATGAAGGAATCCTCCACCCTGCCCCAACCAGCAGTATTTAAAGGGATAATGAACTACTGACAGATTAGTTTCTTCTGACTGCAATTGTACCTATTTTTGGAGCTTTCCTATACTTGGTAAAATTTGGAAGATCTGCAGGAAGTAGTCTGGCTGGTGCTAAAGTACTTTTCTGTTCACTTAAAAGCTAGTGCTGAAACAAGTTGCTTCCAGACATGGGTGGCCTGACGGAGCTTCTTCTGGGAATTGAGCATGACTGGGAGAAAGAAGAGAGCAGGACAAGCTGCTCGTGAAGGAGGAGAAGAATAAGAGGAGGAGGTCTTTCAGCAGGAGGCCATTTCCACCAAAGGTCTTTAGGGAGCAATTTTCTGACTTCAACTTCAATGAGAACCAATGCTTGAGAATTCTCCGCTTCATAAAAGGGGTTGTGACTGACATTTGCCAACTGCTGCAGTCAGAACTGCAACTTCAAAGCAGGAAAGGACAGCATGGCTGGTCACTGTTATGCATTTGGCTGTTTCCAAAATGCTGCTGGAGATGTAGGCAGCTTCTCAGTGTTTGCATTGCACTGTTGCGTAAGGGATGTCACTGAGGCTCTCTGTACACAAAGAATCAATTTAATCTCATTCTCTCTTGCCAGAGACAAGCAGGTTGAGCGAGCACAAGGGTTTGCATGGATTGGTGACTTCCTTCTGCTACAAGGTAGAATTGATTGTATGCACATTGCCTTGTGTGTGCCTCATGTGAATTCAGCCTTTTTCATGAACTGAAAGGAATTGCAGTCCCTCATTGTGCAGCTGGAGTGTGACCATAGAAAATGCATCGTACAAGTGGATGCCTGTTATTCTGGCAGCGGCCGTGATTCCTTCATTCCGTGCAGTCCTTTGTGCCACATGTATTTGATGCACCACAGAAAGTCAGAGGCTGGCTACTGAATGACAATGGTTATCTATTCAAAATATAGCATATGATTCTGATCTGGAAGCTTGCACATCTGCACAGCCGGCCTACAGTGTGAGTCATGCTGCCACAGGTAATATTATAGAGCACACCATTGGCGTCCTCAGTCAATGCTTCTGACTGGACACTCTGGAGTGATCCTAGTAATCTCAACCACACCTCTCAATTCACAGTTCCATATTTCTTATCTTTCCTCTATCACTGACGACCTGTAGCCTGGCCCATTGAAGCCCACATCTGACTCCACTGTAGCAGATCTAGTGTGCAACCTGGCCCTCAGCCAAGCTGGCATCTGCACTGAGCACTTTCCTCCCACCTTGACTACTGCACACTTGTATCTGGTGTTTCGCCACGGGCAGCTCTCTCTATCCTGGCTTTTAAATTCAACCAAAGTTTTACAATATGTTCGAGGGGCAGCTTTGTGCAAAGAGATGCTGAGTTAAAATAAATCAAGTTTTAATCCATAGGATAAAAAGGCACTTTGTTATTACACATGGACAGTGTTAACATTGTTTTTTTCCATTGGGTTTACTGGTGTATAACAGTGTCAGTCTCTTAGCTGGCAGCTACAAGTGAAGGGTTGAGTGACAGTGTCTTTTCATCTCACTATCTTTTTCCTTTTCCTGTTCTGACTGGGAAGGTTCCAATTCTTGGGTATCTGAAATGAAAACGGGACATGGGTTGTGAGGAGAGAGGAGAAAGTAAGAATTGTGTGCTTACACCATCTGCAGCTTTTGAGTGAAGAGATTGTGAAATGGGGGAGAAGTGGGATGAGAGGGGGAGGAGGATGAACTATGCAAATACCATGATCATTTATCTTTCCAGCTCAGCCAGTGACCACAGCCTCAACAATACCCTTTCCTGTCATTGCAGGTTAAAACATGTAAATGTACTTGTCCTCCTCCAGTTCTTTCCTGCTGCCTGCTGTTTGTGCCACATTCTCTTGCAAGAAGGAGGGAAGTGTGTCATTGAGTATCCTACAGTATGTTTGCGTAATGTGGCTGGCATATTTGAATAGCTGCCAGTGTGTGCAAGCTAAGAGTAGTGTGTACAGAGCTTGCAACAGTGCTAGGTGTGTTAGGTGAGGTAAAGCATTTGAATTGAAGGGTTGAGTACTAATTGATAGAGATTGTTGATACGTGGGTGATGGGGGTTGTAGAGAATTGAACAGTGAATGAGGCTAGTGGTATAGTGGGCATGATGTGCCATTTGAAAATAAACTCAACGTGTCAATTTTGTGAGATTGTTAAACTTCTTCCTGCACTGCATCCATGTTCTTGGAGCAACACCCCTGGCATTGACCTCTACCAGTACTACTTCTCACTGCCTCCTTAGCATATATCTGGAGGGCCTCCTGTTCCTCCTTAGATACAGATGTCTCTCCTTATTTCCACACCTGGTACCAAGACCTCTAGTGCATTGTCTGAAAACTTTGGTGCATGCACTCTCACATGTTCAGATATTGTTCAAAGTATCACAGCCCTGTTTCAGTTTTCCAAAAACTTCCACCACTTGTTCCAGCCTTTAAGTAGCACAAGCCACTCTTGATCTTGAGTGCCTGCTGATGTGCGCAGCCAGTGAACAAAGTGGGTGGCATTGGCTGCATGCAGCAATCATTTAAAGCAGCAAGCAGCATAAATTTGCTATGCTGTCTGCAGTGCCATGAATGGGCACGGGCTAATCACATAATGTAATCCCAATGCCTGTTTTTTGGGGGGGGGGGGGGGGGCGTGGCGGGGGTTAGCCAATTTAACCACCCCTACATGAGTAATATTTGTATTTCATTTAAATTGCATTCCAGTGCACAATGGGTTATTGTCTTGGACCTTGCTTCCTGAGCACTGGACTGTATTACATTACTAATATGTTTCAGTTTAGTAGCTAATTTATTAAAGTGAAAATAAAGGCAGAATCCTTTTAGAGCACCAGTGATTAACCTTAAAAATCTTGCAGACAGCCAAGTTCTGTTTATAACAAAAAATCCCATCTCCAAACCAAGTTACCCTGCTGTTATGAAATTGCAGCCTTACAAAAATATGACAGCTAGTTTTCCATTCTTCAGCCCATAGGAAGCAATGAAATGTACCTCGCAGATCAATAGAAATTGCTGTTATTAGTTATAGTTGACATTTTTATAATGGGACAAGCCTACCTGCCTGTTACTGTAGTTACCAATAGGTGCAGCTGTGATTTGAGTAGCTGGAGTCAGCCCACCATTATTTATTTCATTCTGTGACTCCAATGGTATTGGTTCCATTCCCAGCTCGAATATTATTTTTAATTGTGTGATTTTGGTATTTATTTCATACCTGGCCTTGATTTTACTTAATTTCTCATCACAATAGTATTTTATTCCTCACCCCAATATTAATTTATTTAATTCTACAGCTCTGTTGTCATTCATTTGATTTCTGCTTCCCAATGTTATATTTATATTATTCTGTGCCTCTGATAGTACTTATTTAATTTATTATTTATTCATTGACTCCAATATTATTCAATTCACAGATTCTCAGGTATATGACCCACCTGCTTAACTCTGATTTACTTAATTAACTAATTCTGTTCTTCTAAATCATTGCATCCTGCCACTCACCTTAGTAATGCCTTGGCCTATCTCCTACATATATTAAAGGTCTTTCATAAAATAGATACTTTTTAAAATGCATGCTTTCTTTAAGTGTTGCACATTTCACACTTCACACATTTTAGTATATCCTCTGACTCCTTCTCAGCAATGCTATGGAAAATAAGCTAAATATATTTTCTATGTATAAAAGTTTTATCTTAAGTTCCTATCCATCAAATTTCAGACATCACTCACTGTTGGATGCAAATTTCTGTTTTAAGTCTAAAGTAATACATCAGTCTTCAAAGTATCAAAAGTATAGAAATTAAAGAGAAAACAATTATTTCATAATGGTTTTTTCCCGACCTGGTGTCAAAATTTACAAGCACCTGCCCATCTGCAAACTTACTTTGTGAACTGACCAATTGATCTCTAATTTTCTGCCTTATTTATTTATTTTTTATTTAGAGATACAGCACTGAAACAGGCCCTTCAGCCCACCGAGTCTGTGCCGACCAACAACCAACCATTTATACTAACCCTACAGTAATCCCATATTCCCTATCACTTCCCTACACTAGGGGCAATTTACAATGGCCAATTTACCTATCACCTGTAAGTCTTTTGGATGTGGGAGGAAACCGGAGCACCCAGCGAAAACCCACGCAGACACAGGGAGAACTTGCAAACTCCGCACAGGCAGTACCCAGAATCGAACTCGGGTCCCTGGAGCTGTGAGGCTGCAGTGCTCGCCACTGCGCCGCCCATGTTGGGATGGAACAGCTCAAACAGACTACCTGTAATATACTGTGGGTATACTGTAGCATTTCCTTTTAGTTTTATCAGCAGAATCAACGCAAAAGATCGAGGAATTTTAAACGCAAGTTACATCAAGTGTAAATCGAGTTCCTGTGATCTTTAACGCGGGTTTAAAAATCATTTCATCTGAATCCAGCCACGCCCACAGTTGGTCATGCCCCCTGATCAAAATAATGATGGCAAGTTTTGACATTTGCACATGTTTACAGCTGTTCAAGGAGGTTCTTCAAATTGAGCTCATTTTCTTGGTGCTTGGGCACTACTAGGCAGATTTTAAAACTTTTTACATATGAAAAAATATTTAATTTACAAAGAAACTAACAAGTGCACACCAGTGAAACTAGTAAATAAATATTTCAGTGTAGTTTTTTGAGTCATTTTCAATGACTCAGGTTATAGTTGGAGGACTAAATACTCTTATTTTTCTGTAATAAAGCTCTATTAATAAAGCTTCATCTGGATACTACTCTTAAAAATCAATGGATGTTTTAATTTTTTTTGTTCGTTCATGGGATGTGAGCATCGCTGGCAAGGCCAGAATTTATTGCCATCCCTAATGGCCCTTGAGAAGGTGGTAGTGTGTCACCTTCTTGAACAGCTGCTGTCCGTGTGGTGTAGGTGCTGTTAGGGAGGGAGTTCCGGGATTTTGACCCAGCGACATTTAAGGAACGGTGATATAGTTGCAAGTCAGGAAAGTGTAGGACTTGGAGGGGAACGTGCAGGTGATGGTGTTCCCATGTATCTGCTGCCCTAGTTCTTCTAGGTGGTAGAGGTCACGGGTTTGGAAGATACTGTTGAAGGACAAGTTGCTGCAGTGCATCTTGAACATGGTACACACTGCTGCCACTGTGCATCGGTGGGTGAGGGAGTAAACAGTTAAGGTAATGGATGGGATACTGATCAAGTGGGCGGCTTTGTCCTGGATGGTGTTGAGCTTTTTGAGTGTTGTTGTCGTAGAGTCATAGAGTTATATAGCACAGAAGCAGGCCCTTCGGCCCACCATGTCTGTGCTGGCCATCAAGCCTATTTATTCTAATCCCATTTTCCAGCATTTGGCACTTAGCCTTGTATACTATGGCGTTTCAAGTGCTCATCTATATACTTCTTAAATGTTGTGAGGGTTACTGCATCTACCACCCCTTCAGGCAGTGTGTTGCAGATTCCAACCACCCTCTGGGTGAAAAAGGTTTTCCTCAAATCCCCTCTAAACCTCCCGCCCCTTACCTTAAATCTGTGCCTCCTGGTTCCTGACACCTCCGCTAAGGGAAAATGTTCTTCCTATCTTTGCCCTTCATAATTTTGTATACCTCAATCAGGTCCCCCCTCAGTCTTCTCTGCTCTAAGGAAAACAACCCCAGCCTATCCAGTCTCTCTTCATAGCTGAAATTCTCCAGCCCAGGCAACATCCTGGTGAATGTCCTCTGCACCCTCTCCAGTGCAGTTACATCCTTCCTATAGTGTGGTAACCAGAATTGCACACAGTACTCCAGCTGTGGCCTAACTAGCCTTTTATACAGCTCCATCATAACATCCCAGCTCTTATATTCTTTTCCTCGGCTAATAAAGGCAAGCATCCCATATGCCTTCTTAACCACTTTATCTATCTGTGCTGCTGCCCTCAGTGATCTATGGACAAGTACACCAAGGTCCCTCTGACCCACTGTACTTCCTATGGTCCTACCATCCACTGTATATTTCCTTGCCTTGTTAGTCCTCCTAGTTGGAGCTGCATTCATCCAGGCAAGTGGATAGTATTCCATCGCGCGCCTGACTTATGCCTTGTTGATAGTGGACAGTCTTTGGGGAGTCAGATGATGAGTTACTTGCCGCAGAATTCCCAGCTTCTGACCGCTTGTAGCCACAGTATTTATATGGCTGGTCCAGTTCAGTTTCTGGTCAGTGGTAACCCCCAAGATGTTGATGGTGGAGGATTCAGCAATGGTAATGCCTTTGGACATCATAGGGAGGTGGTTAGATTCTGTCTTATTCGAGATGGTCATTGTCTGGCACTTGTGTAGCATGAATTTTACTTGGTGACTTATCACCCCAAGCCTGACTATTGTCCAGGACTTGCTGTATGTGGACACAGTCTGCTTCAGTATCTGAGAAGTTGTGAGTTATACTAAACACTGCAATCATTAGCAACTATCCCACTGCTGACCTTATGATGGAGGGAAGGTCATTGTTAAAGCAGTTGGAGATGGTTGGGCCGAGGACAGTATCCTGAGGAACTCCTGCAGCAATGTCATGTGGCTGAGATGATTGACCTCAACAACCACAACCATCTTCCTTTGTGTTAGATATGACTCCAACCAGTGGAGAGTTTTCCCCTCTGATTCCCATTGACTTCAATATTTCTAGGGCTCCTTGATGCTGCTCTCGGTCAAATGCTGCCTCAATGTCTAGGGCAGTCACTCTCACCTCACCTCTTGAGAGTTCAGCTCTTTTGTCCATGTTTGGATCAAGACTGTAATGAGGTATGAAGCTGGGTGGCCCTGAGGGCCAAAGAGAAAAAACAGTATATATTCTCATTGCATGTTTCTTCGTAGATTTTGAGTTTGTGATTATGCAACTGAATTGTAGCGAAAACTTTAATCTAACCAGTGCAATTTCAAGTGCATTTTGTGCCCAGTTTCCTGATTGCGCCCACAGAGGATACTTGCTCCCTATGTGTTGCACAGCATAGTATTGCTGTTGCACTAAAGTAACATATCGTCTAACTTTCCAGAGAACTGTAGTTTTATTTAGTAACTTTTTAATAGTGCCAGAGTATCACCATGGGTGCCCCTGATAATTTTATCTCAGAGATATATGGTAGAGGTGGTGTTATGCAACATTTCATGTCCTTCTGGGGAATATGGGTGTTTGAATGGCTTTTGAGTTGTTTTCTTCCATATTTTAAGCATGTTTTGTAACTCAAGCATTTAGGGATTGAATAGTTGATTACATTTCTAACTTACCTTGGCCAACATGCAAATATTTGTTTTGTCAACAATGCTTTATTTAATTTTAACACTAAAATGTTCGCTTAAGCACTTATAAATTTTAATTGAATCTAAATTTATCTGAGTAAAACCATACACCATAGCATACATGGCGCAGGACTGTTTTTGCCTGTGCAAGGAGGTACCATTCTGGTTCGTTCAAATAAAGGGGCCAGATTTTCCTTCTCCTGTGCCTAGGCACTTTGGATTACTTGGCTGCAGCACATGGAGAATAAATAGGTAGGGCGAATCTCATATGCACAAGGGAACCTCCCCAAATTTCCATCGTTTTAAACTAACAAACGAAAAATTGAGCAAGCTCTCTAATTAGGGTGTGATCATTTCACCCAGTTTTTCCTCTATTCCATGCATCTAGATGATTCGTTATATGTTCTGGTGCAAGAGGAAACTCCATTCCAAGAGCTTCCTCTCGTAACTGGTCTAATAAACTAATGTTACTTGGAATACAATGACTAATGATAGACTACCACCAGTGATAACAGACCATGCTAATTGGTGAATGGGTGATCACATTTCCACCTGCAGACACAAATGTTTGTAACTAGTAAGAAAAGCAAAATACAGCGATGCTCGAAATCTGAAATAAAACCCCAAGAATGCTGGAAACACACAGCAGGTCAGGCGATATCTGTGGAGAGAGAAGCAGAATTAACGTTTCAAGTCGATGACTTCTCATCAGAACTGCAAGATGCTATAGATATCAGCTTTTTAAGCAATTACAGAGTCAGGGAAAAGGGTAAAGGGTCTGTGATAGGGTGGCAGGCAGGAATGATTGGCCATGAAAAAGCTTGTGCACCTGTTAAGATATCTTTCAATGTGTCACAATGGTTGTTAAATCTTACAATTTAACTTTTCCACATGTTCCACATCACTAAAACATCGCAGTTGGAACATCAGTTGAAAATAATTGCGATGTAAAATAATACCAGGTGAATAAATTATGATTTATGGTCAGAGGAGAATGGCTGGTAATTTATATGTATTAAACAATTTTGAAGAAGCCTTCTATTGAAGGTAGTATTGTGTGCTTTGATCTTGGGCTATTCACAGAATCACAGAATATTGTGCAGATGCACAGTACGATCACAGACTGTCCTATTCAGTGAGCATATTAGGCATGTAATGACATTCTGAAGAGGAACAAGCGTGGCATCACTCTTTATTTCCACACTTTGATGTTTATAAATATAAAAATGACAGCTGGCTATGCTGTGATTGGGAGGTTTGCTGTAAATAAGCACTGAACTCTGGTTTTCATGTGACTATCACATGGGTTTGACCTGCGTACATACCAGGAAGCACAATGTGATTACAAAACAGAGGGGGGGGGGTGTTGTGTGTCAGCTGGCAAAGGCTGCTTTTCCATAAATTTGGTGAAGGGAATAACTGCTATTCTGAAAATTTGTATAAATATATCAGGAATTCTAAGCACAAATGTTTTTTTGTTCAGCAATTTTTTATTGTGTTTATAATTAGTGAGGAATAGTTTCAAAAATGGCTCCTTGCTGGTAGTACTTTAATTTGCAACCATTTATCAGATTGTTGGAACAGTACAATCCCTGAAACACTGGCCCTGATTTTAAGTTTGCAATACTCTGGAAGTGGGGGTTTTGATTGTGCGTCTGTTAGTGGGTTTTTTTAACTCACCTGCCTATGTCCTTTTTCTTCTGGGTTTCCTGTCCAATTAGCAGCCAAAAATGTGATGTGGACCCACATCGCGTAATCTCAACTCCGGTATTTAAAGGGAAAATGCAAACATACAAGTTTAAGGAGTTGGAGTTCGCTGTCAGAATTGAATCTAGATGGGCAAAGGCTGTGCCCCATTTTACTGATACCTCGCTGGATGTGCTGCTGGGGATTATGAGGCGTAGGAGAGAAATTCTTTTCCCTTGCAATGGGAGGAAGAAGCCTGCAGCTGAGACCAAGAAGGTGTGGTTTGAGGTACCGGAGGAGGTCAGCAGCAGGAACGTGGTGTTACATTCCTAGATTCAGTGCAGGAAGTGGCTTAATGACCTAAGCAGGTCAGGAAAGGTGAGTACAGTGATGCATTCACATGCATTCTGCTGTATGCATCAATTCAGTTCCCTCACTCTGCCTTGTCAAGCCTATTCCCATTACATAATACCTTATACCCACTTCAAAGTCAATTCACCATGATTGCAGAGAGATAGGAGGAGTACACCTCAAAAATGAAAGGGGTGATGCCATACTCCATTGAGATGATGTCTTCTATGGGTAGAGTGGCCAACACCACGCACCACCAAACGTTCCAATCAATCGACTGCTGATAGTGTTGAGAATCAAACTTATTGAAACTTGTAAGGAGTGGGCTTGATAAGGTACATGTTGAGAGGCTGTTTCCCCTCACAGGAGAGTCCAAAACTAAGGGGCATAGTTTCAGGATAAGAGGTCAGCCATTTAGGACTGAGATGAGGAGAAATTTCTCCATTCGGGGTTGTGACTCTTTGGAATTCTCTACCTCAGAGGGCTGTGAATGCTTAATTGTCGGAGTATATTCAAGGCTGAGATCGATAGATTTTTGGACTCTTAAGGGAATCAAGGGGTATGGGGATCAGGCGGGAAAGTGGAATTGAGGTCGAAGATCAACCATGATCTTACTGAATGGCAGAGCAGGTTCAAGGGGCCATATGGCCTACTCCTCCAATTTCTTATATTCTTATAGTCCATGCATGCCTTGAATACCAGCATGCAGATTTTCGATGCCAACATGTCTGCCATTTTAATGAGGTTGACAGATACCTTAGCCTTGGCATTACAGGGCTATACTGATCTGCACTAAAGAGTTCTGCACCACAGTAGTAACAGTGAAGTGTGGCTAGGCTGTGAGAGAGATGTTGGTGAAAAGGGTCATGTAAGTCCACTCAAAGTGCTTCCGCTTGTCAGCCACAGTCTGTCTCTCAGTCTGTAGCCCACATGCTGCCTCATCTCCTGATGGCCAAGTCTGTCCCTGCACAGGTGCAGGTGGATTAGTCTTTGGCAGGGCCCTCACAAGCTCCAACAGCCAGAGGAAGTCAGCCACAAGTATCTCAGCAGTCAGAGCAGGGGAACAAGCAGCCGCCTTCTAGCTCTGCTGAAGTCACATAGATTGCATCATGCAGGAGTAGTAGAGCGACACATGGATGTATGAGAAAATGTTGTTCTGATAAGTTTTTGTTCTTTATTTAGCTCACAAAATATTATTCTTTTTCAGCACTTTCCTGTCTTGTCAGTTTTGGTGTGTTGGATGGTAAATGGCCTTCTAACTTGTTTGAGGATGAATGTGAAGTCATGAATTGATGGGTACCAATGGGGGGATCTTCAAGGAGTAGTTGGTTGCAAGACTGCTTTATGTCAGTGACATTAGGGACTGTAGGGGAAGAGTGGCTGTTTCATTTTCTGGCATGGTCCGCTGCTGCAACCGAAGTGAACCGTGCATTTATAAGGGTATCCTGGGCAGGAATATGAGCAGCTGGAGTTGCATCACCCTCCTCCTCCTCCTCTTCCTCTTGCTTCCTCCTCCCCCGTCCATATCGTCTGAGGAGAGCTTAGCTCTTTGCCTTGTTCCTCCTGCAGGTCCAAGTTTTACTGTTGCACAATGCAATGCAGAGCACAGCAAACCACAACAATTCTGATGATTCTGGCTGATGCATACTGATGGTTGCTTCCAGATCTGTTGTGGCCCCTGAAGGGCATCTACAACATGCTGATAGCCTGGTCAATCACACATCTGGTGGTGATATGGCATTCATTTTAGCGCTGTTGAACTTCACTGTTGGGGTTTCTGACAGATGTCATTAAGCCAAGTTTTCAATAGGTATCCTAGTCGCCCCCAGCCACCACTTCAGTCTGCTTCCCGGTACTGTTACAACCTGAGTAGAGACCGTTAATTGTAAAACAAGAGATATGAACTCCCCAGAACAATTGAAATGTGTGACAAAATTTCACATTTTAAGACTTTTACTGTAACAAATAAATTAAAAATCAACATTAACTTTACGGTACTTAGTAGGTAGCTATTACACTAAATTACAGAAAAAAGTATTTCCCATTAATTTATTAACATACTCAAAAACCCCACACCACATTTATATGTTGCACAGTGTTCTCATCGAAAAGGTATTCTTGCAGTTAAAAGTCCCAAACTCCTCCCAGCTGCAGTGGGTTGGATCTCCCCGTGTCCTTCTTAAAGCCAACATCCTCTTCGCTCACTTCTTCCAAGCACCTGTGACTGGACTTCTGTTAATAAGGCAACCTCTGGTGACCCCATTGGTCTTTTCTCCTCCTGAAACCTCGAGCCTTTGAACTGGGTTCAGATCTTCGCAGCCTTTTGCTGTGTTGGTAATCTGAGAGCAGCAGTCTTCCAGAAAACAATTGACTTGCCTCTCTCTCTCTCTCTCTTTAGGCCGTGCAGCTGACTGCGTTTCTTCCTTTCTTCTTTCAGCCTTCAGACCTAGAAAAGCCTCTCAATTTATCTAGATCAAAAGTCAATAGTTGTTTGCCATTTACACTTCTCAGAGACCATGGGGTGAATTTTACTGGCACTCTGACGTTGGGGGTTATGGGGGCGGGGGCATAAAATGCCTCCAGAAGAGGCCCGCCACGGGCCTTGATGCCGGGAAGGTCCTGCCCTATATTACCTGTGGTGGCGAGACCTCGTGGCGGCCCCCCCCCCCCCCACCCTGCTGCTCGGCGACAGGATATCCATTTGAATATGTTAAAACATTAAAGCGAAGGAATAATTACTTACCTCGTCCCGACAGTCGTCCCATTCTGATGTTACATCCGACCGAAGATCCGATGTGGGACACTGGTGGGGAGGGGGGAGGAGATAATTGTTTCAGTCTGGGGGGTGGGGGCGGGGGAGTGGAGTCAAACTTCCCTGATAGGTCGAGGGGGTGATGGGAAGGCGTAAAGGTAAAAGTTTCTGAATTTTGTTTGTGGGGGGGTGGGGGGGAAAGGTCAGGTACTGAAGGTAAGTATTTTGGGAGGCAGGAGTAGTGGGCAGGAATGACATATTGGGGGGGGTGGGCGAGGGGCTGAAAGATTTTTAAAATTATTTTTAACACTTTTAAATGCACTGCTTCTTTAAAATTTGTAATTGCCATTTAGGGCTCTAAGCCCTTAAAAAATGGCACCGGCGGCTGCACAGTGGCACCGGACGACGGAGACGGCTTGCCCGCCCCCTCCACGTCATCGGCGGCGGTGAGACCCGCCCTGGCAATGCAAATGAGCCGCCATGTATAATATCACGGCGGCTCCGCGGAGTGAAGCCTGGTCGTGCGGGCCGCCATCTTCGAAGCTCGCTGCCATAAGTCTGACCATAGCAAAACCACCTGTGCCTTCCTTTGTTTCCAGGTGCTAAAAATTGCAACTTGAATTTGCATTTTAGAGCTCCTGGCTCCCCGTTTACAATCTGAGAGTCTGGGAGAGTGAAATCTATTGTCCTTTAGGTGTTAGAACCTTGCACCCTGTTTTCAAAAGGGCCTTTGATCTGGGTTCCTTGTTCTCATGGTAACCAAGACCTTGTCTCTGGGAACATTTTGAATGAGGTCACATGTTTCTTCTGAATGTCTGATTTACACTGCATTAAAGATCACAGTTTAAAAAAAAATACAATACTGCAAAGTTCATAACAGTACCAAGAGATCCGGGAGCTTGGATTGCTGCAGGATGAAAGCATCATGGCAGTTGCCTGGGAATCTTGTGCACACCTGCATAAAGATCTTTTTGTGTTGTACAGCAGCTTCACATTGATGGAGTGGAAGCCCTTATGGTTGACTAATATTCCTGGTTGTTCTGGTGCCCGGATTGCCGTATACAGTGCCGCACAACACACTTGTGAGCAAAATTATAGCTCATGGAATAAAAGGGATAGTAGCAACATGGATACAAAATTGGCTGAGTGAAAGGAAACAGAGAGTAGTGGTTAATAGATGTTCTTCAGGCTGAAGGAAGTTTGTTGTGGAGTTCCTCAGGGGTCAGTGTTGGGACCTTTGCTCTTCCTGATATATATTAATGACCTCAACCTTGGTGTACAGGGCACAATTTCAAAATTTGCGGATGATAGGAAACTTGGAAGCAATGTGAACTGTGAGGAAGATAGTGTAGAACTTCAAAAGGATATAGACAAGTTGGTGGAATGGATGGACAAGTGGCAGATGAAGTTCAATGCGGAGAAATGTGCAGTGATTCGTCTTGGTAGGAAGAACATGGAGAGATAATATAACATAAAGGGTACAACTCTAAAGGAGGTGCAAGAGCAGAGGGACCTGGGGGTATATATGCATAAGACATTTAAGGTGGCAGGACAGGTTGAAAGTGTGGTTAATAAAGCATACAGTATCCTGGTATTTACTAATAGGGGAATAGCGTACAAGAGCAAGGAGGTCATGTTAAACTTGTATAAGACACTAGTTCGACTTCAGCTGGAGTATTGCATCCAGTTCTGGGTGCCTCACTTTCGGAAAGATGTGAAGGCAGAGAGAGTGCAGAAAAGATTCACAAGAATGGTTCCAGGGATGAGGAACTTTAATTATGAAGGTAGATTGGAGAAATTGGGACTGTTTTCCTTGGAGAAGAGAAGGCTGAGAGGAGATTTGATAGAGGTATTCAAAATCATGAAGGGTCTGGACAGAGTGCCTAGGGAAAAACTGTTCCCATTCGTGAAAGGATCAACAACAAGAGGGCATGGATTTAAAGTGTTGGCAAAAGAAGCAAAAGCAACATGAGAAGAAACTTCTTCACACAGCGAGTGGTTAAGATCTGGAATACACGGCCTGAGAATGTGGTGGAGGCAGGTTCAATCGAGGCATTCAAAAGGGAATTAGATTGTTATCTGAAAAGGAAGAATGTGCAGGGTTATACAGGGAGAAGGCAGGGGAATGGCACTAAGTGAATTGCTCATTTGGAGAGCCGGTGCTGACACAATGGACCAAGTGGCCTCCTTCTGCATTGTTAACAATTCTGAGATCCTGTGATGTGCAGTCGATGGTGCTGTGCACCTTTAGGAAGCCAGTCCGAGCTGCAGAGCCAAGAGCCCACTTTTTCTGACTGGCATCATTGCAGGAAAAATTGGCATTATTTCCGGCCCTGGCAAACAAGCCATCAGTCCCCTATCTTACGTATTTGCATGGCTGACTGGGAGATCCTGGATATGTCTGCATTTGAGCTCTGGAAGGATCCAGAGGCAAAAGAAATGAGGGCAGTGTTGACTTTGAAAGCCCCTGATAACACGTGGTCACCAAGTCCAGCAAGCAACAGACCTCTTTCTAGGAGGCTGCAGATGTCTGTTACCACCTGGCTTGATATCCTGAGCCTCCTGACACACTAGTGTTCAGATAGGTCAAGGAGACTGAGCCTCTGTTTGTAGACCCTGTTTCGTGGGTCATGCCTCCTGTGCTTCTCTGCTGGTCCCCACTCTGACATACTCTTCTCTGGTGTGCAGTTACAGGTCTGTGATCAGCAGGCTGCAAGTGCTGTTGCTGGTCATCTAGGTCCTCGCCAAAGGCAGCCAAAGCGGCACCCATCCTAATGTGATAGAGCAACCTTCGAAGTGTAGAAGGTTAGCTCTCAGGAAAAGTAATGTGAACAAACCATTTCCCACTAACAAGTAAGAAAACAGCTATGAATACTTAGTGGCATGTTTTCCTGAGATTGATTTAGCCCCTTCAGTTGCTGTTGTATACGGGCCTTGTTTTCACAGGCGAATTTCAGGAAGTCCGGGAAATGCATAGACCCGAATTAAAGTCAAGTGTGTTGAAGTATCGCTCTAATTGTTATCAATATAGGTATGTTAAAAAATGTCCATTGTGGGACTTGGAAGAGCAGGAGTACGCAGTCCGGGCCCCACAAGTAAAGTTGAGACCTCCCCTGCCTTGGCCTCTTTTTTTCAACCCCCAACCCCACCTTCCCTGTGAGGCTTCCTGAAACTCTTCCTCCCCCATCCCTGCCACTTATCTGAAAGCTAGTGGGCACACACGGGCAGCAAGTAGACCAGTGGCGTTTAAATATGGTTCAGCAGCGATGTTCCCTGTAAGCTGTGCAGACATATAGGCTAAGTACAAGTCGGTCCCTTTAAATTACCATGCTGGCCATGCAAATGCACACTCCCAAACAAAAAAATTAGAGGGAATGTTGCTCAGCAGTTAAAATCACATGCCCTTCTGATGCATCTGGTGGATGGAAAATTAGTTTGCCAGAGCAGTTTCCTGCAGGAAATGCACTCCAAGTTAATATCCAACCCCATGTAAAATTTTATGCAGTGGATTCCCCAAAGATCAATTGGGTAGGCTTTGTCCTTTATAATTTAATTCTCTCTGGCACTGCTGGATGCTAATGTTCACTTCATGTGGTATGGTGTATTTCCATCATTTGCAACACTTTACCATTGTGTATAGCCTTACATGGGAGGATGTCTTATATGCCCTCCGCTTCTGATGGAAAATATCTGGAAGTGGTAGGATCCAAAGCATCTTCCTCCTCATTCTGCTCTGGAAAGTGGGTGAAACTCGAACTGCAAACCGTGCATAGGGCTTTCCTTTTAATTCTTTTTAATTGACAATTTTCTAGAAAATACCTTTCTGCAACACAAGGTGGCATACCTGCTATACAAAAGAAAATATCATAATTGAAAACATTTCCACTCCTTTCGTTGAAGAGATTTTTTAATCATCAATTAACCCAAAGTGCATCACAGTCACAGATTTTCTATTCGTCTGGTAAGGGTTACCCCCCAAAACATAAATGTATACAAACATACAAAAAATTAGTAAAGACGACCGGGCTCAGCAGATCTGTCCCATCCATCTCGCACACTGTTCATCCTATCCTATAACAATGCTGCCTCCCTGGAAACTTAATAAAATCAGAGAAGAAGCCTGTGGACCATTCAGGAAAAATGCTGGGTAATTGTTTTCCGATTCCTAACAAGAATGAACTTGCAGTTATCTAACAATTTTACATCCCAGTGTGCTTTACAGCCAATGATTTGTTTTGAAGTGCAGTCACTGTTGTAATAGTGCAGTCACTGTTGTAATGCAATAGTCAGTTTGCATTCTCCGAGATTCAGCACAACTTCAGTGGGTATTAAACAGAAGTCCAATCTAATCTTACCAGTTTCCTGTCGGATGGGTTAGGTTATAATGACCCGTGAGCTTTAATGAATGTGATAAAGATGGGGGTAGTAGCAGGGTGAAGAGAAGTGGGCTGCTGCAAGTTTTGGTGATGAATGACTAGCATCTTGCCCTGATCACCTGGGGTGTTCAAAGTTTGATCATTTGGGTTTTAAGCAGAGTTTTGAAGAAGAGGGAGGTGGAGAAGTGGAAAGTTGAGGGAGGAATTTGTGCACAAGAGGCCAGAGTTGGAGGAATGGGGAGTTCAGGTCAGGAGGTGGTAGGGCTGGAGTATAGAGATAAGGAGGAGTGAGACAATGAAAGGGTTTAAACACAAGGATAATTTAAAATTTGAGGCATTGGGGGACTGGCAGCCAATGTTGGTCAGCAAGGCCAGAGTTAATGGTGAGAATGGATTTGGTGCAGGATAAGATATAGGCAGCAGCAAGGGGCATGAATGACCAGTTAATCTGTTTGGTTGTTTGAGGGAGGAATGTTGACCAACACTCCAGGAAAACTAATTGCTTTTCTTTGAATAGTGACCTGAGATATTTAACATCCAGCTTTTTTTTTTATTATTCATTCAGGGATGTGGGCGTTGCTGGCCAGGCCAGCATTTATTGCCCATCCCTAATTGCCCTTGAGAAGGTGGTGGTGAGCTGGCTTCTTGAACCGCTGCAGTCCATTTGGGGTAGGTACACCCACAGTGCTGTTAGGAAGGGAGTTCCAGGATTTTGACCCAGCGACAGTGAAGGAACGGCAATATAGTTCCAAGTCAGGATGGTGTGTGACTTGGAGGGGAACTTGCAGGTGGTGGTGTTCCCATGCATTTGCTGCCCTTGTCCTTCTAGTTGGTAGAGGTCGCGGGTTTGGAAGGTGCTGTCTAAGGAGCCTTGGTGCATTGCTGCAGTGCATCTTATAGATGGTACACACTGCTGCCACTGTGCGCGGTGGTGGAGGGAGTGAATGTTTGTAGATGCGGTGCCAATCAAGTGGGCTGCTTTGTCCTGGATGGTGTCGAGCTTCTTGAGTGTTGTTGGAGCTGCACCCATCCAGGCAAGTGGAGAGTATTCCATCACACTCCTGACTTGTGCCTTGTAGATGGTGGACAGGCTTTGGGGAGTCAGGAGGTGAGTTACTCGCCTCAGAATTCAAGGCCTCTGACCTGCTCTTGTAGCCATGGTATTTATGTTGCTATTCCAGTTCAGTTTCTGGTCAATGGTGGCCCCTAGGATGTTGATAGTGGGGGATTCAGCGATGGTAATGCCGTTGAATGCCATGGGGAGATGGTTAGATTCTCTCTTGTTGGAGATGGTCATTGCCTGTCACTTGTGTGGCACGAATGTTACTTGCCACTTATCAGCCCAAGCCTGAATTTACTACATTTCTACATGGATTGCTTCAGTATTTGAGGAGTCACTAATGGTGCTGAACATTGTGCAATCATCAGCGAACATCCTCACTTCTGACCTTATGATTGAAGGAAGGTCATTGATGAAGCAGCTGAAGATGGTTGGGCCTAGGACACTACCCTGAGGAACTCCTGCAGTGATGTCCTGGAGCTCAGATGATTGACCTCCAACAACCACAACCATCTTCCTTTGTGCTAGGTATGACTCCAGACAGCGGAGGGTTTTCCCCCTGATTCCCATTGACCTCCGTTCTGCTAGGGCTCCTTGATGCCATACTCAGTCAAATGCTGCCTTGATGTCAAGGGCAGTCACTCTCACCTCGCCTCTTCAGTTCAGCTCTTTTGTCCATGTTTGAACCAAGGCTGTAATGAGGTCAGGAGCTGAGTGGCCCTGGCTGAACCCAAACTGAGCGTCACTGAGCAGGTTATTGCTAAGCAAGTGCCGCTTGATGGCACTGTTGATGACACCTTCCATCATTTTACTGATGATTGAGAGTATGCTAATGGGGCGGTAATTGGCCGGGTTGGACTTGTCCTGCTTTTTGTATACAGGACATACCTTGGTTAATTTTCCACATTGCAGGGTAGATGCCAGTGTTGTAGCTGTACTGGAACAGCTTGGTTAGGGGCGTGGCAAGTTCTGGAGCACAGGTCTTCAGTACTATTGCCGGAATATTGTCAGGGCCCATAGCTTTTGCTGTATCCAGTGCCTTCAGTCGTTTCTTGATATCACGTGGAGTGAATCGATTGGGGGGGTGCGGTGGTGGCACAAACAACTTTGACCCCAGGCTACCTGGATGTGAATTACTATGCAAATCAATGCTGGGTATGAAAGTCAAAGGGCAGGATAGAACTATATGAGAAAAAAGACCCCTGACTTGTGGACAGCAGGTTAATGAAAGAATGTCAAGAGTGTGGGCAGCTGAGGAGAAACTGTAATTTGGGGTGGAAGGTAGGTCTGTTGGCTTCTTTCCCCAAAGTTGCTGCTGAAATTCTAATTGTGGAAGTGTGGGTACTTCTGCCCACCTTAGTTATGTGCCTCTGCAAGTGTGGAGGCTATTGCATAAAATGCTTCCAATGTGCCTACTGAGACCTTCACCTGCTGAGAGCAGCACTTGCTGCTGTTCAATATTCAGTGTATTGACACCTAATCTGTACTAATGCTTTGTCTTTCAACACACCATTAACATATTGTTTGCCTTTTCTCCGTGACCTTTTGGTCAGCTATGTGGCCTGGTCCAATCTGCACCTTCTCCTTTGTTATCTCTTGCCCCACCCCCACCTCACTTGTTTATAATCTGTGACTTTTCTAATATTTGTCAGTTCCGAAGAAGGGTCACTGACCCGAAACGTTAACTCTGCTTCTCTTTCCACAGATGCTGCCAGACCTGCTGAGTGATTCCAGCATTTCTTGTTTTTGTTTTATGACTTCTATCTCCTTGTATTCTATTCCTCTAGATACAAAGACCAGCATTCCATCAGCCTTTCTGATTATTTTCTGTACCTGTTCGTGACATTTTAATAATCTATGTACCTGGACCCCCAAGTCTTTTTGGACCTCCACTGTTTCGAGCTTTTCACCATTTGGAAAGTATCCTGTTCTATCCTTTATGTCAAAATTGGATAACCTTACATTAGCCTACATTGAAATCCATTTGCTACAGTTTTGCCCATTCACTTAATCTAGCAATATCTCGTCATAATTTTATGTTTCCATCTACACTGCTTTCAATGTTGCCTGTCTTTGTGTTGTCAGCAAATTTGGATATGCAGCTTTCTATATCTTAAGTCATTAATAAATACGTGAATAGTTGAGGTCCCAACACACATCCTTGCAGGACACCACTAATCACATCCTTTCATTAAGAGTACCTGCCCATTATCCCTACTCTCTGTTTCCTGCTGCTCAGCCAGTTTTCTAACCAGGTCAATAATTTGCCATCAATTCCATGAGCTTCAACTTTAGCCAACAGTCTCTTATGAGGGACCTAATCAAATACCTTCTAGAAGTCCATATAAAGAACATCCATAGACATTACTTTGTCCAGTACTTCAATGACCTCTTCAAAAAATTCAAACAAGTTTGTCAGGCATAACCTACCCTTTACAAATCCATGTTGGCTCTCTGATCAGCTGAAAATTTTCACTCTCTTCAAATTGTTTTCATGTTTAAAGAAAGCACCGAGTTCTAAATGAAAAGTTTCAATCAACTCATTTCTGACATTTATAAGCCCCTAATAAGTTCTTTTTCCCCTTTATGCTTTTAAAATAATTTCCATAGCACTTTATGAATAAGAAGAATTCAACTTTAGGCACTAACTCAATTTTAAGGGAATTTCTGAAAACAGATTTCCTCACCAGTTTATATACATAATGAATACAGTGCAAGGTTCTTTGAACAAAGGAAAGTACACATTTTATTATTGATTCAGACAGTTTTATTTCAATGCACAGTTTAATAAGCTGAGTTTATTATATTCCTTGTGTAACCAAACTTGTTACCAAGGTACAAACTGTGATGTACATTTTAGCTGGGAAAGTACAATATGGATAATGGTTAGCTGCTTCAGCTTAGTTGAACAGTGTTTGCAGCCAAAAGTGAGCTGGGGGTCAGAGAGAGTCATGGCTTATTATCTGAGGATGGAGAAATTCATCACACAGGCCTCCAGGCTACAAGCAGATGCCTATACAGTACAATAAAAATGTATTTGCAGTTTCAAACTGTCATACTAACTCAGATTAATATACAAATGTAAAAAACAACATAACAGCAGTTGTCTGCATGTCCTGTGTGAGGCAACTGAATTAAACAATAATCGGAAGAGACTGAAACTAAGAGGGGAAAATGTTGGATATAATGTAAGCTGAAATGGGGGACCAGTTGTTCACCGTGTCTATCGTAACCATTGATTGTTAATGTTCGTGATATTATCTTCCCCTCCCCCACCCCCTAATATTAAACTACTAGATATATCCAGTGGAATCCTGTTGCATGCCAAAGCTTGTGCATGCAGTCAGACATGGATGTGACAGGACATCTACATCATTATTGACTCTGTAAAGAGTATAAGTGGAAGTTGCCAACAACACTGTGCATATACCAGGATATTGTGGGATATTGCTTAATTTCAGATTACTTATATGACAATTTGACAATATTTTACTTTTAATCCACTCAGGATCGTGGGTAGAGTTGCACTACAGTAACAGTGGCAACAATGGGAGCAGCACACAAACTGGAGGACAGGAGCAGGTTCCAGCACCCACTTCCATCCTCAATGGGGAAATGGAAAAAATACTTCTAGATGCTCAACATGAATCAGGCCGAACCAGCTCCAGAGGAAGTTCTCACTGTGACAGGTACATGCAACATGTAGTTTTGTGACAAAAATACATATGTTTATTTTGTGTTATTAAACAGTTTTGATTCCAGATTGAATATAGCAGAGCTAGGATTGTTGCCAAAACATGCTGTGCCTGAAAGAGGAAGGGTGGGCCTCTCAGCTTCTAATCAGCCTTTTCACAAAATAATCTTTTGTAACTTAGAACGACTTCTCCATGCAACATGTCAACAATGTTACAAGTGTACTTTGAGAGCCAGAGGCATCCACTGAATGCCATATCTGTTTGGTCTCTCCTAACGACGTGATCAATGATACTAGGACCAAAGTCTTGTATCTAGTGTGTATCCTCTGTAGCAAAAAAAATGATGAATTAACAGATAGGTCCTAATTTCAGCTAATATAATCAATCAACAAAATGTGAACAAATCAGAGCAGTTTGATTTAAATCAGTAAGTAGCAATTAATTTTTTTTGAAAGCTACCAATCCTAAACTATCAAGTGGTAGGAACACCAAATATGGTTCATGAACTGATTGCTTCCTGTTATCAATAGTTTTGTAAAATTGGTTTAAGCCACCATTTTGAATACTTTACCCATATCAAAATACACCAGATAAAGTAATGCTTAACAGAAGAAATTCATGTACAATTAAACAATTCACGATAAGATGCAGTTTCTTATTTATAAAGGTAGAATTTGCACGGGCTGCTTAAATCTGAGGCCCTCATAAATTAGTGAGGATAATGCTTGCCAATTTCCAGCAGCACTAATCTCTCAGGATCAGGCAGCATCATTATGTGTGGAGATACATTTGGGAGAGGAATCGATAAGACAGTCCGAAAAGATCAAGGCATTTGGGCATATTGTACTTGCATTGTAACTCACGCTCAGAATTCCTTGATCTTTCTTGTAGGACATGTAATTGATATGCACTCAGATTGTGTGTGTCTCTTGTTACGACCAGGTGAGAAAGGTGTCTAGGGGTCCCTTTTATCCTTCACCTGGTCTGATTGTAACAGGGTTTAATTTTTTAACACACCGTATTTTGAGCTCCCCCTTGGTGAATCCTTGTTCACTGCTTTCCAATTATAAGGCAAAAAAATGAGCATAAACAGGCTTTCTTAGGTTTAAAGAAGAAAAGTGGAATTTATTAAAACTTAAACTCTAATTCGGTTAACGCCCACTGATACACGCCGCGCCCCATGCTAGCATACATACGCGATTTGCACATGCAAATAGAGACAGAAAAGAGCAGAAGAAAAATAAAGTTGAGAGGCTTGAGGCAATCTCTGAAGAGGGGTTTTTGTTACTGTGCTTCGAGCTCGCTGTAGTCCTTGCTTGTAGGTAGTCTTGCTTTTCGTTGGGGTCCAGTATTCTTCTTAAACCTTGTTCACTGCAGGAAACTTTCTCTTTTGGGGTTCATGTGTGTTCAATGGGTCTTCAGTTACTTGAGAAAGATGAGAGCAGGCGGGAGAGAGGTCTTTGCAATCCAGGAGCAAACAGCTTTCTGAGTTTTAAAACTCTGTGGCAAGTTCAAATTCAAAATAAATTCCAACAGCCAGTTAGTCATGTGACTAAACTGGGCTGACCACGTCTGTTTGTGTATTCAGCCATCTTAGCAGTTAACCTGGAACGCTACCCTCTCCACCTTCAACATCTGGTAAACAAAAGTCCATTGTGGATTAAATTGAAACAGGGAGTGGCTCCTTTGTCCTTTCCAAGTACTGTCTTTTACTATGCAAATGTCTTTCCAGTTAAGGGTCTGGTGGGTTTTTTTAAAACAAGTTCTTTCTTTACTCTAGTAACAGTTTAAAAATCGATGTTCATGTGGCGAAATTAAGGTGTCTCATTCTTGGCAGGTGGGGGCCTGCTTGACTCTCTGGATGCAAATATGCAGGAACTTCCAGGCGTAGGTGGCATAATGACAACTGTAGTAATTTAGTCTCTGCTAATTTCCTTGTGCTGCCTTCTTTCCCTTGTACCATTGTAACTTGGACACTTGAAAACCAATCTAAATTATTAATTTGGACTTGTCTCATCAAACTCTAAGCACTTCACAGTTAGATGCCTTACAACTCTCTGAGCTCTTTTTGAAATTTTGCATTGTAAGAGCTCCTTTTCCATATCCTCTTGTTTTCAGCTGTTCCTGTATTGCTTTGATCTTGTAAATTCATCCATTACTATTGGCTTTTCAGTGAATTATTAAACATTTGGTTACTTTAGAATCCTCACAACACGGCTACGAGAAAGAAAAAGTTCCCCCAAAAATATTAAATACGTTTTTTTTCAAAAAAGAAGCATTTATGAAAAATGTACTGCAAAACAAAAAAAAGTTAAGAACTCTTGGAACCTTTAAGAGCTCCATTGCTTATTGAACTTCCCCTTATTCCATTCCAAAAGGGCATTGTGAGCACCCAGCTCCATCCCAGCCTCAGCAGATGGAAAATGGCATTGGACTTTATTTCAGTGTAGTCTAATATTTAAGTGAAGCTATTTGCAGTGAGGCACTTTAGGTCAGTCTCAAGAGCCTCTGAGAAAATTGTGTTCATTGAGAATGCAGCTAAGGTTATATTATGTGGAATTACATAGAATGTATGGTACAGCAGCAGGCCTTTGGCCCAACCAGACCCTGCCAATGTTTATGTATCACTTCAGCTTCCTCCCATTCTTTCTGATCTAACTCTACCAGCATAACCCTCTGTTCCCTTCTCCCTCATATGCTTACCTAACTTCCCCTTAAATGCATCTATATTATTCGCCTCAGTTGCTCCCTGTGGCAGAGAGTTCCACATTCTCACCACTCTATGGGTAAAGAGGTTTTCTTCTGAATTGCCTATTTGATTTCTTCCCCACAAGTGGAAATCCACTCTCTCGGCTAAATCTTAACTCCCAAAAATTAGTAGGTTGGGCTTGTGTCAAAGGTTAAATTGCAAAACGATCTGGAACAGGAGCCAAACTTGCCTTGAACTCATCTACTTTCCGTTTTAACAGAGGTGGGACAAGGGGCGGGCGACCAACCCACTTGCTGGAAGCGGGTTGGTCATTTAAGTATTACAATTAGGTTGCATGCCTTCATTTTAACAGTCATTCTGCTTTTAACCACAGGCAGCCAGTCTCCTGGGCCTCGGGAAACTCGGCAGCTTAAATAAGGCAAGAAGGCTGAATACATGAGGTAAATGCCTTTACAGCACTGCTTGTGGGCCAGGAGGAGTGTTTCCTCCAGGCTGAACAAACTACCCTGTAAACTGCAACCCCCCCCCAACTACAATCAGGTCTCATCAAAATTCAATACAAGTTTAGCATAACTTCTCTACTTTTTCAAATCTATTCCTCTAGAAATAAATAGAAATAAACCCTGGTGCTTGGGTTGCTTTTGTTGTGGCCTTATTGACCTGCGTCACAACTTTTAGTGATTTGTTTATTTGTACTCCCAGATCCCTTTGCTTCTCTATCCCATTTAGATTCTTAATGTTTCTGTAATATGTGTGCTCTTTATTTTTCTTAACTAAATTATACCTTACACTTACCTATGTTGAAATTCATTTGCCAATTATAAGCCCATTCTTCAAGTTTATTAATGTCTTCTTGTAATGGTGGAGTCCTCCTCAGTTTTGACTATCCCTCCCAATTTTGTGGCTTCTGCAAATGTTGTGTTTTTGATTCCAAAGTCTAAATCATTAGTATAAAATATAAAATAACAGTGGTCTCTGCACTGATCCTTGTGGGACTCCATTTCCTTCCTTCTGCTATTCTGAGTAGCTACTCTTTATGCCTACTTTCTGCCTTTCAACCAGCCAGCCCTCTATCAATTCTGCTACTTGTACCCTGACTCCTCATGCTCTGACTTTATTCATTAGACTATTATATGGTACCTTATCAAAGCCCTTTTGGAAATCTAGATATATTACATCTATTGCAATACCCTTAATTATTCTCTTTGTTACCTCTTCAAAGAATTCAATGAGATTGGTCAAGCAAGGCATTCCCTTTTAAAATCCATGCCATCTATTCATTATTAATCCTTTTTTATCTATTTCCACATGGGTTCTATTACTGTCTGACTATGTTACTATTTTCTACTGAAATTATGTTATTTCCAGTAAGTACAGCCACTTCACCTCCCCTTTTTCCCACTCTAATCTTTTCTAAATGTTATATCCTGCAGTGTTTAATTCCCAGTCCTGATTTTAATATAGCCTTGTCTCAGTAATCTCGACTATTTCGGGTTCCTTGCAATGTGTTGTTGCCCCTAGTTCTCCTGTTTTATTACGGACACTGTGAGCTGGATTTTATGTCGGATGGACGGGAGCTGGCCACTGATATAAAAGTCGGTGGCGAACCCGCTTCCGCCCACCCGGGGATCCGTCCCGCATTTTATGGGTCCTCGGGCTTTAACTGTTCCGAGGCGGGACTTCCATCCGCTTGAGGGGGGAGGTTCCGCCTCATTGAGCTGCCGGCCAATCATCGGGCCAGCAGCTCTTAATCCCAGCAGCGCCACCGGGAGGACATGGAACCAGGAGTGAAGGTAAGTTTGGTTTGCCTCGACGGGGGTCATTGGTTGGGCCCTGGCGAGGCAAGGGTGGTAGGCTGGGGGGAAGGGGGGGTGTCTTGGGTCCTAGGGGTGATTGGGGAAGCAGGGGAGGTCATCAATCGGGCACTCTGTGCCCGACTGTCAGGGCCCCCCCCACCCCCCCGGTGCACTGAGTGGCTGCCAAGTTTCACCGTGCGGCCTTTCATGTCTCCAGGAAGCCCACTTGCCATGGGTAAAATCCCTGTGGAGTGGGCAAAGCCCCTTATGTGGCCATTAAGTGGCCACATAAGGGCCTTGATTGGCCTGGGGTGGTCGGCCTGTTTTTCGCCACTCCCCCTTCCCCCCAGCCCTTTATAAAGTGGGGCAGAGGCATGAGTGGGTCGAGAAGGCCTCCCGGAGCCTCCCAGTCAATTTTACACCACCCCCCCCACCACCATCCTACTCACTGGGGTGGCATGAAATTCCGGCCTGTGTGCATTGATGTATAGACAGTTTCAATCATTTTTAATAACAGTTCCTTGCATTTAATTTTTAACCATCCTTTTAAAGGCCTGCTCGGGTCTGCAAATGAAACCCGACCCGGCCCGAGTCCTTTCATTTTTTCTCATGCCCGACCCGCCCACCGAAATAAAGTTGAGTATATGAAAGAGGCTGTGCTCTACCTTCGATGGAATCGCTCACTGCGGACTAGTGCAGTGTGTTTCCCGCCTTGACGTCCTGGCTGTCACTGTGTTCAACTCGGCCCGACCTGAGCCCAAATGCCGGACCCGGAAGAGCGACTTGACCCGACCCAAACCCAACACATGTCGTCAGGTTCCTTCGGGTTGGGTAGCTATGCTCTACATTCTTTTACATTCCTGGTCCATAACTCTCGTTCCTTGGCCATTAATCATATTCCTTAGTTTAATCTGGCCCATGCTCTCCTTTTTCTGTTTCATTTATATTTAAGCTTGTTTCATTTCTTGTAGATCCCTCCCCCAGTCTTAATAGTTTAAAGCCTCTGCAACTTCCCTATTTACCATTTCCACTAAGTCACTGGTCCTGTTCCAGTTCAGGTGGAGTCTATCCCATCAGTACAACTCCTTCTGTCCCAAAACTGGTACCCTATGGAAAGGAGCTCCTCTTTCCCACACTAGCCCTTTAGCCACGTGTTCACTCGCTTGATCTGTCTGTCTCGATGCCAATTTGCACATGATTTTGGCAATAATTAAGAGGTTATTACCCTCAAGTTTCTGCTTTTTAACCTAGTTCATAACTCCTGATAATCCCTCAGCAGGACCCCCTCCTTGTTCCTGCCTATGTTATTGGTTTCAACATGGACAATGATAACTGCATTTACCAGAGCAAGTGTCACGGTTCAGATTCTTTGGCTGTTTGTTCTTGGAAAGTGCTTTGAGCCGAGCTGTATTAAGAATTCTTTTGTAGCAAGAAGCTTGCCTAAAAGGGATAGCTTCCCAAAACAGCTTCATGTGGAACTGTGGCTCGGTAGGCATTTGGATAGTAATTACAATGTGAGCTGTTTAACTGAGACCCAAATAATAAACAATTCATTTCTCATGTCTGGTTCTTCACAAAACCTTTGGTGTTGGAAACATTGCGAATCGGGCAGCAGCAGACTGCAAGAGGAGGACCTAAGCTCTGGTTTGGGAGTGTTTGTGCTTTTACGTTAAGTAAAGGACCCACTGAAATGGGCTGGTGCCCCTGTGTTCTTTATTTTGTAACAGTACTTAAGCAGAATTTGTAGAGATTTTACAAAGTGACTCTCATCATAATCGACAACAACTTATATTTATGTAGCACCTTTAACATGATAAAACATCCCATGGCACTTTACAGGAGCATTATAAGATATTAGGTCAGATGACCAAAAGCTTGGTCAAAGAAGTAGGTTTTCAGGAGTGACTTAAAGGAGGAAAGTAAGGTTAAGAGGTGGAAGGATTTAGGGAGGATATTCCAGAGCTTGGGACTTAGGCAACCGAAGGTATGGCCACCAATGGTGGAGCGATTAAAATCAGCGATGCACAAGAGGCCACAATTGGAGCAGCACAGATATCTTGGAGGGTTGTGGGGCTGGAGGAGATTACAGAGATGGGGAAGGGCGAGGCCATGGAAGGATTTGAAAACAAGGACGAGAATTTTAAAATCAAGATGTTGCTTGACCCAGGCCCCAATGTAGGTCAGTGAACACAGGGCTGATAGGGGAACAGGACTTGGTGTGAGTTAAGACACAGGCAGAAGAGTTTTGGATGACCTCAAGTTTACAGAGAGTAGAATATGGGAGACCAGCCATGAGTAAGTTGGAATAAGCAAGTCTAGAGGTAACAAAGGCTTGAAAGAGGGTTTCAGCAACAGTTGACCTGAGACAGGAAAATCGGGTGATGTTCTGGAGATGGAAATAGGCGGTCTTAGTGATGGCACAAATATGAGGTTGGAAGCTCATCTCTGGGTCAAATGTCACACCAATGTTGTGAATAGACTGGCTTAATCTCAGACGATTGTCAGGGAGAGGGATGGAGTCAGTTGCTAAGAAACGGAGTTTGGAACGGGGAGCGAAAACAATAGCTTCAGTCTTCACAGTATTTAATTGGAGGAAATCTCTGCTCATCCAGTGCTGAATGTCAGATAAGCAGTCTGATCATTTAGCAACAGTGGAGGAGTTGAGAGAAGTGGTGATGAGGTAGAGCTGAGTGTCATCAGCATACATGTGAAAACTAACACTGTGCTTTTGGATGATGTTGCCGAGGGGCAGCATGTAAATGAGAAATAGGAGGACAACAGAGGTGATGGTACTCAGTAGGCAAAACATACAGAGCACTGAAATAAAACATCGTACAAAAGGAACTAGACAACGCTTAGCATAGTGTTAACTCAGCTTGCCATTTGGAGAGATTAAAGGAGTATGCATGCGTAGGACACAGATATACACTTCGAATCACAAGGCAGTTTCATTGTTAGACTCCCAGATCCCACTAGCACACAAGTGGTTAAGAACATGGGAATATTCCATAAAACATTTGCTGTTCTTGTTCCATGACCTTTTAATGTTTCCTTTTTCAAATATTTGTCCATTTTCCTATTTAAAAACTAATACAGGTTCTGTATCCATGCTGTTTCTAATAGGACATTCCAGCCGCGAAATTTGGATCCGTAGCACCGCTTGTGCCTGTGCTATGGAAACCCCAAGCTCAGAAACTGGTGGGAGGAACGTTTCTGGTGCAGCGAGTCCTACCTGACAGGGCACTAGTGAGGGTGTGATATGTGTGCACTGGAAGCTTGCAGAGTGGGCAAATCGTGATGTCAAACAGCCTCTAATGTTGGTTTGACACACAGTCTGCCATTTTGGACCACGCCAGTCCAGTAAGCGCAGTCTCGTAAGCACTTCCAGCTGGATGTGCATTTAGCTACATGAGGAACCGTCCCCCCCTCCACTTGCATTATTCAAAGGGCTAACCATCCAACTTGCAGATAAGGAGCTTTTGCCTTACTTTTACTGGTGCAGATTGAGTGGAAGTACTCTATTGATTATTATTGGAGGAGTTTTGCAAACATTTTGGATTTTCAAGGGAGTGGTGCAGGATCATGACAAGGAGGTCAGAGGAGTTGGAAGGCCTGTCAGGAGAAAGTCTGCTTCAGTAATGGGGGCTATAGTTGCAATCTTTCTTGGGCTGCAGCATGATATGGAAATGGAACACGGGCAGCAAAGGGGGGAAGCAGTGCGCAGAGGAACAAGGAGGAGGTCTTTCAATAAGAAGGTCCTACACACCAAGGGTCTTTCGGGTGCACCTCTCCTACCTTCACTTCAGCCAGGAGCAGTGTGTGAGGTGCCTGCATTTCACCATGGAGATGGTTATTGAATTGTGCCACCTCCTATAGCCCAACCTACAGCCACACAGCAGGTAAGTTTGGCACTGCCAGTGGCTGTCAAGATCATCATGGCCCTCGATTTTGTAGTCTGGTCTCATAACTAAAGGCTGTCATCCTTGAGATTATGCTGGATCTTTTTTCTGAGCACTCTCCATGGCCTTGATGTCTTTCTTTAAGTAAGGTGCCCAAAATTGGGCATAGTGAGGTAGAAAATGGTCAGATTTACCAAGTGGAAAGCAGTGGCAAAAATGATTGATTTTGCAGGGCCTGTACTCCGAGAACACCTGAAAAACATCAGCAGTGGCTGCTTAAAACAGAGATTAGGCTCCTTGCATAAGCTACTGAGGCACCTAATGCCCATTTTAGTATCCCTCCAAGCAATCATGCTGCCTTGAGTAGAACAGGCTTAGTGGCTGCTCTGCTCACATTTTCTAGCAGGTGGTTACCACCAAAAGGTAGGTATTTTTTTTTTTAAGTTGATGTGGTTCCAGGAGGAGCAGGAGTGCATCTGAATTTATTAAAATGAGGCCAAGGACTGGCTTTGGGCATCCTGATTAGGACAGGTATTGGCAAAAATGTCAACTCTAAGTCTGGGCTTTTGGGAAAAGCTGAAACTTGAAAATTGAAAGCAGTTCAGTCGATACATTTAATCATGTTCTGAAATATGTAGTTATTAACTTTTATTTTGGACATTATAAATTTCAGTTACTGAGGGGAAAAAGTGTGAGATGGACAAAAACCAGAAAGCATTTTGAGAGATTTATGGGAACCTGGCAACCTGATTGCATAGGTGGTCAGATTGTGTAATGAGTGTGACAAATTTATGTAAGAAAATACCAGAATAAATGTGTGCACAGGAGTTTATAATGGGGGGGAAAAGGCAACAGAAAGTCAAGTTGTACAGTCAAGACTGAGATCGATAGATTTTTGGGCACAAAGGGTATGAAGCGACATGGAGATAGGACAGGAAAGTGGAGCTGATGTAAAAGTTTATGCTGTTATCTAGTTTATTTGCTAACTGTAATGACCTCATATAATACATCCACATTAGTATTGCTTTACTTATTGAAGTACTTTGCCACCCACCTTACATTTACTTTCCCTTATTTTTCCTAAGCTCTCATCTAGCTATAAACTGTCAGCAGTTCAAACTCAGTGGAGAATAGAATGAACAATTCAAATTGAAGATTCTGTTCGATCTCTTCTTGCTTTTTATCCCATTCATTTGAAATCTGGGTATTGTGTGTGCCATCTGTTCACTGATCTGTCATTTTCTCCTGTGAGCTTTCTATCAAGTAGCTTTTCCTTAAGGCATTGTTTCCATTTCTCCTTTGCTGTTCCACATAGGGGCCTTCTGTCTGCCTTTTAAAAGCCAAAGCTTCTTTAGCTAAACTGTCATTGCCCCTTCTCAGAATATTCCCATACCCACCTCAATTGCTCCTTTGGGGAGCTCTGAGACTCGTCAGATTTTCTCATTGGGCATGTGTTTTATCAGAATGTGCCTGAGAGCTAATCTGAGACATTTCATTCCAAATACATTTGTTTCTTAAATGGTTGCCTTGTGTTACCCATGTTTCTGACCCAGATAAGAGAGTCAGTCTCACTGCAGTGTAACACAGCTGAGGACTGCTATTAGTGGGAGTTATCCAGTGTGCTGGAGCCCAGTTGGAATGGGTACCAAAGCGAAAGCTGCTTGTAAATCAGGGCCCTCTGCCTTTATCCTCCCTGTCATGAGTGCCCTGCTCATGCCCAGTACTCACTCCAATATACTTTATGTACCCCTTCCCCATCCAGTGCACCACGAGCAGCTAGCAGCTGTCTGGCATCTGATAATATAGTCCTGCTGTTCCAAGCATGTTGTGGGAGATGCTCCAGGAGCACCAATAAATTATGTAAATAAGCTGACCTTGTGCCATGGCACAAAGTCTTCTTTCATGCACAGGTACATTTATAACAGCACCAGCGTCACTACACAGTGCTGGTCCCTTGATTTTTGTTGCTTTTGCCATGAGACATTTCTGCCTTTTATGTGAGCTATTTAATTTTTATATCCACGACCCATCTGCTGCTCATTTACCATTGTGTACTTGTAAATTGCTGAATTACCCGATTTTTGCCTAAAATTATACACAAGAGCTTAATCTATTTCCTATGTAGTATAATGTGAAAATTGTTCCACACATAATATTTAGTAATAGTTCATTTATTGCCTGCTTACTGTTGATTGTGATAGTTCTTGTGTAAGGAAACTCTCTCTAATTTAAAAGGGAAAGGAACTAATGTTGACAATCCAAGTTCTGACAGTTTTCGTAATTTATCAGTGGAAAAAACTGTCACCATGTCTCACTGTTCAACTGTATCACATATGTTTTTTTCACACAAATGGTAGGCAATAATATAAAAAAACTGCAACCAAGTAGATGCTGGTATCCCTTGCAAAGGAACTCACAGCAGGAATGGAAAAAGGTGGTAAAAGAGTATCAACACAGTTACACAAGGCAGCACCCTCCTCAGAGTTAAAAATGAGAAATTTTAGGAACTGGGTGGTGCAATGGGTTAACACACTTATTTTGCTTCTGTAAGCTGGATTTACATCAGTGATGAGATAAAACTCTCCTCTTTTTACTGACTGTAACATTCATTTACTTTCAACCTAATCTGCATCACAGAATTGCTTTGCATCAAATGGCTGGACTTGATGTTGAAGTGCTTAACTGATCTGTGAAAATGGAAGATTGTAGGTACCCATCTGGTTTCAACTCCTTGCTCTTATTTTGTTTAGGCCATGTGAGTCTCCGTGTGGTGAACGCCTGATGTCCTTCAAAGCAGGGAAGATGCATTGGGGAGAAATTCATTTGCATAGCGCTGCTTCTAGAGGCGCACAGATTTTCATCAATTCCCAGGGGAATGTGACGCCCACGGCCACTACCTGTGTCGCCTGCCTGGCGTTCTTCATTGATATAATTTGAAAGACACCGCATGGGCTGTGTAGGTAGTGGCCTGCTGTGCTGCCTGCCCCACGGGGAATCGTCTTAAGTGCAGCACTGCGCAAAGGAATTTATTCCCCTTTATCCCTTAAGGCTGAAAGAAAACTACTTAAGGCTTAATCAGTTCACGCTGCTCTTGTACTCCTCTCAGCCACCATTTAATGAGCAGTACTAACACTGCCTGAGACTTGGTTGTTGCCTGCCCTTTTGGATAGAGGAAGGGCACAAAAGAGGTTCAAAATTTAAGTTTAGAAGCCAGTAGGAATTAGACTATCCAGGTGAAATGAAAGTGCATACTTCAATACATACCATAAAAAATCTTCAGGTCTGGCAGCGTCTGTGGAGAGAGAGAAGCAGAATTAACGTTTCAGGTCATTGACACTTCAGTGAAAGGTCACTGACCTGAAATGTTAACTCTGCTTCTCTCTCCACAGATGCTGCCAGACCTGCTGAGTATTTCCAGCATTTCGTGGTTTTATTTCAGATTTCCAGCATCTGCAGTATTTTGCTTTTATTACCATAAATGATCTCTCAGTGTGGCAGTGCGAGAATAATCTCACTGTTTCCATGGTAACTTAGGTAGGAAAGTGTTGTTACTTCACATACTGAGGACAACTGATTTTATTTCATTAAAGGATTTATATTGAAGTTCTTCTAAAATGTGTTAGTTTCATTTGTCCTTTATACTTTGAGTGCTGATAAAGTGTGATCTGTATTAATCATAAAGCAAAAGACTGGCTTGACAGCATGAAGTGCAGGTCAATAATTATCAGGCAGCATGACATTTGTGTCAACTTATATGGTGAAAGCAGAGACACAGAACTTTGTATATATACGAGAAATAGTGTTTAAAATATTAAAAGCTTAGCAAAACTATTTTTTGAATGACTTAAATCATGACTGGTTGAAAGTGAGTAGATAAAGCTTTCAAATAAATGATGAAATTCAGATGTTGTAAGTTAATAGTCTAAAGCTTGAGTGAGTTATGGCTCTTTTCTAATATGCCCATTGTTAAACTCTTGTATTCAGTGTCATCTCTTCAATTCTGTCTATAACTTGCAAGAGAGAAATTTTGTGTTGGCATCACTACAGAACGTGTGTAGGTGATTGATAAGATATTTTCACAGTTGTAAGGGAATAAAGAGCCTAGACTGGATATTCATTTTTAACTGAATTCAGGAAACACAAGATCTACCCCTCTTGCCCCAAAAATTTTATACCCAAATACATAGGCTGTGCAACATGAAGTACCAGTAAGCATCATCTTTAGGGTAGGATTTCATCTTTACTGCCGGGGTAGTTATCTGGCAGATGAAATGCATGCCCTTTATTGAAGCTGCCTAATTGTCATTCCATTGAAATGAATGGAACAAAAATCAAGTCAGTTCTCTAAAAAGGGGTCAGAGCCAACTCAAGGCAGTAGCAGTGAATAGCAGGTATTATTGAGCAATTTTGACAAATATATGGGGTTTCAGCATTCTCAATGTTTAAAACTGGCAATTGGTGTAATAAATACAATATCAACATAAAAAGTTTTGAATTAGGAAATGCAGTAAGTTTTTCTTCAGATGCTGCACTTAAAAATGTATTTCTCACTAACAGTACTTATTTCTAAAGCAATACTTTACATTTCTGGTAAAATGTTGCAATTTTTAATCATTGCCTTTGGTTCTCTAGCCCTCCACGTTCTTTGACTCCTCAACAGCCTCGCTATGGTTCAGAGATGGATACACATAGCAATGGAGAGAAAAACAGTTCACAGGTATGAGAAATTGAGGAAAATATTCCATCAGTCACACATCACAGGCTCCTGGAATTGCACTGTTAACATTTTTATTAAAATCTGATCAAAATGACCTTCACTGTATTGGTGAACTTGCAAAGTGCTCACAAAGGATCAAATAGGTATCTAAATACAGCAGGCACCAGTAACACTGATAACAGTCACCATTACATAATTATGTTGAACATGCTTAGGCTGTTTATTCTTTAATGAGTGATGAAGAACATTCTGCTTTCCTTGTGTTATTTCCAGTGACAAAATTCTAGACTATACTTGATTTTTTAACTCATCTTTTAAACTGTTAAAATAATTTTTCAGTTATAGTTGGCACAATAATAACTCTGTTCTGGCATTACAAGCTTAGAAAACCAACCTTCCAGTGACAATACAAAACTGCATGACAGAACTAGTCAACCATAGTTATAAGGAAAATACATTGACAGTACTAATAGGCACTCAATTTGCAAAATCACGATACATTATGAATTCTACGAGTATGTTAAAGGGAGGGTATAATTACATGGTGACAAATTTACATATGTATTTTCCATTATAAATGTGAGCATAGGAACTCATAATGGAAAACATTGACAGAAAGTGCAAACAGTTGCAAGATATTTAACATATTGCTAAGTGTAGCAAATGTTTAATAGCTATCCAGATGTGTTTCAATTGTAACCATGGCAGAAAGGTCAAAGTTAAAGGGGTACTGTTGTCATTAAAACCGTTAAAAATGAGCTTAGAAAATGATGACTTAATGACATTAATCATACAGAAACATTTGATGACATGAGCCATGAGCTGTGTTGATTATGCACTAAATTTTGCACAACTCTACGGAGTTTTTTTTATTTTTGAGGGAAAAAAATGTTAAATTAGGCGCATTAAATAAATTTGTCAAGAAGCTAGAAGAATAGTAAAATCAGTTTGAAATAATCACCCATTGTTGAGAAGTATCTGAAAGGAAATATTAGTACAGCAGTATCTGCTTGCATGTGAAGTACTTATTTCTGGCTATAGGCTTCAGGTTACATTATGTGGAGATTAAACTAGGTGGGTTAATTCCTCTGTTAAAATCAGGCAAAGGAATTTAATACATATTAGCTGTTTGCATGCTAATCATCATGCACTGCGATTTCAATGAATTATTATTTTATGTATTTTCTCTTTCCTCTGTTCGCCATTCTTCATGAGAGAGATTGACATTGTGTGTTAGCAGACTGACTTTGGCGAATGTTACCACACCAATGTCTGATATAGTCCTTAGTTGGCTAGTGCTCTTCTCATCCTTAGCCGAAGAGGCAGTGAAGCAGTTGTAGCACATTATTTTGTTTGAGCTGAGGTTTGTAGATAATAACAGATAATGAATTACTGCTAGTGAAGCACTTTAATATTGGATTATATGTAAGTTTGGCCTGATTTACTAAACCTAACACTGTGACACACATGCTATAGTCTTAAATATTCTTCAGTACATATAGGGATCATCATTTATTTGAATTAATACATGGATTATAGTAGCTTGACTAAACCAAATTTGCATTAATATCTGGATGTTTAGACTAGTTGATCATTCATAGTACTGCTAATAGGTAGTCTCAAGTGTATTATTTAGCTATATTTAGCTATTAAGATAGAGCTGTGTTTAACCTAACCATTCCCTTTAAAGCAACTGCTGAAGTACTCCCTGTGGGAAGTGGTTAAAACAGGGGAATCCTGGCAGTTGTAGCTACTTGGGTTAATGAGAAGATAGTTTAGCTGCTGTTTGGCTCCATGTTAGAAGAACCTAGCATGAAATGACTGCCTTTTAGAGTCATAGAGTAGTTTTGCTTCTATAATCAGTTGTGACGTGATGTGATGGATATGTGCAAGGCTGAAGACTATTGTGTATATATTTAACAATATTTTCATGATCTTTCTTCAGTCTGAAGAAGATTATCTTGAGAGAAAGAGAGAGGTAGAAAATATAATGAAGAAAAATGCTGACTGGATCTGGGATTGGTCAAGCAGGCCAGAAAATATCCCCCCGAAGTAAGTACAAACTTGGCTTAGATGTTCAAAATTATTAAGGGTTCTGGTAGGGTAAATAGTGATCGATTATTTCTGTTGGTAAGGAAAATGCTGACGATGGGGCATAAATTTAAGGTAGCCACAAAAAGCATTGAAGGAAAGGTTGAGAAATGATCTTTACACAGCCCATGGCCAGAATATGGAATTCTCTGCCATAAACTACTGAACCAGTGTGTATTAATTCTTTTAAAGTGGAATTGGATAACTGCTTCAAAATGGGAGCTTTAAATGGGAGGGGGAAATCAGTCAGGAAGGAGAGATTAGACTGGATGTTTTATTTGTTTAGCTGAAACAGGTGCAGTATGTGTACACATTCTTTCTGTCGGCAAAGAACAGCGCCCTGTGTATTAATATATGTAGCTTCCAGCACGCGCAAATGCACCACACTGCGAGCCCGACTGATGATCTTAAATTGGTTGTCAGCGTAATTCTTAACACACAGTTATTTAGCAAATATTGTCCAATCACCGAATTACATCTACTGTTGGATACTGTGTTTTGAGTTTTGCAAGCACGGGCTGGCTAGGTATGGTCTGTACCTTGCCTGTTGCGAGCAGCAGAAGGGACATGTCATTTGATATATCGGAAACATCCAGCACACAATTGATGGGTCACATGGCATGTTTTTTATGAGAACAGAAAATGCTGGGAAATACTCAGCAGTCTGGCAGCATCTGTATAGAGAGAAGCAGAGTTAACGTTTCAGGTCTGTGACCTTTCATCAGGACTGGCAAAAGTTAGAAATGTAACAGTCTTTGAGCAAGAGAAAGGAGGGTGGGGGAATGAAGAAAGGAGCATAGCTGAAAACAAAGACATTTTGTCGAAGCTTTTCGTCTTGCACTCATCAGGACAATTCGCAAGAATACCAATGTAAGGAAAGCAACAAATTTATGCTATATAAGAAGAGATTACTGATTGGTTGGCAAGTGGACTCTGATTGATTGAGGCATTGCCATGGAGAATGCACCAGTTTATGGTGACTGACCATTAAATGCCAAGCTTTGTTTGAAATTTAAACCAGGCAGTTTGCTTCTGATTGGTCAAAATATTGCCCTGAGGAATGAGCCACTGAATGGTTGTCACTTATTTTGTTTAGTTGCAACAGGTGCAGTATGTGTACATGTTCTTTCTGTCTGCAAAGAACAGGGCCCTGTGTATTAATATATGTAGCTTCCAGCATGCGCAAATGCACCACACTGCGAGCCCGACTGACGATCTTAAATTGGTTGTCAGCGTAATTCTTAACACACTGAGGGTTATTTAGCATATATTGTCCAATCACAGGATTACATCTACTGTTGGATACTGTGTTTTGAGTTTTGCAAGCACGGGCTGGTTAGGTATGGTCTGTACCTTGCCTGTTGCGAACAGAGGAAGGGACATGTCGTTTGATATGATCTGCCAGTCTTTAGGACGTACGGCCTATATACCTAGCATCACATTGGCATTGAAATTCATATATCACATCACTCATTTGTGTGATAGGCAGAAAATTTTTTGGGCTTGACAGCAGCATCCTGTTCATGGCGAACAACATGCATGTTGCTACTGTATAGTAGCAGAGTGAAACAGCTAGTTTTACCTGTTGTTCAAAGTTTTGGGGTGCAGTACCCTTCCAGGGTAATCTGAGGTAGACTGGGCACTTTGTAGGGCTGAAAATAACGTCAGTCACCATAAACTGGTACATTTTCCATGGCAATGCCTTTACCAATCAGACTCCACTTGCTAACCAATCAACATTCACATTTAGTATAAATTAGTTGCTTCCCTTACATTGGTATTCTTGTGTATTGTCCTGATCATTGCAAGATGAAAAGCTTTGACAAAATGTCTCTGTTTTCAGCAATACTCATGTTCTGTCCTACCAAACGACTATTTGTATACCAAAGGAGGAAAGACTGTGATAAGACGGAGGGGAGAGAGATTAAATGACAGAGGTCATGGAACAGATAGCAAATGGAGTGCTAAATAGTTGTAGCGAAAGCCAAAGCTTGAGTCCAGAGAGTGCTAATGGCAGAATAACGACCAGCTCTGTACGAAAGCAAAAACATGAAAAATAAGTTTAAGACAAGCGCATGGTTAAAAGAAAATATACATATAAAAAAAAAATAATTGGGCGCAGGATCTGAAATTATTAAACTCAATATTATATTGAGTCCAGAAGGCTGTAGATTTCCTAATGGAAAGATGAGGTGATATTCCTCGAGCTTGCATTGATGTTCACTGGAACACTGCAGCAGGCCGAGGACAGAAATATGGGCATGAGAACAAGGTGGTGAATTAAAATGGCAAGCAACCGGAAGCTCGGGATCATACTTGCAGATCGAGCTGAGGTATTCTGCAAAGCAGTCACCCAATCTGCGATTGGTCTCCCCAATGTAGTGGAGACCTCACTGTGAGTAATGAATACAGTATTCTAAATTGAAAGAAGTAAATTGCTGCTTTACTTGGAAGGAGTGTTTGGGGTCTTGCATGGTGAGGAGAGAGGAGGTAAAAGGGAAGCTGTTACACCTCCTGCGATTGCATAGGAAGGTGCCGTGGGAAAGAGAAGAGGTGTTGGGGGTGATGGATTAGCGGACCAGGGTGTTGTGGAGGGAACGGTCCCTTTGGCATGCTGACGGGAGTGGAGGGGAAGATGTGTTTGGCGATGGCATTACGCTGGAGGTGGAGGAAATGGCAGAAGATGATCCTTTGGATGTGGAAGCTGGTGAGGTGGAAAGTGAGGACAAGGGGAACCCTGTCGTAGTTCTGGGAGAGAGGGGAAAGGGTGAGGGCAGAAGTGCGGGAAATGGGTTGGACACCGTCGAGGGCCCTGTCAACCACAGTGCGGGGGAATCCTCAGTTGAGGAAAAAGGAAGACATATCAGAGGTGCTGGTGTGGAAGGTTGCATCATCAGAACAGATGCATCGGAGACGCAGAAACTGGGAGAATGAAATGCAATCCTTATAGGAGGCAGAGTGTGAGGAAGTGTCATCAAGGTAGCCGTGGGAGTTGCTGAGCTTATAATAAATACTAGTGGACAGCCTATCCCCATAGATAGAGACAGCAAAGTTGAAGGACCATGTGAAGGCTTCCAATTTCCACCCTTCTCTCACCTTTACATGGTCTGCAAGCATGATTCTGAGCTTCCAATTCCTTGCCATTTTAATTCACCACCTTATTCCCATGCCCACGTTTCTGTCCTCGGCCTACTGCAGTGCTCCAGTGAACATCAAAGTAAGCTCGAGGAACAGCACCTCATCTTCCGATTAGGCACTCTACAGCCTTCGGGACTCAATATTTAATTCAATAATTTCAGACCACGAACCCAATTTTTTTTTATATGTATGTTTTAATTTATTCTTTTTTAAAACATATGCTAGTCTTAAACTTATTTTTCATGTTTTTGCTTTCACACCGAACTGTTCATTATTCTGCCATTAGCACTCTCTGGCCTCATACTTTGTCTTTCGCTACAACTATTTCGCACTCCATTTGCATTCTGTTCCATGACATTTGTCATTCAGTCACTCCCCCCTCCATCCTATCACAGTCCTTTCATCTTGTTCTTCTTTCCTCCTCTCCCCTTTCACTTGCTCAAAGACTATTACATTTCTAACTTTTGCCAGTTCTGATGAAGGGTCACAGACCTGAAACATTAACTCTGTTTGTCGCTACACAGATGCTTCCGGACCTGCTGAGTATTTCAGGCACTTTCTGTTCTCATTTCAGAGGTCCAGCATCTGCAGTACTTTGCTCTTATTCTGACTTGTTGTTATGTTGTAACATTCTATCATTTTGGCCTCTTTGCCATATCTTTAACACCACAGCACCAGCTAAAATGTGTGTTCTGAAACAGGGAATTCCAGTTCAAACACCCAAAGCGTTCTGCCACTCTGAGTATGAGGAATACTGGAGTCATGAAAAAAGGTGGCATTTTCTCAGCTGAGTTTCTGAAAGTCTTCCTGCCTTCACTGCTCATCTCCCACATATTGGCCGTTGGTTTGGGGTAAGTAGCCATCCAATCGGTTGCTTGTTAGAGTGCATCAGGATCTTTTTACTGCATTGATCCAAATATTTAAAGAAAAAGTTCCTTTCTGCTATATAAAAACAGAAAGTGCTGGAAATACTCAGCTGGTCTGGCAGCATCTTTGGAGAGGGAAACAGAGTTAACGGGCGGAATTCTCTTAGCCAGGAGCCACCGCAATTCCAAGCACAGTGGCTCATTTAATAGCCAGGACAGGCCACCGCCACCCCCACCCCACCCCACCCCCCCCGCCCCACCAATCATGTGTAGGGATGGGCTATCTGTCCCCGGCAATGGCATCAGCTGTCTGTGCGCAGGCGCTGATGCCATTTTTAAAGGGCTGTTAGCCCTACTGGCATATGAAATATTTAAAATTAAACGGCATTAAAAAAAAAGTGACTTCTGACAACGCAGCGGCCCGCTGACTTCAACAGAGCACTCCAAGATGTGCACATGCATAGCCTACGTCTTGCCAAGACTAAGAAGTGCATGCGCGTGAGGACGTCATTGCGCAATGCCAACGTCATCGCGTATCCACGCCTGTCCATCTTCGCGCATGCGCAATAGATCGTCATCAGGTATCCAGCCCCCCACTTGGTTGGTTGGAGGGAGCGATTGAATGGGAGACTTTGCGGCTGAAGCTCAATCCCTGTCACTCACTCCCACCCCACTAGCCGCTCTCCCCCCTCGGCAACATGCTCCAGGCCTTTACGCTCTCCCCCCGCTCAGTCGCTTGCTCCAGACCTCGCTGCTCTTCCCCCCCACCATTCCCCGCAAGATTGTTCCCCGCTCCTCGCCACCCGACTCTCCGGCTGCTCGCTGCTCCCTGCTTTCCCCCTCAGCCGCTAGCACTAGGTCGCGCAACTTCCCTCCTCTCAGCCACTTACTCCCACGTCGCCCCCATCACCACTTGCAGCCTGCTTTGCTTCTTTGGGCAGTGCGTGGAGAACGATCAAACGTGGGAGAAAATAACAGAGGAGGGAAGTGGCGCGGCCTATAACTAGGGTTGGGGGGGGGGGAGTGAGGAATGAATGGCCGGAGAGCGGGGTGGCGCGAAGCGAGGAGTGGGCAACAATCGGGCAGGGGAGTGAGGGGAGCAGTGAGATTTGGAGTGAGCGGCTGAGGGGAGGAAGGGGAGAAAGCGAGTTGCCGAGGGGGCAGAGCAGCCAGTGGGGTGGAGGCGGGGGACAGTAGCTAGTAGCTGCGTTTGGGTGAAATCAGTCTTGGTCACTCATATAAAATGTGGATAACAAATTGGCAGCACATTTTGTACTCTGTCCGACTTTCTTCTCCAGCGATCGGGGTGCCAATTCACTGTCTCCCAAAAGTATCAGAATGTGGAAATTCAATCATTAAATTCCTTTTGTATTTAATAGGATTACTGGAATATTAAATGGATCTGAGAATTACAGTTAGTATCCTATACTACATACTAATATATTACTGGGCTTCGATTCAACTTAATGTAAGGTTAGTTTGCTAGAACGATCTAGCCGTAAGCATTTCTGGGATAAATTGAACAGCGCCATCTTTAATCCTGGCAGCTGCCTGAACATCGCAGACACTGACCTTCCAGTGAAAGAGGCTGCATTTGCAAGTACTGTGCCACCTAGTGGTTGCGTTGTCAGCAAGCACAGCCTTAAAAAAAACTTTTTTGCCCCTCTCCCACCCCTCCCATAACAATTAATTATTTGCCCTTTCCTCCCCAAAACACTTACCTTTACCATCTGACCGACACCCCCACCCGCTAAATGCACAAACTTTAAATTATAACCCTTCCCACCATCCCCTACACCTTTGACATTAATTTGACCCCCCTCTCCTCCCCCCTCCCCCCCCAATGACACTGAGAAACTTACCTCCTCCCAACCAGTGTTGTACCTCGATTCCCTGGACGGGGATCCAAAGGGGAGTAGTGCCAGCCGCCAGGGTGAAGACTGTGGCGGGACTGCAGGAGGCGACGGGAGAGTAATTTTTTTATTCGTTCATGGGATATGGTCGTTGCAGGCTGGGGCAGCATTTATTGCCGATCCCTAAATTGCCCTCGAGAAGGTGGTGGTGAGCTGTCTTCTTCATCTGCTGCAGTCCATGTGGGGTAGATATACCAACAGTGCTGCTGGGAAGGGAGCTCCAGGATTTTGACCCAGCGACAGTGAAGGAACAGCGATATAGTTCCAAGTCAGGATGTTGTGTGGTTTTGAGGGGAGCTTGCAGGTTTGGAAGGTGCTGTCTAAGGAGCCTTGGTGCATTGCTGCAGTGCATCTTGTAGATGGCACACACTGCTGCCACTGTGCCTTTGGTGGTGGAGGGAGTGAATGTTTGTAAATGGAGTGCCAATCAAGCGAGCTGCTTTGTTCTGGATGGTGTCGAGCTTCTTGAGTGTTGTTGGAGCTGCACCCATCCAGGCAGGTGGAAATTATCCCGTCACACTCCTGACTTGTGCCTTGTAGATGGTGGACAGGCTTCGGGAAGTCAGGAGGTGAGTTACTCACCTCAGGATTCCGAGCCTCCAACCTGCTCTTGTAGCCATGCTATTTATATGGCTACTCCAGTTCAGTTTCTGGTCAATAGTAACACCAGGCTGTTGGTACTGGGGGATGCAGCAATGGTAATGCCATTGAATGTCAAGGGGAGATGGTTAGATTCTCTCTTGTTGGAGATGGTCATTGCTTGGCACTTGTGTGGGGTGAAAGTTACTTGCCACTTATTAGCCCAAGCCTGGATATTGTCCAGTTCTTGCTGCATTTCTACACGGACTGCTTCAGTATCTGAGGAGTTGCGAATAGTGCTGAACTTTGTGCAATTATCAGCGAACATCCCCACTTCTGACCTTATGAGTGAAGGAAGGTCATTCATGAAGTAGCTGAAGATGGTTTGGCTTAGGACACTACCCTGAGGAACTCCTTCAGTGATGTTCTGGAGTTGAGATGATTGACCTCCAACAACCACAACCATCTTCCTTTGTGCTATGTATGACTCCAACCATCGGAGAGTTTTCTCCCTAATTCCCATTGATTCCAGTTTTGCTAGGGCTTCTTGATGTCAAGGGCAGTCACTCTAACCTCACCTCTTGAGTTCAGCTCTTTTGTCCATGTTTGAAATAAGGCTGTAATGTGGTCAGAAGATGAGTGGCCCTGGCGAAGCCCAAACCGAGCATCACTGAGCAGGTTATTGCTGAGCAAGTGCTGCTTGATAGCACCGTTGATGATACCTTCCATCACTTTACTGATGATTGAGAGTAGATTGATGAGATGGTAATTGGCCGGGTTGGACTTGTCTTTTTGTGTACAGGAGATACCTGGGCAATTTTCCATATTGCCGGGTAGATGCCTCTGTTGTAGCTGTACTGGAACAGCTTGGCTAGGGGCACAGCTAATTCTGGAGCACAGGTCTTCAGTACTATTGCCGGAATGTTGTCAAGGCCCATAGTCTTTGCAGTATCCAGTGCCTGCAGTCATTTCTTGATATCAAGTGGAATGAATTGAATTGGCTGAAGACTGGCATCTGTGATGCTGGGGAAGTTAGGAGGAGGCCAAGATGCATCAGGGTAGAGGACAGGTGAGATTAAGTGACAAAGATATCATAGAACAAAGGCAAAGGGAGTGCTAATAATTATATTAAAAGACAAAGCTCCTGCCCTGTGCCTTATCAAACACCTTCCCCTTTGTTTTTCTTTCCCTCCCACCCATTTCACTTGTTCAAAGCCTGTCACATTTCTGAACCTTGCCAGTTCTGTGAAAGGTCACAGACCTGAAATGTTAACTGTTTCTCTCTCCACAGAAGTTGCCAGACATGCTGAGTATTTCCAGCACTTTGTTTTTATTTCAGATTTCCAGCTTCCGCAGTATTTTGCTTTCCTTTCTGCTATTCTGATTTGGCCAAATTTGGATATTTGGTGAATTAACCTAAATTGAGCACATTTGCACTGCTTCAGGTTCAAAATCTACTTTGGCACTCAGTCACAAACATTAACTTGCTACTCAGTAATTGAAAAAGACAGATTTGTCAGCTGAGCTAAATGTCCTGCTGTGATCCGCCTCTTGCTTTCTTTTAATCTATGGGAATTTGGGAAGAGTTTATGCAATCGATGAGCATCCTTAAGTAGAGACTTGTTCATCCTTACACAACTAGTTGTGGGATCTTAATCTGTCTTCCTGCATTCAGAACTCATTTCCACTTGCTATTTCCCACCCTAGAACCCATTCTCTAGGGTTTCTGTCAGATTTACAGTGGGAGATTGAAGAACCATTGCTGAAATTCTAATGCCTTCATCTCTTTTTGCTTCAATGAGTAATGTTGAAAATATATAAAACACTATAGTAAAAATAAACTGGTCCTGTTCTTAACCTTCCACAAGGTGATTTGTCCACATCCATTTTTTTATCTAATTATAATTTTTATAATCATACGTGAGAGTCTAAGAATAAAAAAATTGACTATTTGTCAAAAGGTTTTTTTAAACAATTTTACCAGTAGACTTGCATACCTGGAATTTCCCAGAGGTTCTTCAGCAGGAGATCAGCAGAAGTGTAGGAAAAGGGCTTAAAAATGGCCATTTTCTCAATTTCTGCTGAAGTGTGTAAGAGGTTCTGTTCCTGTACTCCCTTACTACAGTTCTTGGACTTCAGGAATTACAAGAACAAAATTGCACACAACACAGGGTTTGGCTTAACCATGAATTGTTGTTTTATTGAATCCAGTAATATCCCTAGTACAGACACGTCTATGGTTATTTGAAACAGAAATAAAACAAAACTGTCCTCTGTACAAAGCCTCCTGCAGTAACTTAAAATTGACACCCCAATTCCCAGCTGAACCCTTCAGTGATTTGACCACTGTTCCCAGTTACCCAAAATAAAGTCACCACATCTTGGCTCAAACTTACAAATTTCAGGCAAAAACACTACGCTTTTGTCCCAAAACCCTCAGAACAAGATCACTATGATTTGGCTGAACCACAAATATGGGCAAAACACTATGCTTTGTCCCAGTCCCTCAGACCAATATCACTACGCTTTGGCTGAAACCACTTACGATCACCGTTGGTCGGTCCCGGTGTTGATTGTAGGTCCCGAGCCAAGATGACCAACTTTGATCCTTCTTCCGACTGCAGCCCCCACAGTACAAACTCCTTCAAGACTTGACTGAAAAACTTACAATCATCCACAAGGCTGGTCATTACCAATGTTGGTTGTAGATCTGGACCGGAGATACCAGTCCCCATCCTTCCTCACATAACTGCAGTGTCAAACCCTTCGATCTTGTCCTTTTTATGATGATCCTTATCGAAATATCATGAACACATCTCCTGAAGCCATCCTGCTTTTAATCTCTTTCCTCTGTTACCTGCCTGGTCCGGACAGATCCATTTAGTACTGATGTTATTTCCATGACCGAGAACAATGAACTCCACTAAGGTGAGGTAGCCCAGGCTCCAGAGCTGATGTACATGAAAAAGGTTTCTCTCCTGTCTTGACAGGAGTGAATGCTGCGCTCTGAGGCCGGTTAGCTGTAACAATGGCCTCCCCAATCACTTAACATGACGGCAGTTATCCTATGTCACTGTGATGATAGTGTCCCAAATTCCAGTCCTTTAACGGTATCAGTTCTGTTGTGATGTTGGAATGTTTGAAATTGACCCATCAGAATGCAGCCTGCCTCTGTGTGCTTTGTGTTGAGGTTTGGCTCTCATTCACATTACTATTGTCCATGGGGGTTGGGGTTCCTTCCCTCCTACTCCACGAAGTCCAGTTTTAAAGTCCAGTTTGGGGGAGGGGATTCCAATCCTACAAGTTACAACCAGAGATCTAGCAAACCCTGTGGAAATTTGGGGCCCACATGTTTAAAGAACAAATTTTTGAGAAAAATAAAATCTTATCCCAACAAATGATAGATAAGTGATATGGGCTTTGAGTTGTTTGACCTACGAGTGTCCAAGTTACCCTTATACATAAAAGGTCTTACCCGTAGAGGAACCCCAATTCCCTTTGAATCATAGAATGGTTCCAGCACAGAAGGAGGCCATTCAGTCCATTGAGTCTGTGCCAGCTCACTGCAAGAGCAATTCAGCTAGTCCCACTCCTCTACCCTTTCCATGTAACCCTGCAAATTGTTTTGAGGTACTTATCCAATTTGTTGCAGAGGTCTGTCAGTTTCCTGATGCTATCATCGTTAAGGGCTTTCAGGCATTCTGTTGGTATCTCATAAATTTCAGGTGCTTTCTTTGCTTATATCTTTTTGATCGCTGCACTGACTTCTGCCTCTATTATCTCTGGTCCTTTTCTTCCCTTTGGTGGCATCAATTCACATCTGTCTTCATCGTCGTACAGCTCACTAATATACTCCACCCATCATTTCTCTACCCTTTTTCAAAGAGAAGTTCACCTTCCTTGATCCTTATACAGCCACTATTTGTGGCTATTTTCTTCTTGTCTGTCAGTACTTTAACTTTCTCATGCAATGCTCTATTATGCCTTTTCTCCAGTTCTTCTATTTCCTTGCAACGGTCTTCGTACCACCTTTCCTTGGCCGCCCAATATGTTTTTCTTAACTGCCTTTCTATTTTGTCATATTTTTCTTTATTCTTATTCTGTCTCCTTTTCTCCATCATATCTAGTATTTCATCAGTCATTTTCTTGTTTCCTCCTCTCTTTCTTAGGGACCAACTCAGTTACTGTGCATTTCATGCTTTGTTTCAACCTTTCCCAATGCCTTTCTGTTGTTTCCTGCTCCCTAAGATCTTGCACTGTCCCTTCCTGAAGTAAAGCTTCATACTTGATAGTAACTACCACAGCATGCTTCATCACATCTTCCTCTCTCAGTCTGTCGAAGTTGGCTTGATCTTTCATGGGATTCCTTTTTGGGACTTTCAGCCTGATCTTCATCTTCATTACAAGCAGGCAGTGATCTGAATTGATGTCTGCACCTGGGTAAATGAAGACATTCTTGATGATTTTCTAATGATCAATGAAAGATATATTTGATTTCTGTGAACATCTCCTGGACTCTTCCAGTTGTACAGTCTTCATGGGTGTTGTTTGAACAGTGTATTCAAGATGACCAAGTAGTTTTCCTCACAGAACTGTATCAGGCGTTCACCTCTGCTGCTCTTTCCTAGTCCATAAGCTCCTACCACATTTCCAAATGTCTCTCCGCCAATTTTTGCGTTCAAATCGCCCATGACTATCAAGATGTCTCCACTCGTCACATGCTTCAATGCTTTTTGCACCTCCTCATAGAATACTTCCATTTCTTCATCACTGTGATCCTGCGCGGGCCCATACAGTTATAAACACACAATGTTCATTGGTTTCCCTTTCCCTTACCAGCAGACTGCCTGAAAGCTCTGAATGATGTTAGCATTGGGCAACTGACAGAACTCTGCAACAAAATTTACAGAACAGGTTTCCTACCTGAAGATCTCATGCAGTCAGTGTTCATTAAGCTCCCAAAGAAACCAAAAGCCCTAATATGTTCAGAGCACAGGACAATAATCCTCAGGAGCCATGTGATGAAAATGATTTTTCTAATCATTTTGGAAAGAAATGACCAATCCATAGAAGCAGAGATAGATGATAGTCAGGATTCAAACCAAAGAAAGCCACAAGAGAGGGCATCTTTAGTGCCCAAAGACACATTGTACAGCGAGCTCGCCACTGGTATCAGACCCACCGGCCGTCCATGTCTCCGTTATAAAGACGTCTGCAAACGCGACATGAAATCGTGTGACATTGATCACAAGTCGTGGGAGTCAGTTGCCAGCATTCGCCAGAGCTGGCGGGCAGCCATAAAGACAGGGCTAAATTGTGGCGAGTCGAAGAGACTTAGTAGTTGGCAGGAAAAAAGACAGAGGCGCAAGGGGAGAGCCAACTGTGCAACAGCCCCAACAAACAAATTTCTCTGCAGCACCTGTGGAAGAGCCTGTCACTCCAGAATTGGCCTTTATAGCCACTCCAGGCGCTGCTTCACAAACCACTGACCACCTCCAGGCGCGTATCCATTGTCTCTCGAGATAAGGAGGCCCAAAAGAAAGAAAGTGATTGAAAGATATCTGGAAGTACAAAAACCTGTGTATATATGCTTTATAGACTATGAGAAGGCATTTGATAGAGTCTACCATCAGAAAATAATGGTGTGCTTAAACAAACTAGAAATTGACCGTAATGATAAAAGAATAATTCAGAATCTGTATTGGAAACAATCAGCAGTGATGAGACTTGATAGCAGCTTGTCAGATAGTTTCCCAATCAAAAGTGGTGTGCATCAGGGATGTGTTATGTCCCCAGAACTGTTCAACCTGTACACTGAAACTATCTTCAGAGACATAGAACATCTACCAGGTTGCAATATTGGTGGGTTGAACATTAACAACTTGAGATATGCAGATGACACTGCGCTGATTGCAGAGGCAGAAGAGGCCCGACAGGACATTGTGAACAAAGTAAATACAAGGAGTGTGGAATATGGATTAAGAATGAATGTGAAGAAAACCAAGACAATGGTGATAAGCAGGGAGTGAAAATTGAAGTAAATGGACAACTCCTGGAACAAGTGGGCAGGTTATCACAGATGATGGGAGATCTGAGTATGAGATCCAAAGGACAATTGAGAGAGCCAAGACCAGCTTTGTCAGTAAAAGACTTGTTAACCTCAAAGAAACTGACCCTGAATCTTAGGAAAAGACTGCTGATATGCTACATTTTGTCATTATGTTATATACCTCGGAGACATGGAAAACAAATAAGGAGACTGTTGATAAGCTGAATGCATTCAAAATGTGGACATATCGGAGGATGTTCTGCATATCTTAGACAGAAAGACTAATGAGGAGGTGCTGGGAATGGCTGGAGAAAAGAGGAAATTAGTGCCTAACATCAAAGAGAGAAAGATACAATACTTCAGTCACATCATTAGAGCAGGAGGTAGACAGAGAATTATTGGAAGAAAAGATCAATAGAAAACTTAGGAGAGGGAAGCAGAGAAGAAAATGGATGACAGATATAATGGACTGGATGCAGTTGACCCATGCAGAATGTGTAAGGCCAGCGCAGGACAGACAGAGATGGAGATTCATGACAGTTGGGAAGAAGATGACACCATTGAACAAATGAACTTATCCAAATCCCTTTTGAAAACCATAATTGAATCTGCCTTCAACACCCTCTCAGGCAGTGCATTCCAGATCCTATTTGCTGTGTAAACAAAACGCTTTCTCACGTCATCTTTGGTTCTTTCACCAGTCACCTTAAATCTGTGTCCTCTGGTTCTCTGTCCTTCCACCGATGGGAACAATTTCTCTAGCTACCCTGTCTAGACCCCTCATGATTTTGAACATCTCTATCAAATCTCTTTTCAACTTTCTCTTCTCCAATCTATCCATGTAACTTTCTCCTAAATCTTTTCTGCAACTCTCTATAACCTTTACATCCTTCCTAAAGAGCGGTGCCCAGAATTGAAAACAATACTCCATTTGAAGGCGAACCAGTGTCTTGTAAAGGTTCATCATAACTTCCTTGTTGTTGTACTCTATGCCTCTGTTTATAAAGCCCAGGATCCCATATCATTTTTAACCACTTTGAACGATTTGTGCACATATACCCTCAGGTCTCTCTGCTCCTGCAACCCCTTTAGAATTGTACCCTTTATTCTATATTATGGCAGTTTATCACAGGGCTTTTGGAAGTCCATATACATCTCATCAACCCTCATTGGTACTTCATCAAAAACCTCAATCAAGTTACTTAACATTTTGCCTTCAACAAATCCATGCTGGCTTTCCTTAATTAATCAACCCTTATCCTTTTACTACCAAAGGAAGTATTGCAGCTCAGTAACTGGGAAATATGCACATATAATACTAAATTATTGACCTCAAACTGCAACATCAAATTATTCTCAATATGTCAGTGATCTCAGTAATCTATAATAGATAAAAGGTACTAGATTGCAGTCATTACTGATCATGCATTGTGCTGTAGTAACCCATATCTAATTCTAATTTAATTCTTTCACTTTTTTTCTTTCTAGAATCTACATAGGCAGACGCTTAAGTTCCCCATCCAGTGCTGTTTAAGGCTATTCCATTGAAGGTGCATGCGTGTGATATGTAGCAGATCCTGTGAAGAGTTCTTTGAGAAGCAGTCATTGATTATGGCTTGTTCACTTTTCCTGTCGCTGCTGGGTGTTTTTTTCCCTGTAGCTGCTGTTCCTTTTCCCCCAAGTGATAATTACAATACTAAGGACTATGTTCATAGTGGATTAGCCCCGTCCCCCTCACTGCCTTGTTAGATTGTTACCTATTCAAAATAATTTGCACATGCCACAAACATCAGGCACATTGGGATTTATTTTTCACACAAACCATTTCATAAAGGAAAAAAGCTGTGTAATTTATCTGGTAGTGAGAAAGTATAAATTAACATTTTTGTCTGAAGAATCAACAATAACACATTTCAACATATCTGGGAAATGATGGAACACATGACAATTTTCAGATTAATCTTCCTTCAGGGGTGGGTGGCGAGGGCTGTTCTTACTTCTATCTATACTCTTACTTCAGTGTTCTACCCTAGGGGAGGATTCCTAACTGTTCTATCAACAATTATAACTGAAATAAAAAGGAGCAGTTGTGTGAGATTCCTATTTATTACTAGCAATGAAGCAGATGTGAAAACCCTGGTATCTAATATATAGTTAAAGCTGTGAAAGTAATGAAATACATGCAACCAAAGGGTGATGCAGCTGACAGTCCTGTAATTTAACACCAGAGTTTTTGATAAGTTGATGTCTTACATTACATTTGGAATTATTAAACAGAATAAGATCAATTATGATTTTTAAAAACTTCCTAAACAATAGAATATTTTCAAAGAGATGTTTAAAGCCAGTTACATTATATCAAATTTATCAAGCGTACTTTATACATCACTACTTGAGTTAATTTTCATTGACTGCACTTGCGTTTGTGATAAAGTAAAAATATCTAAGACACGACTGCATCAATATAAGTATACTGGATCATATGATTGTTTTCTTAAAAAATCATAATATTTGTGTGCTTTTATTTGTATGATTATAGGCTTGTTTAAAATTTATGTAAGAAATGAAAGTACTGTGAAACATCCAAGATCATCATCATGGAAGTGATCTACCTGCCTGGTGAATAACTGAAAATCCCAAAATCTGGTCTTGCATTTCTGGTGCAGTAATTCTTTAGGTATGGGATTGAAGATAGGTACGATGTAAATAACAAATTAAATATTGACATGCCATGCAGTGAGGTGATGTTTCACAGAAAGCATTGTCACATAACAAGTCTAGTGAGGACAGTCGCAATCGCTTACATCAGGCACGTTTGTGCAAACGCGATTTACTCACTTTACCCGATGCCTGGTATAAATAGGTAGCATTAATAAAAATTAAAAATAATTTCAGTTCAGATTTGCCTTGAGTGGCTGCTGAGCAGAATTTATATTTTACCATTTTAAAGACTATTGAGGGAGGACAGTTAAAACATCAATGCTGCTTTTCAAGTGTAGTTCAGCTTCCTTAGTCTTTACTATCTCATTTTTTTTCCTGCTTGAGAAAGCTGGATAAAGGGCCAAAGCCCTTAGTGCCGTACATTGCAGAAATGGAAAATAGTAGGAGAGAACGTGATAAACATTTGGAGGCAGTGTTTGGGGATGCTAAACCTGTATTTTAAATTTTAGAAGAAATTGAAGCTTAAGGGAAGTGAATTCTGCCTCAATAAAACTTCTATTACATTGAGTGCACCTTAATGAGGTGTGAGCTAGTGAGTAAACACAGCTGGTTCCGCCCAAAATAAACAGAGTAGTTAAGATGCTATTTAGGAAAATTTTGAAACTAAAGTTAATGGAAATGGATAACTATTATTGTTTTTTTGGCCAATATAAGCGACTCTGATTTAAACGTACACATTTGAAGTGGTAGGGGCTGTAACTGGAAAAATAGATAATTGGAAAGTGATTCATGGAGCTTTCAGTGTCCTCAGATTTGTCATATTGAGCTGATGTGTTAAGTAAATGTGTCAAATTTTGCAGAATGCCGTGTTGTATGTTTTATGCTTGTAATCAATGTGGAAGTAGTGTTCAATAATTTGTTTTAAATGTTTGCAGTATAAAAAAACATTGTATAATGATATTTCACTAGGTGGAGTTTTTTGTTAATGATCTTTTGGTAATTTTATAACAGATTAACATGATTCAGTGTATATTGTTAGAAATGCCAGAATTAATACACAAAGCTTAATGAGATCTATCCAGCAAAATATATCAAGTCATTGTTACAGGGTTCATATACCCACCTGCAACAGACAAGCTGACATTTTTCACTGCAAAGACACCATTTTCCTCAGGTGTGTTTAACGCTGAAATATGAAGAGTGACTAAATCATTGAAGATATTCAGAGAGACAGTTGGACAGCAGACAGACAAATGATGTATTGGCCCGCATTTTGTGGGAGAAAGGGTAAAATGGACGGCAACCTCTGTCGTCTGCACATGCTCAGTTAAACACAGAAATCAGGAAGTTGCTGTCCAAGTTGCCTTGCTCCTCCAGAAGCTGCAGTATAAACAGTATCTCACCAAGGCTTGGCATTGAAATTTATTTCTTTACAGATACAGCACTGAACAGGCCCTTCGGCCCACCGAGTCTGTGCTGACCAACAAACACCCATTTATACTAATCCTATATTAATCCCATATTCCCTACCACATCCCCATCATTCTTCTACCACCTACCTAGGTAGACTAGGGGCAATTTACAATGGCCAATTTACCTATCAACCTGCAAGTCTTTGGCTGTGGGAGGAAACCGGAGCACCTGGCAGAAACCCACGCGGTCACAGGGAGAACTTGCAAACTCAGCACAGGCAGTACCCAGAACTGAACCTGGGTTGCTGGAGCTGTGAGGCTGCGGTGCTAACCACTGCGCCGCCCCAATATATGCTATATACTGACTAAACCTATCAGGAAAAGTTAGGGCTTGTCGATTCCAGTGCTAGGAATTTTTTAATGGCATAATAAGCCTTAAGTAATGCCAAACAATCTCTCTGACACTGAAAATTAACTTTTACAAGTGTGGTATCTCATTTCCTTCAAATTTTAATTGCTGTTGGAGTTGTAAAGAAGCTAAAAAAATTATTTTTGCCTCCCCACTTATTTTTTCAAGAGGCTGCAAATTCTTCTGTTACATCGATTATAACATCTGATCGATTCTGTTGCATATATGGGCAAATATTGTTGGAAAAATAGGAATTTTCAATAATGCTAGGCATTACCTATTACCATTTCAGCTTTAATTCTCTACAAAGTTTATATATCCACCCAAAGAGAGAGGGTAGAAGAAAGCCACTGAAAGAGCAGAGTTCTTTTTCTGAGACTCATTGGAGTCTAAAACTATGCTGACATGTGAGTTGGAGAGATGCCAAAACCTAATTAGAGAGAATCAACCAGACTGTCAGCACTGGAGCAGTATCAGATTTGGTGGTGCTTAAATCAGTCTAGTTTGTAGCTGAAAAAGTTGTTGACCTGTGCTTACTTCAACCCTCAGCCCAAAGAATCTGCACAGAATAGCAGCAGCAGAGCTTAATACACTGCTTCTCCAACATATGGAATTGTCTCCAAGACATTGTCATCTGAACTCTGTCTCTTGTAGGCTCTGGCTTTACAGCAGCACATTCAAGTAAACAGTAATTAAAAACGTTGGACTATATGGAAATGCAATATGGATTCCATTGGAAAAAGCAAGGGGAATTAAAGCAGGTTCAAAATGATGTTTGACAATGAACTTATTAACAAAAACAAATTCCTCTAAAGCACTCACACAAGAGTACCTAGGATACAATTGTGAACATCAACGCAAGCTTGAACAGCATCTCATTTACCGATTAGGCACACTACAGCCTGCCGGACTGAGCATTGAGTTCAATAATTTCAGAGCATGACAGGACCCCCATTTTACTTTTATTTTTAGTTATTTTTTCTTTTTTTTTGTGTTTATTTTATCTTAGTTTGTTCAGTTTGTCTACCCACTTTTTTTCATGTTGGTACTTGTGGTCTTTCAGTTTTCAGTCCGTTAACATCCTATCTGTACTAATGCTTTGTCTTTCAACACACCATTAACATATTGTTTGCCTTTGCTCCATGACCTTCTGTTTGGTTATTGTCTGTGACCTTGTCCTATCTACATCTTCTCCTTTGTTATCTCTTGCCCTACCCCCCACTTTACTTGCTTAAAACCTTTCACATTTCTAATATCTGTTAGTTCTGAAGGAGGATCACTGACCTGAAACATTAACTCTGCTTCTCTCTCCCCACAGGTGCTGCCAGACCTGAGTATTTCCAGTATTTCTTGTTTTTATTTCAGATTTCCAGCATCCGCACTATTTTGCTTTTATTTAGGATACAATGAACTTTTGTTACAAATTACATTACAAAGAACTACTTCAGAGTTGTACAAAATCATTTGGCAAGCAGATTGCTTCCTTAATCCTTATTCCTATTTGCACTTATGGGTAATCACTAGCACATCACTAACACAAATATCTATGTAACAGACTTTGTTTTAAACATGCTACATCACGTTAATAAAGCACAGTGATATTGTCCTGGGAATAAAGCGGCACCTTTCTCTGAAGACACCTGAAGACCATTTCTCCCTCAATTTTCAAACCACTAATAAAAATAACTTTAACAATGTACCTGGAACAATGATTGCTTACAACACCAATTTGCATTTATGTAGTGCCTTTAACATAATATGTCCCAAGGTGCTTTACAGGAGCATTATGGAACAGAAATTTGACACCAAGCCACATAAGCACATATTAGGCCATGTGACCAAAAGCTTGGTAGGTATGATAGATAGTATTTGAGAAAAGAAAGGCAGAGAGATATAGGGACGGACTTCCAGAGCTTAGGGCCTCGGCGGCTGAGTCACCTCACCAATGGTGAAGCAATTAAAACCAGGAATGCTTGAGACCAGAATTGGCAGAATGCAGAGATCTTGCGGATTGTAGGGCTGGAGGAGATTAGATAGGGAGGGACCCATTGAGGGATTTTAAAACAAGGATGAGAATTTTAAAATCGAGGCATTGCTTGACTAAAGGAGTAAATGTAGGTCATCGAGCATGAGGGGTAATGGGTGAGCAGGACTTGGTACGGGTTAGGACACAAGCAGTAAAGTTTTGAATGACCTCAAGTTTGTAGAGAGCAGGAAATGGGAGGCAGGCAGAAATATATTGGAATAAGTAAGTCTAGAGGTAACAGGCAAGAATGAGGGTTTCAGCAGCATATAAGCTGAGGCAAGGTCAAAACGAGGCAATGTTATCGAGGTGAAAATAGGTGATCTTAGTGATAGTACAGATGTGTGGTAGGAAGCTCATCTCAGGGTCAAATAAACCACCAAGTTTGCTAACAGTCTGGTTCAGCCTCAGACAGTTGCAGGGCAAGAGATGATATCAGTGGTAAGGGAATGGAGTTTGTGGTGGAGACCAAAGACAATTGCTTCTGTCTTCCCAATATTAAATAGGAGGAAATTTCTGCTCATCCAAGATTGGATATCAGACAAGCAGTCTGACAACTTAGAGACAGTGGAGGGGTTGACAGAAGTGCTGGTGAAGTAAAGCTGGGTGTTGTTAGCATACATGTGGCAACTGACAGCTTGATTTTGGATGACATCGCTGAGGGGCATCATGTAGATGAGAAATAGGAGGGGACCAAGGATAGATGCTTGGGGGACACCAAAGATAACAATGCAGGAGTGAAAAGAGAATCCATGGCAGGTGATTCTCTGGCTCTAGCCAGAGTCCCAAAGGACCATAGACATCTCTCCCCATTCGGGAGAGACAGTTGGTGATGTATAGCTTGAGGGTACCACTCCTAAAGCAGGGGTCAAGGCAAGGAGGCAGGTCTCCATGAACTACCACAGCCAGTACAGGGATTGAACCTGTGCTGTTTACGTCTTCCTGCATTTCATGCTAACTGTTTAGCCAACTGGTCTAACTGTCCTCTTCACCCCCCACCCCCTGATTCTGTGGCAATGACAGGATAAATGGAAATGAAACCAAGCAAGTGCAGTTCCACCTAGCCAGATGACAGTGGAGAGACATTGGAACAAAATTTCATGGTTAACCGTGACAAAGGCTGTAAACAGGTCAAGGAGGCATAGTTTACCTTTGTTACAGTTGAATAAGATGTCATTTGTGATTTTGCTAACAGTCGTTACAGTACTATAACAGGAATGGAAACCTGTTTGGAGAGACTCAAACAAGGAGTTCCAAGAAAGATGGGTACAAATTTTGGAGGTGACAACACATTCAAGGACTTTGGACAGGAAAGGGTAGTTCGAGATTGGGCAGTAGTTTCCAAGGACAAAGGGGGTCAAGCACTGGTTTTTTGAGGAGAGAGGTGGTAATGACGGCAGATTTAAAGGCGGGGGGGACAGTACTTGAGGAAAGAGAACCATTCATAATGTCAGCTAACATAGGAGCCAGGAAGGTCAGCAATTTAGTAAGAATAGGGTCTAGATAGCAAGAGATGAGTCTCGTTGACAAGATGAACTTGGAGAGGACATTAGTGGAGATAGGAAAGAAACTAGAGAAAGATATGAATTCAGGGTTAGGGCAAGGCAGAGGCTTAGAAGAAGTTAGGCCCAGTGAACTAGGGGAAGGGAGGGAACCAGTAGAAGCAGCTGATCAGATGGTCTCGCTCTTTGTAACAAAGACATTCATAAGCTCATTGCACTTAGTGTCAGAGGTGAGGGTGGAGAAGGCAGGGAAGGTGGTTTAAGAAGACGGTTAGTGGTGAAGAAGCGAAGTCAGGTGTTATCTTTGCCTTCCTGGATGATCTTTGAATAGAGCAGTTTTGGTGATGGAGAGCAAGGCTATTAACATTAAAAACAATTAGCATTTTTAAACAACTGATGAGCCACTTGGGTGTAAATCAAAGTTTGTTAACCTCACTTTGAGGGATGAGTTTTGAGGCCTCGTGCCCAGCAGAAACAGGGCAGTAGCTTCCTGAAAATGGTGGTTGTAGTTTGGTATAGCTGTTGGTGTACTGGGAACTTAAACAGGCCTATCCCCAGGTATCTGCAAGACTTGGATAGATGGGTCCTGAAACATTGGGCAGAGTTTTGCCACAATGGCTGAGGTCCTGTGACCAGTGCCAAAAACAGTAGACAAACCTGCTTAGGCTAATTAAGTGGCTGACAGCAGCCAAGAGCTTCTGGCCCAATCAGAGGACTGGCAGCTGAGCAGCACCACTGCCAGTGGTGGCCATTGCTGAGACTGCAGCTATGACGAGAGGGTGCCTCAATGGCTGAGGCACCCTAGAAGAGGAGTAAGTACTCTTGGGGGACATCAGGGCCAGATGTGGTGTTGTGAGCAACAGGCAGTGCCATTGCCGTGGGGGTGGCCATTGCTGAGGGGGCAGCCATTGCCATCAGGGGAACTCTTTGGGCCATGGACTTCACTGGACGTGTCACCTCACGGTGGTGTCACGATCCCCACCAATGCGGGCAAATGCTCATGGAGGCAGCAAGTGGCCGTTAATTGGTCACTTAAGTCACTTAATTGGGCTCCAGGTAGGCTGCTCATCTGCCACCTTTCCCACCACTGTTAAAATAGAATGACGGCAGAAATATGTCAGGCACACCTTCCAGCCTTCCCACGCCATTTTGCCAGCCTTCCTGTGTCACAGTCCATCGCCAAAGGGTTAATAAAATTCAACCCATTGAGTGGCAATGGTCTTACAGCGTTGGAAAACCAGTGCATGGCAATTTTAAAGGAAGGCCTTCAAATAACAGTTTTTATCAATCAATCAAGATCAACAACTACCAGTCTGGTGGGTATGTTAAGTTTACTCAGTTTAAGATGGTTATAACACACTGGTTATGCAGCAAAAACACATGACCATGACAAGTAATGAGTACTGGTCCAGGTCAGGCAGGGGACGGTTGGGATGTGTGAACTGCTATTCCTTTCCTTTTCTCTGTGCCTTGCTTCTTCTCAAAAAGTTTTCCTTGAACTACCCAAGAGTGTTAGGCTGATGTCAGCATGGATCTATTCTCAAGAGCTCTCTAATCCACCACCTACTGCACTGGAATCTTTCAAAAACATTTCCTTTATACCCTTTTTCAGGGATGGACCTGGCGTTCATTATTGACAAAGATCACATTATCCTACAAAAGATTGCCCTTAATACAAAATGCCCAATGGTATGCCAAGTTCTTTGTTTAAAACATGGAATAAAAGTCCACCCTTATGTTACCTTCTAATTTTTAGGATCTCTATAGCCCTTAAACAACATTTCTGTTCTTAACCAATGCTGTCCTTACAGCACGTCCAGGACTGCTTCCCTTATTCCTAGTAAAACAAACTTAAGCAATTTCCAGTAAAACAAAACTTACAGCATTAATCTAATTCTCAAGTTATTTGAAGCCAATTATATATACTATATTACTAATTTCTAACATAACTAAAAGAATATTTTTACTTTTACTGCTTTTTGCGAGGAGCAGCTTTGACAGAACGAGGTGCGGAGCGAACTTACAGCTGAGCGGTCAATTTCAGTGTAAGTTACAAGTTAATCCCCTTTTGTTTCGGAGGACCAGGGACTGCTGGGTAAGGGAAAACTATTTATTTGGGCAGTTTTAAAATCATTTTCTTTTTGCGAGGAGCAGCTTTGACAGAACGAGGTGCGGAGCGAATTTACAGCTGAGCGGTCAATTTCAGTGTAAGTTACAAGTTAATCCCCTTTTGTTTCAGAGGACCAGGGGACTGCTGGGTAAGGGAAAACTATTTATTTGGGCAGTGGCAGTACCCGAGACACTACACGTGTCGTGTCTCCCATCCACCCTCCTCCTCTAACCAAAAAAAAAAGGACTCTGGTGTGTTGATGAGGTAAGCTTTTTATTTAAAAAGTTCAGTCCGTCGGATTGCTAAGCGAACAAGTTTTGACTTTTTTTTTTCGTTTGGTTTTTCAGTAGATTTGTTGGGAATCTAGAATAGTGGGAATGGAGGTAAAGGCAGTTGTATGTTCCTCCTGCAGAATGTGGGAGGTAGGGGTCGCCAAGAGTGTCCCTGCTGACTGCATCTGCGGGAAGTGCACCCAACTCCAGCTCCTCGCAGACCGCGTTAGGGAACTGGAGCTGGATGAACTTCGGATCATTCGGGAGGCGGAGGGGATTATTGACAGGAGTTATAGGGAGGCAGTCACACCTCAGTTAAAAGAAGTAGGTAGATGGGTTACAGTCAGGGGAAGGAAAGGGAACCAGCAGGCAGTGCAGGGATCCCCTGTGGCCGTTTCCCTCAACAACAGGTATACCGTTTTGGATACTGTTGAGGGGGACGACTTACCAGGGGTAAGCAATGGGGTGCAGGTCTCTGGCACAGAGTCTGTCCCTGTTGCTCAGAAGGGAAAGGGGAAGAGGAGCAGAGCATTAGTCATTGGGGACTCCATAGTTAGGGGAACAGATAGGAGGTTCTGTGGGAACGAGAGAGACTCACGGTTGGTGTGTTGCCTCCCAGGTGCCAGGGTACGTGATGTCTCTGATCGTGTTTTTGGGATCCTTAAGGGGGAGGGGGAAGCACCCCCAAGTCGTGGTCCACATAGGCACCAACGACATAGGTAGGAAGAGAGATGGGGATTTAAGGCAGAAATTCAGGGAGCTAGGGTGGAAGCTTAGAGCGAGAACAACCAGAGTTGTTATCTCTGGGTTGTTGCCCGTGCCACGTGCTAGCGAAGAGAGGAATAGGGAGAGAGAGGAGTTGAACACGTGGCTGCAGGGATGGTGTAGCAGGGAGGGTTTTGGTTTCCTGGATAATTGGGGCTCTTTCTGGGGTAGGTGGGACCTCTACAAACAGGATGGTCTTCACCTGAACCAGAGGGGTACCAATATCCTGGGGGGGGAGATTTGTTAGTGCTCTTCGGGGGGGTTTAAACTAAATCAGCAGGGGAATGGGAACCTAAATTGTAGTTCCAGTGTACAGGCTGTTGAGAGTAGTGAGGTAGGGGATAAGGTTACAGGGACGCAAGAGGGCACTGGCAAGCAAGAACTTGGTTTAAAGTGTGTCTACTTCAACGCCAGGAGCATCCGGAATAAGGTGGGTGAGCTTGCAGCATGGGTTGGTACCTGGGATCCTGATGTTGTGGCCATTTCAGAGACATGGGTAGAGCAGGGGCAGGAATGGATGTTGCAGGTTCCGGGATTTAGATGTTTCAGTAAGAACAGAGAAGAGGGTAAAAGAGGGGGGGGTGTGGCATTGTTAATCAAGGAAAGTATTACAGCGGCAGAAAGGACGTTTGAGGACTCGTCTACTGAGGTAGTATGGGCCGAGGTTAGAAACAGGAGAGGAGAGGTCACCCTGTTGGGAGTTTTCTATAGACCTCTGAATAGTTCCAGAGATGTAGAGGAAAGGATAGCGAAGATGATTCTCGACAGGAGCGAGAGTAACAGGGTAGTGGTTATGGGGGACTTTAACTTTCCAAATATTGACTGGAAATACTATAGTTCGAGTACTTTAGATGGGTCGGTTTTTGTCCAGTGTGTGCAGGAGGGTTTTCTGACACAGTATGTGGACAGGCCAACCAGGGGCGATGCCACATTGGATTTGGTACTGGGTAATGAACCCGGCCAGGTGTTCGATTTAGATGTAGGTGAGCACTTTGGCGATAGTGATCACAATTCGGTTAGGTTTACCTTAGCGATGGGCAGGGACAGGTATATACCGCAGGGCAAGAATTATAGCTGGGGGAAAGGAAATTATGACGCGATTAGGCAAGATTTAGGATGTGTAGGATGGGGAAGGAAACTGCAGGGGATGGGCACAAACGAAATGTGGAGCTTATTCAAGGAGCAGCTAATGCGTGTCCTTGATAAGTATGTACCTGTCAGGCAGGGAGGAAGTTGTCGAGCGAGGGAGCCGTGGTTTACTCAAGAAGTTGAAGCGCTTGTCAAGAGGAAGAGGGCGGCTTATGTTAGGATGAGACGTGAAGGCTCAGTTAGGGCGCTTGAGAGTTACAAGCTAGCCAGGAAGGATCTAAAGGGAGGGCTAAGAAGAGCAAGGAGAGGACACGAGAAGTCATTGGCGGATAGGATCAAAGAAAACCCTAAGGCTTTCTATAGGTATATCAGGAATAAAAGAATGATAAGAGTTAGAACAGGGCCAATCAAGGATAGTAGTGGGAAGTTGTGTGCGGAATCAGAGGAGATAGGGGAAGCGTTAAATGAATATTTTTCGTCAGTATTTACAGTAGAGAAAGAAAATGTTGTCGAGGAGATTACTGAGATACAGCCTACTAGGCTAGATGGGATTGAGATTCACAAGGAGGAGGTGTTAGCAATTTTGGAAAGAGTGAAAATAGATAAGTCCCCTGGACCAGATGGGATTTATCCTAGGATTCTCTGGGAAGCCAGGGAGGAGATTGCAGAGCCGTTGTTGTTGATCTTTATGTCGTCATTGTCGACAGGAGTAGTGCCGGAAGACTGGAGGATAGCAAATGTTGTCCCCTTGTTCAAGAAGGGGAGTAGAGACAGCCCTGGTAATTATAGACCTGTGAGCCTTACTTCGGTTGTGGGTAAAATGTTGGAAAAGGTTATAAGAGATAGGATTTATAATCATCTTGAAAAGAATAAGTTCATTTGCGATAGTCAGCACGGTTTTGTGAAAGGTAGGTCGTGCCTCACAAACCTTATTGAGTTTTTCGAGAAGGTGACCAAACAGGTGGATGAGGGTAAAGCCGTGGATGTGGTGTATATGGATTTCAGTAAGGCGTTTGATAAGGTTCCCCATGGTAGGCTATTGCAGAAAATACGGAAGTATGGGGTTGAAGGTGATTTAGAGCTTTGGATCAGAAATTGGCTAGCTGAAAGAAGACAGAGGGTGGTGGTTGATGGCAAATGTTCATCCTGGAGTTTAGTTACTAGTGGTGTACCGCAAGGTTCTGTTTTGGGGCCACTGCTGTTTGTCATTTTTATAAATGACCTGGATGAGGGTGTAGAAGGGTGGGTTAGTAAATTTGCGGATGACACTAAGGTCGGTGGAGTTGTGGATAGTGTCGAAGGGTGTTGTAGGGTACAGAGGGACATAGATAGGCTGCAGAGCTGGGCTGAGAGATGGCAAATGGAGTTTAATGCGGAGAAGTGTGAGGTGATTCACTTTGGAAGGAGTAACAGCAATGCAGAGTACTGGGCTAATGGGAAGATTCTTGGTAGTGTAGATGAGCAGAGAGATCTTGGTGTCCAGGTACATAAATCCCTGAAAGTTGCTACCCAGGTTAATAGGGCTGTTAAGAAGGCATATGGTGTGTTAGCTTTTATTAGTAGGGGGATCGAGTTTCGGAGCCACGAGGTCATGATGCAGCTGTACAAAACTCTGGTGAGGCCGCACCTTGAGTATTGCGTGCAGTTCTGGTCACCGCATTATAGGAAGGATGTGGAAGCTTTGGAAAGGGTGCAGAGGAGATTTACTAGGATGTTGCCTGGTATGGAGGGAAGGTCTTACGAGGAAAGGCTGAGGGACTTGGGGTTGTTTTCGTTAGAGAGAAGGAGGAGGAGAGGTGACTTAATAGAGACATACAAGATAATCAGAGGGTTAGATAGGGTGGATAGTGAGAGTCTTTTTCCTCGGATGATGATGGCAAACACGAGGGGACATAGCTTTAAGTTGAGGGGTGAAAGATATAGGACCGATGTCAGAGGTAGTTTCTTTACGCAGAGAGTAGTAGGGGCGTGGAACGCCCTGCCTGCAACAGTAGTAGACTCGCCAACTTTAAGGGCATTTAAGTGGTCATTGGATAGACATATGGATGAAAATGGAATAGTGTAGGTCAGAGCAACATCGAGGGCCGAAGGGCCTGTACTGCGCTGTAATGTTCTAATTCTAATTCTAATATATAAGTAGCAGGAGGCTAGCTGAATCAGGGGAAGAGGCAGCACATTAGATGAGAGGTCTGAGGTTCACATGCCTCTAGAGTTAGAACAGAAGCATCTACCTCAAGGACACAAATTTAAAGCTGGGAAGACTAAAGTTGGAAGGAACAATGTGGTAAGAATGAGCCAGAGGTAAGAATAAGAGAATGAATTATAAAGAAGAAGTGTCAGTGTGTCAGGCAGATGCTATGGAAAGAGCAAGATAGGAGTGTTACAGGAAGTAAGTCTTCCTCTTGCATGAAATGCACAACAAATGCAAGATTTTTATGAGGAACCTCAATGGCCAACAGCATATATTGAAAATTGAACACGTTACTCAAGATTTAAAGCAGAAAATATTCCATATAACAGATTACTAGCAGATCTCCTGTCACTTTGCTTAGGTTGAATTGGAGGATACTGTTATGCTATATTCCACCACTAATTTATTGTGATTGAATAAGATAAACTGTGGTTTTATTACAATGGCCTGGAAGTCGCTATAATGGCAAATTTACTGACAAATGTCATGAGTTAGATGGTTGTGCTCCCCAATCTTCCAGTTGCAAATGCACACCACAAATTGCAGAAAAAATAGACTATGTCTCAGTGAGCACAGTGACGGATCAGGAGTGGCAAGACCTATGCCTGATACACATCCTAGATACTGGGACCCAACACACAAAGAACAACAGATTATTTGACACACCTTAAGGAGGATATATTGGCCTTGGAAGGAGTGCAGCGTAGTTTTACCAGAATGATACCTGGACTCCAACAGCTAAGTTATGAGGAGAGATTACACAAGCTACATAAAGGTTCTATGAAAGGTCATCAACCTGAAACGTGAACTTTGTTTCACTCCACAGATGCTGCCTGACCTGCTGTGTATTTCCAGCATTTTCTGTTTTTATTACGCAAACTAGTGTTGTAGTCCCTTGAATTTAGAAGGTTAGAGGATGATTTGATTGAAGTTTTCAAGTTATTAAGCGAAATAGATAGGATAGATAGAAAGAGAAACAATTTCTGCTGGTTGGGGAGTCTCGGACTAAAGGCCATAGTCTATAAATTAGAGCCAAACCTTAGGAATGAAATTAAGAGTCACTTCCATACACAAAGAGTGGTAGAAGTTTGGAACTCCTTTCTGTAAACAGCAGTTGATGCTGGATCAATAGTTAATTTAAAATCTGAAATTGATAAAAAGTATTAAGAGATATGGATATCACAGGGAGCCATGTCAGATTGGCTCCCTTATGCAGTCACACCGTCAGGGCATTTCACTGATGGCGGCACTGGAATTTCCATTCCCAACCAGGGGCCATTTTACACTGCTGTTGGCATCTTGCTGATGGCAGGTCAACCCCCTGTTGCGTGAGGAGACCGCCAGATAAATGGAGGCATCCTTCCAGCAGCAGCCGCCTGAGGAAGTTTTATGCAACAAAGAGGGGCTGTGGGCAGGGAAGGCCTCAATGATTTCCCTGGAGTGGTTTCACCTCCAGCACTCGGCACTTTGATTATTTAAAATATTTTCTCCACCCACCTGCTGTAGGCCCCAGCTCACACTCCTGCCTCAGCAGTGACCACCTCTCCTGGTGGCGCTGCTGAGCTGCCAACCCTCTGATTGGGCTGTCAGCTCTTGGGGGCAGGCCACTGTTCTTAATAGGATGGCAGCCCTGGTGGCAGCCACTTAAATGACTGCCACCTACAAAATGCGGCCTTGGGTCCCACTGCTCACCAAAGTGCGATCGTGCCCCCACTTTGAGACCCGCTGACAGGACTCCTATCACTCCCGCAAGATTCTGGCAAATGATTTTAATGGGGGTGGAACTATGATAATTAGCTCTTAAAAGTTTTCAGTGAGGGTCTCTGCAGAGCAGCACTAAATTTCCAACAAATTATGGCATAGCATATCTAATGCATCAGTCACTCATGCCAAAATTTCCATGCCAGAATAATGCCCAATGCTGTGAGCGAATCTGAACCTTTTACACAGGGATTCTGTTTGTTCCTTACCAGATATCTTCTGGTTAGTAACCTAGACATATGGCAGTTATCTCAGCAATACAAGAATTGTGCACTGATGTTTATCTGTCCCCTGTGGTTTTCCTGTCATGTGTTGCAAAAGTGACAACTAATCGAACTCTCATATGGTTTATTAAGTTGAATAGAAACTTCTGGTGGTTGAAGCCAACATGTTTACTGTTAGACACTAAATGGACACTTTTCAGCCAACTTTGTCAGGCTACAACTTTCACTTCCCCGAGGGTGGTTACTTCATCATCTCTATAGAGCAAATTCAGCAATTCAGTGCTTCCGGTGCAGGGCACGTGCTCGAAGGGAGCATGGGTTGGAGAACTGAGAATACAACATTGTAACTCAGTCTCTAATCTACACTCTTTTTGAGCACAGCTTCTTTGCCGGGAGTGTGGGATTACTGAATTTCCTCATGTCTTGTATTATATATTCGAATAGTGCATATATATGTGTGGTATCTTGCTTCGGTAATCATCTTGAATGCAAAGATATCATGCATTATATCTAAATCCTCAATGAATTCAAGAGACTGCAGTCTTGTCAACAGTCTATTGTATGTACCTTTGTGTCCTTTTGACTTTTGACTTCTGAAGCAGCAAAGTTGCTAGTAACACTCCCTTTTCAACATAGAGGAAAACTCATGTGCAAACCATTAATCTTCCAGATTTCCTCACGATAGCTTCTTATAACTACCACTCAGGATTTGGAAGATGCAAGTTCCACATCAGCACTCTGTATCACTACATCCCCAGATGCTGTACCTGGGCACTCAGAACAAGATTCAACATTCATAGCCCAGGCAGATTTGATGGAACCTCAAACAGCTGCTATGCAGACTCTGTGCTCAAACCTGCCCTCTGCCTTGGAGAGACAAATGTTTACCTCACCAGGTGATTGATAGAGAAATGGTTAGGACCTTTCAAGACATCACTCACCTTCTGCAGTTTTATATCCTGCAGACAAGTGACAGTGCTGAGGCCTAGTACAACAGGAGCAGAACATGTTGTCCCTCTCAGAATGTCAACCTATCTGCTTCCTTGCCAGCTCCTCAACCAAAATCAACCACAGTGCCAGAAAGGCAGCTGGGGGCCAGACTACCCCAGCAATAGCCAAAGTGCAACAGGCAGCTGGGCCATCAAACGGCCAGTCACAAACATCTCAAGAATCATCACACAAACAGCAGCAGCTTTTCACCAACTGTGTAAAGCTGCTGGGGGTGCACCTCATAGGACTATTAGAATTCCTAAACCTTTTGAAAAAAAGCACTATGGGTTGATCATTTCAGAAAGAAGCAAACTGGAAGCTCAGAACGCCCTTGGAAATGTACTCCTCACAATGACATACAGATCCTAATGGACCAAGTGCTTGTGGGTGAATACTCCTTTTAATTCAGCTTCCAGTCATGTCAGTTAGCTTGTGAAGCCAATCAGTTTTACTCAGCAGGTTGGTCACTGGGCAAGACTTCTGACCCACCCAGTTCAAGTCACATCAAAATCCAAATAATATTATTGGACCATAATTTGAATTTATTCACAAGGCACCCACCTGGACAGATACACACATTCTTGAACTGGAGACCAGGAAGAGGCAGAGGTGAGGGCCATGAAAGGAGCCAAATCATAGAATCAAACTGCACAGAAGGAGGCCATTCAGCCCATCATGCCTGTACTGACTCTTTGGTAGAGTTATCCAATTCATTCCACGTCCCTACTCTTTCCCTTAGTCCTGCAAATTTCTCCTTTTCAAGTATTTATCCAATCCCCTTTTGAAAGTTAGTATTGAATCTGCTTCCACTGCCCTTTCAGACAATACAACCAGATGTCTATACAAGAATGCTAAAACCATTAAAAATGAAATGCTCTTACGTTTCAGGATGCTTTGACCATTTTTTCACAGAAAAGATTTGAAATTAATTGTTTTTTTTTTAAAAAGCTGACTTCTTACACATTTAATGAACAGCACCTCAATGAAAGGTGGTTAAGGTGTTAAATAATAGGTCAGCCTGTCTGGGTAGTTGAAAACAAACATCTCACACTCATTATGTTGGAAAATGGTTTCATTTCTGTGAAGAGAGATAAAACAGGTGGAGGAAGAGGAATAATGCATGAGGGAAGTGACTGAGGCAGAGGCTCACCAGAAAAGGTTCAGAAAAAGGTAGCAGATTGCAGGCAGAGGAGATTCTTCCCTGAACTGTAGGCCAGAATGCATTAACATTTAGTCTATTCAAATAAAATATGATGATCTAATGACATCAGGAAGTGCATTGTGTTCATTATTATATGCGAAGTAGTAGCAATTTAAATAAGTGAATCTGATAATAACTATTGCTCAGTGTGTTTACCCAATGTGAAATAAAGCAGCTGAAGCTCTTCATATCAAACTTCATCTCACCAAGTATTCATCTTTTGGAGAAAGTGAAGAACTACATGTGCAAAAATACTTTCGTGCCCAATCACAAGGGGATGCTAGAGCTATATCTGAATTACTCCATTGTATCTGCAGTTATAGGGCAGTGAGAGTCAACACCCATCAAAATAAAATGCTCAGACCTCTTACAGGAGCAACTGATGCCACAGACTCTGAGAAGGTAACAGAATAGTAGACTAATGAATTATAAATAGCAGGCCCAAATTTTCAAAAGAAGCCAAAACAGAAGGCTGTTGCAGTTGCAGGGACGTTCAATTGTTACAATCATCTAGTTCATAGGTCATATTAATATTTTTAAAGGTCACTTTTACCTTTGGGAAAATTAAATTGGTGGATGTAAGATAATTGAAATTCTGGAATTCAAAAGGGTTGCAGGACCACCCAAAATATATACACTTCAAAGATCTTTCCATGTGTACGTACAGAGTCAAAGTTAGAAAGGTGAGAGCCATAAAACAGTAGGTAGACTGGTTTACTTGGGAAACTGAAGTCAGTAAGTCTGAAGAGAATTGGTCTGCCTTTGTTGGCAGTATAAACTATTCATGTGGTTATCCAGAATCAAAGAGATGTTTTGGAATTGGAGTTAATTAGTTAAAATTTTTATCTGGGACCATCCCAGATGTACCATGTTGCTACGGAGATAGATGATTCAGGGAGATGCCTATTGGTCAGGTGTTTTATCTCTGTTCTCTCTGACAAGAAGTCAGTTGGTGTTTGGAAGCAGCTTGAACCAGGCGGAGAGAGAATCTGCCCGAATCTGGGAAGGAGCAGAAAGGCCACCAGGAACCAAGGATGTTTCCGATTTGGGGAAATCCAGATTCGTGAGGTGTTGAAGGAGAGCTAGAAGGTTCACCTAGCTGAATGCTAGAGAGAGAATCCTTAAGAACTCTCACTTCAGAAGGCAGCTGGGAAACTAAAGAAAATTGAAGTGAATTCCTGAGAGCTGTGGTATACACTGGATTGGTCCCAGGAGAAGTGAATGAGGAGGAGGGAAATAGGTGGCCTCGGGGGTGGGGCAGGGCCTGATCGCAGAGGCTCCTCAGGCAGGCACGCTTGATCCAGCAGGATAGTATAAAGGCAATCATAGAAAAATAGAAAATAGGAACAGGAGTAGGCTATTTGGCCTATCGTCTAATTCAGTACCTTGTTCCTGCTTTCTCCCCATGTCCCTTGATCCCTTTGGATCACGCTTGGATGTAGCTGCTAGGTTTCGTGAGGCTTGGGAAATCTGGTGGACCCAGAGCTAAATTCAAAAAGCTGAATAACAATGAGGCTCACAGCCTCATTATCATAATTAAAGTGCCAACTCGTCTCCTTGGAGCAGGTTGGTCGCCTGCCCTAAGTTAGAGCTTGAAATGGGCAGGTTGGAGGCGGGTTTGGGCTTGGATTCTGATTTTAATACCTTTAATCCCCACTCAACTCAAACCCACCTGTTTGTTTGGTTAAAATTTCCCCCATAGGGTCAAAAAGCAGTAAGAGGAATCCATTTTACATAATGGTGGGAAGAGATTGCCAAGGAGGTCATCAGTCGTAATATCTCCTTCTGTGGTCCAGTGTCAAATTTGAGAGTCATTATGGCACAGAAGGAGGCGGCTACCCGGCTCCCTGTAGATAGATCCAGTTAGTCCCATTCCCCTGCTGCAACCCCGCAGCCCTGCAGGTTTATTTTGCTCAAGCGTTCGGCCAATTTCCTTTTGAAATGATTGATCATCTCCGCTTCCACCATCCTCGTAGGCAGCGAGTTCATACCCGCTGTGTAAAAATGTTCTTCATCACATTCCCCCTGCATCTCTTGCCAAAAACCTTAAATCTGTTCCCTTAGCTGATCAGCTAATGGGAAAAGCTTTTCTTTGTCTACCTTATGTAAACCTGTCATAATTTTGTATACCACTGCCAAATCTCCCCTCAATCTCCTTTGCTCGAGGGAAACAACTCCAGCTTCTCCAACCTAACCTTGTAGCTAAAATCCCTCATCCCTGGAACCATTCTAGTAAATCTCCTCTGCACCCTCTCAAGAACCTTCACAACCTTCCTAAAGTGGTGGCAATACTCCAGTTGTGGCCTAACCAGAGCTTTATAAAGATTCAGCATAACTTCCCTGCTTTTGTATTCAATACCTCTATTTCTGAAGCCTAAGTTCCCATCTGCTTAGGTAACCACACTGTCAATATGTCCTGCCACCCTCAAAGATCAATGCAAATGAACCCCCTGTTCCCTCTATCCCTGTACACTCTTTAGAACTGTGCCATTTTGTTTATATTGCCTCTCCCTACACCTCCTGCCAAAATGCATCACCTCATATTTTTCTGCATGAAATTCCATCTGACACATGTCCTGATGCAGTCGTTTGATATCATCCTCACAGTCTGCCACACCTCCAAGTTTGGTATCATTGGCAAATTTTTAAATTCTACTCTCTATTCCAATATCCAAATGATTTATATATATCAAAAAAAAAACAGTGGTCTGACCACTGAACCTTGGGGAACACAACTGTCTACCATCCTCCAGTCTAAAAAAAACAACTCATTGTTTTCTGTCCGTAAGACAATTTTTAATCCAGGCTGACACTGATTCTCCTATTACATGCTGTCATGTGTTCTTTGTGTTATCTTAAGCAACACAATGAGGTACGTGGATTCTAGTTCCTTGAAGATCTCTAAAGGTTCATTCACAGCTATAGTAGAAACAATACAGAGCAAACTATATGCAGTATGCAGAACCTTTGTCTAGGGTGTTACAGTTGCAGAGTGACTATGGCTTCTAGTCAGTCACATGACTACATCCTGGTACTTAGCTCATTAGCATATTGTTTTCTTAAAGGGACATCACTTTTAAGGCGATCATACAACATCCCCTCTCTTTCCAAAGATAAAGCTCATATGATACAAGTAAAAACACATAAGATTGGATATTATCAAAATTAGTTATACAGGATAGAGATGATAAAATTTACAAGTATAAGGATAGGGATTGTGGCATTTACAAGTACAGAAGAGACCATATATCATTTCGGTAGTTTGACAACTCTTCCAGATCTTGTTATGGTATAACCTCTGGGGATGTGGATTTCACCTGTGGCTGTTTTTGGTTTGCTGATATGTTGTCAATGTGTTGGTTGTTGTCCTGTTGTTCCATCACACTCTTATCGTCTGAGTGTGTTCCTTCGAGTCTGCTGTGTGCAAGTATTGTACACTTCTTGTAATTGGCTCCAGTTCCCCTCAGCATTGCTCCTTTAGATATTGTAATCTCGTAAGACCGAGGCTCGCTGCATACTTTAGATACCTTTGTGGGTAACCATGTTCTCATTGTGGGGTGTATGACTCTGACCTTTAGACCTATGTGTAGCTGAGGTAGTTCCGCCCCTATTTGTCGGTCCTGCACCATCTTCATTCTCCCTTGTTTTTCGAGCAATGTCTCCCAAATCTCAGAGAATTTAGACAGATGATGGCTTGGTAGAATCATTCACACTTGTCTGCCAAACATGATCTCTGCTGGTGACGGTAAGCCCATATCCATAGGTGTAGCTCTGAGGTGTAGCATGGCAACACGAAAATCTTGTTTCATCATCCTAACTTCAGGATAAGTGATTCAACTGTGCAAACCATTCACTTGGCAAAACCATTAGATCTAGGGTAATGTGGTGAGGTCATCACATGGTTTACGCCCCATTTGGCACACATATCCCTGAAAGATCTGCCAGTATACTGTGGCCCAATGTCAGAGATAATTTCTTCAGGTGCAGCGAATAGACTGAATATGGCACTCAATGTGTCTGCAATGACCACACTTGAAGTGTCTTTTACCTGTCTGACAATTGGAAATTTGGAGAAATTATCAGTGACTAAGATAAAGTCATCTCTGCTCATGGAAAATAAGTCAGTGGTGATTTTGGACCAAGGGACTGACAGAATCTTGTGAGGTTGTAGAGGTTCTTTGCATTGTTGTGGCTGGTGGCTCTGGCATGCCTCGCACATCCTCACTAACCTTTTGATGTCAACATTGATCCCTGGCCAATAAATAGTGTCTCGTGCCAGTCATCATATTCGCTCTATACCCATATGGCCTTGAAGATGTGACAAGATGTCCTGTTGGAGAGCTTTGGGCACAATCTCTTGTTTTCCTTTGAAGGTAATGCCTCTCAAGATACTGAGTTTATCTTTATAAGGCCAAAAGAATCTGCTGGTTTCGGACACCTCTTTTACTGTATCAGGCCAAACTCCTATGAATGATTCTCTACAGTGCCTTCAATTGTGGGTCATTGGCTGTTTTTGTAGTTGGTCACATTTGTGCTGACCAAAATGCAATAAATTGATTTTGAACATATCTTACACCGCGAACTCCATGCTGTCTACTTGTAAATCCAGAGGGATTTCTTCATTCTTGTTTGGGTTTTGCAATCTGCTCAGCGTATCAGAGATGACTATTTTGGTACCCGGTTTGTAGCAGACGCTGAAGTCATACCCCAGTACTTTCACCAGGAGTCGTTTTAGTTGGAGGTGGTGCGCTTGTCAATGGTTTGTGCCAGATCATCTCCAGTGGTTAGTGGTCGGTCTCCACAGGGAACTGCTTATCAAACAGGTAGGTGTGGAACCTTGTGATCTCAAACACTAGAGCAAGTGTTTCATGCTCTATGTTTGAGTAATTGGATTGTGCCAAGGATAAACATTTGGATACAAATGTAATTGGTTTGTCAGGATGCATGCTCTGTGTGGCATCGACTTCCAGGATTGTCTTCTTTCTTGGATCGTAGTACTGCAGGGTATAGGTTTCTGCTGACAATGCTTGTTTGAGAGACTCAAACATATGCTGATGGCCCTCCTGCCATAGAAATAGTACGTCTTTCTTTAAGAGCTCTCTCAATGATTATGTTTTATCAGAAAAAATTTGGAATGTTTGGTGCCAAGAAGTTGAAAAATCCAAGACATCTCTGGAGATCTTACTTGCCTTCTGGGGTAGGCATATGCCTTACATCTTCAACCTGAATAGATGGAGCCAAAGAAATTGATCTGACTTACATTCACCTTGCACTATTTGCTCTTAAAATGAGCCCTTTGTGATGAGCTACTGCCATCAGTGAATGATGCTCTTTTTTGGTTTTGGTTTTGCCCATTACCGCAACATCATAAGCAGCGCATATATATCCAGACACTGTAATTCTGTCCATATGCTGCTGAAATAGATAAACTGAAGGGTAGTCTCTGGAAGAAATATCTTCCAAATGGTGTTCTGAAGGTGGTGACTTCCTGAGATTCCTGAGACCAACATCCATGTTTAGCATCCAACTTGGAGAAGAATTTGGCACCTGTGAACTTAGGATTCAATTCCTCTAGTGTTGGAATCTTGTGGGGACATCTCTTTAGGGACAGGTTTAGACGATGTGGATCTAGACATACCCCGATTGCTCCATCCTTCTTTAGTATGCACATAATTGAGCTGCACCAGTCTGTGTGATGATGCACACGACAGATGATGCCATTGCGTTCCATCCAACTCGCGCTTAAGCTTTTCTTGTATGTGCACGCTGCACTTTGTGGGAGGGTCGATTGACAGGATTGCATTCTCCCTGAGGTGCAGTATGGCATCATCTTTGAAATCTCCTATGATGTTGAACTTGTCTGGGTACATTGGTTGTAGGTCGTGGACTGACTCATGCGGGTACCCTTGGTCTCTTCTGCTGTAGTGGGTACCTTGGTGACTTTGTGGATATTAAAGTCGTTACACACTGGTAGTCCTGTCTCTGCTGGTCTGCTCGTGTCTACCAGGTGAAATATTTGTGGTTTCCGATCTGACTTGCCATAGCTGCATTGCATTAGTGTACCACTGCAAGGGATGGGTGACCCATTGTATGCAGTTAACTTTGCAGTTGTCAGTTGTATCATTAATTTCCAACGACTCTGGCACATAACCTGCAGGATTCGGACTGGTAGGATATTTGCACCTGGTCTGGTGCCAATTTTAATCCTAAGCGTGTGCTTGCCGACTTTCTTTGATCACATGATGTTAATAGCAGCAAAAGCTTCCAGTTGTTTGACTTCGTCAACACAATGTGTCAGGTTCACAATGTGAAATGCCTGCTTGTTTTCTGGCTGTGAATCGCTCCACTCAGTCTTGTCTCAGGTCTGTTTCGCTGTGGATTTCATGTATCGGCTTGCATTTAGGTCTCTGGCGCTCTTCTTACTGCTGTTGCCATGATGCTGCACCTGTCTTCTGTTTGTTTGTGTCCTGTTGTGACTTCTGGCTGCCAGGCAATGACCATCTCCCCTTGACATTGACCAGAAACTGAACTGGAGTAGCCATATAAATACTGTGGCTACAAGAGCAGATCAGAGGCTACGAATCCTGCGGCGAATAACTCACCCCGACTTCCCAAAAACCTGTCCGCCATCTACAAGGCACAAGTCAGGAGTGTGATGGGATAATCTCCACTTGCCTGGATGGATGCAGCTCCAACACTCAAGAAGCTCAACACCATCCAGGCCAAAGCAGCCTGCTTGATTGGCACACCATCAACAAATGTTCACTCCCTCCACCACTGACGCACAGTGGCAGCAGTGTGTACCATCTGCAAGATGCACTGCAGCAACACACGAAGGCTCCTTAGACAGCACCTTCCAAACCCTCGAACTCTACCAGCTAGGAGGACAAGAGCAGCAGTTGAATGGGAACACCACCACCTGCAAGTTCCCCTCCAAGCCACACACCATCCAGTCTTGGAACTATATCACTGTTCCTTCACTGTCGCTGGGTTGAAATCCTGGAACTCCCTTCCTAAAGACACTATGGGTGCCTCACATGGACTGCAGCGGTTCAAGAAGGCAGCCCTTTTCATGGGCAATTAGGGATGGACAATAAATACTGGTCTAGTCAGCAACACCCACATCCCATGAATGAATTAAAAAAATGATTTTTTCAGCTTGACTGCTTTAATGGAGACTCTACAGGTTTAGGGGTTTTGAGCACTTTTTTTTTTACTATCCGAGTTTTTTTTTAGTTCGCACATTTTTCAGGGTTTTCCCCTTTTTTTCCTCTGGCTCACACAGCACCCATAGAAAATGATTTTTTTTTTAAACTTTTCAAATGCTTTTTTTTAAAACCAGGATTTCTTGATCATCGGCACAATCACTCACCCAATCGTTTGCCCCTCAGCCATGCTTCCGTTCTATGATTCTCAGCCTTCTAAGGTATGTAGCTTTCTTTCACTCTTTTTTGGTCCTTGTTTCAAAGTTTCTTTACTTGTTGCTTCAAATTTTCTCTTGTGTCTGTACTGCTTTTAAATTTTGTTTGCTGTTTTACCAGTGGTCTTCAAGCTTATATCTTGTCTTTTCACCATAGCTGCCACCATATCATGTGGTCTGTGTTATCTTAAGCAACACAATGAGGTACGTGGATTCAAGTTCCTTGATTATAAAAGAATTATTAACAGCTAAACTAGTATATACAATGCAGAGCAAACTATATACAGAACCTTTGCCTAGGGTGTTACAGTTGCAGAGCTTCCAGTCACATGATTACATCCTGGTACTTAGCTCATTAGCATATTAAATTCTTAAAGGGACATCACTCTTAAGGCAATCATACAACACATGAGCCTCAATTTTGTTAACCAGCCTTTTATTTGGTACCTTGTCAAATAATTTCTTAAAATCCATATAGACAACATCCATTTCAGTTCCGTCATCAATCTTTTCTGTTACTTCATCAAAAAATTCAATTAGTTTAGCACGATATACCTTTTACAAATCTGTACTGGCTCTCCCTAATTAACTCAAACCTCTCCAAGGGCCTGCTGATTTTTTTCCCCGATTATTGTTTCTAAAACCTTACCCACCACAGATATTAAACTGACAGGTCTGTGGTTAAGTAGGAATGTTCTTACATACTTTCTTAATAAGGGTGTCACATTTGTCACTCTCCAATCCTCTGGCACCTCCCCCCTTATGTACAGAAGATTGGAAGATTGAGGCAAGCCCTTCTGCTATCTCCACTCCCACATCCTTGAGCATCAGGGAAGCAAACCATCTGGACCAGGTGACTTATCCACTCTAAGCATAGCCTTTCCAATACATCCTTCTTGTCAATTTACACCCCATCCATTACCGTACAATCTCTGCTTCTACCAATATTCTACCAGCATCCTCTTGGTTTGTACAAACCAATACAAAATACTCATTAAGTATTCTAGCCTTGCCCTAGGCATATATCAACCTTGTTGTTCCTAATAAGTCCCACCCCACTTCTTCATCCCAGGAATCAACCTAGTGAACCTTCTATGAACTGCCTCCAATGCTAATATATCCCTCCATAAATAAGAGCAAAACTGCACACAGCACTCCAGGTGTGGTCTCACTAACACCCTGTACAGTTGTAGCAAGACTTCCCTACTTTTATACTCCATCCTCCTTGCAATAAAGACAAACATTCCATTTGCCTTCCTAATTTACTGTATCTGCCTGCTAACTTTTTGTGATTCATGTATGAGGACACCCAGATCCCTCTGTACTGCAGCATTCTGTAGTCTCTATTTAGATAATATTCTGCTTTTCTATTCTTCCGACCAAATTCTCTATCTCTCTTGTCGTGCAAGGAGCCATGGCTTTGGTTCCCTTACCTTTCACCCTTGTAGGAATGTACCTAGCCTGTACCTGAAACATCTCCTCAAGGACCATCCATTGTTCCGTTACAGTTTTTACTATCAGTCTTTGGTTCCATTTTACCCTGGCTAGATCCCCTTTCATCCCATTGAAGTTACCCCTCTTCCAGTTTAGAAGTACTAATTCAGATTGTTCCTTGCTCTTCTCCATTACTAATATAAACCCTACGATATAATGATCACTCTTACCCAAGTCTTCCCCCACAAACACTTGGTTCGCTTGGTCCACCAGATGAAATATGTGAATTTCTAAAATTAAATTATAATTTTAAGAAGCACCGTATATTCTTACATGACATTATTAAGATTATATAGAATTATTACAGCGCAGGAGGCGACCATTCGACCCATTGCCTCTGTGCTGGCAGAATATGTTACAGAGTAGTGGATGCCGTAAGTGAAGTAGATCAGCCATAATGGAGAGCCTGAAACTCGCTTCAATTTGAAGCAAAAATAAGCTGCTAAACTTCAATCCATTTGGTAGCTGTTGTTTATTCTCTTGTTTCTGATCTTTACAGAGCCCGAACAGACTAATCTTTTCCATCTCATGAGTCCCTGCAGGGATTAAGCAGTTATGTACCAACAGTACCAGTCATCTCATCCCTCCTGCATTTCATAGTCCTTTTCTTTGAAAACAAGTTTGAACTTAGTTATATGGGTGGAATGAAGACTAAAATGGGGCTAAAAATAAACCAATGTATGTTGTTAACATTTTTAAGCTTCTAGAGCATCTGTGAAATTGCTTTGAAAACTGCAAATACTTGAAAGACCTTAATTATTCAGAGCCATCTGCATTGAAGCATCAGTGGAAGTACATCAGAATTCTGTTTAGTTACTGCAGATCAAAATGACAGTCAATTTCTTTGATAAGGCAGATTTATGACTCAGTAGAAGATTTCACATTTAATGATTTTAATTAAAAGCTATACTTTAATTAGTAGGTGCAGGTTGAACTTTCAAAGAATGAGGAAGATGGAAATTGTAATCAAACATTCCTGTATATCCTGGTGGTCCCTTGATATGCATTAGAAAATTTAAAAATTATCCAGATCATTACTTTAAAAGTAAGCCATGAAAATAGGAGTTAAATTGGAATTAGTGAAAACATACAAATTAGGAGCCACTTGGCCCTTTGAGCCTGCTCCTCCATTCAATAAGTTCATGGCTGAACTGATTACTCCACATTTCCACCTACCCCCGATAACCGTCCACCCGCTTGCTTATCCAGAATCTACCTCTGCCTTAAAAATATTCAAAGACTCTGCATCCACCGCCTTTTGAGGAAGAGAGTTCCAAAGACTCACGACCCTCAGAGGAAACAATTTCTCCTCATCTCTGTCTTAAATGGGCGACCCCTTATTTTTTAAACAGTGACCCCTAGTTCTAGATTCTCCCACAAAGGGAAACATCCTTTCCACATCCACCCTGTCAAGACCCCTCAGGATTTTAAATGTTTCAATCAAGTTGCCTCTTACTCTTCTAAATTCCAGCAGATACAAGCCTAACCAGTCCAATCTTTCCTCGTAAGCCAGCCTGCCCATTCCAGGTAATAGTCGATAAACCTTCTCTGTACTGCCTCCAACGCATTTGCATCCTTCCTTAAATAAGGAGACCAGTACTGTACACAGTACTCCAGATGTAGTCTCATCAGTGCCCTGTACAGCTGTAGCATAACCTCCCTACTTTTGTATTCAATTTCCCTCACGATAAATAGTAACATTCTATTAGCTTTCCTAATTACATGCTGTACCTGCATAATAACCTTTTGCGATTCATGCACTAGGACACCCAGATCTGTCTGCATCTCAGAGCTCTGCAATCTCTCACCATTTAGATAATATGATCCTTTTTTATTCTTCCTGCCAAAGTGGACAATTTCACACTTTCCCACATTACAGTCCATTTGCCAGGGCTGTGCCCACTCACTTAACCTATCTATATCCCTTTGTAGTCCCTTTATGTCCTCTTCACAAGTTACTTTCCTACCTATCTTTGTGTCATCAGCAAATTTAGCAAACATACCTTTGGCCCCTTCATCTAAGTCATTTATATAAATTGTAAAAAGTTGAGGCTCCAGCACTGATCCTTGTGGCACACCACTCGTTACATCTTGCCAACCGGAAAATGATCCATTTATGCCTACTCTCTATTTCCTGTTAGCTAGCCAAACTTCTATCCATGCCAATGTGTTACCTCCTACACCATGAATTTTTATTTTCTGCAATAACCTTTGATGTGGCACCCTATCAAATGTCTTCTGGAAATCTAAGTACAATACATCCAACGGTTCCCATTTATCCACAGCACATGTAATTCCCTCAAAGAACTCCAATAAATTAGTTAAACATGATTTCCCTTTCACAAAACCATGTTGATTCTGCCTGATTACCTTGAATTTTTTTTAAGTGCCCTGCTATACCTCTTTAATAATAGCTTCTAACATTTTCCCTAAGACAGATGTTAAGTTAACTGGCCCGTAGTTTCCTGCTTTCTGTCTCCCTCCCTTTTTGAATAAAGGAGTTACATTCGCTATTTTCCAATCTAATGGAACCTTCCCAGAATCTAGGAAATTTTGGAAAATTAAAACTAACGCATCAACTATCTCACCAGCTACTTTTTTTAACACCCTAGGATGAAGTCCATCAGGACCTGGGCACCTGTCAGCCCACAGCTCCAACAATTTGTTCAGTACCACTTCCCTGGTGATTATAATTTTCTTGAGTTCCTCCCTCCCTTCAATTTCCTGACTTACAACTAATATTGGGATGTTACTTGTATCCTCAATAGTGAAGACTGATGCAAAATATCTGTTCAATTCATCTGCCATCTCGTTATTATCCATTATTAATTCCCCAGACTCACTTTCTATAGGACCAATGCTCACATTGTTAACTTTTCATTTTTAAATATCTATAGAAACTCTTACTATCTGTCTTTATATTTCTAGCTAGCTTTCTCTTGTACTCTAATTTTACCTTCCTTATCAATCTTTTAGTCATTCTTTACTGTTTTTTTTTATATTCGGTCCAATCTTCTGACCTGCCTCCCATCTTTGCACAATTATAGGCTTTTTCTTTAAGTAAATATCAAGAAAATCTTTACTGGAGAAGGGAGAGTACAGACAGCATTTCTCTCTGTACTTGCAGGAACAGTGCTAAACTATTTTAAAAGATTGATGATAAAGATTTTGACAAATATAACACAGCGGAAATCTTCTCCAGTGATAAATACTTGGAATAATCTAGTGAGCATGGTGATGGAGTCAAATTTGAAAGTACTTTGTCAATCTTCCGAGCCGAGAACAAAACCAAATAAAAGGTGTGCTATACTGCAGGTGCCCACCAGGTGGCACCTCATGCTTATCAAGTTGGAATTGGCTCCACAAATGTATTTTTTTTTAAAGATTTAACTCATTATCCTCCTCTGTCACCCCACCCCACATCTCAAGCAAATGTATCTTTAAAAAAAATTAATTTCACAGAGCCCAATCAATAGATTTAAACTTGAGGGTCTTTCGCTGTCAGGCACAAGCTCATTGTAATGAATCTGAAGAGATGGGTTGGGGATGAATCCCAGAGTACAAATAGACTTAAATTAACATGTGCAGCAGTGACTCTTGAAACAGAGAAAATACATCAAATTACTATTCATTAAGTTCATTTACAAATATGTGCATCTTTTCAACATAATGACTCTCTGCAATTATTTTGATTTTTCCAGGTTAACTTTCTCCTGGTCTGAAAGCACTGACACATTATGGTGTCGTTTCACAGGTGCCAGTCATTCTCCAATACCTAACCCGGGTGAGTCTTCTACATGAATGAGCTCAGACATTGAAGGTGTGATTTTGCAAGGGTCTACAAATTTCAGAATATACACTATGGCATTTTATCCCTTCTTCCAATCTATGTTAATCAGATGCTGCCTCACCTACTGAATATTTTCAGCATTTTCTGTTTCAGATTTCCAGCATCTGCAGTATTTTTCTTTTGTATTAGTAAATCCAACATAGTTCTCATATTTGCAAAGTTCAAAAAATGCCAACTTTTTCCACATCCAGTTACAGTCAAAATAATTTTGTATATGTGTGTTTGGTGGGAGGGGAAGGAGCAATGTGATGTTATATCTTGTTAGATCAGTGGAGCACAACCATTGCTGATAATGAACTAATAGTTGGGGTAGTGTGCAGAGTAATTATGAATAGTCAAACTGCATGTAACTTCTCTACAATGTCCAAAATGTACCAAATTCAGTAAAACAAGGAACTGTTATAAACATTAGGACGACCAGCTCTCAGTCCTTCAACCATATGTGTTAACCTAAAATGCTTCTGGGACGTTTTGACCTCACATAATTCATTACAAACAGCCTTCCTAATGGATTGTGTATTAATTACACAGCATTGCACCATTTGCTTGCCCATTGCCAATCTGAGCCCAACAAAAGGTGATGAACCACTTTATTGCTTATCTTATAAATAATTAACAGTTGCTTAACAAATGTATCAATTAGATAGATTTTGCATTCATGGTAGCTATTAAAATACCATATTAACAAAATCAGTAGATGATATCAGGCCTGCAGTCAAAATAACCATACAAACAAACATATACCTGAATGATGTCCCTCGGTACTGCTGCTTTGATTCTTTACAAAGACTTAACCAAGAACACAGACAACACATGGTTCACGCTTTATTAAAAGCAAAGAAGTCAGAAATTCTAATTACATTAAAATCCCATAGATTTAATTACAATGGCATTCATCCTAAGGCAGGAGAGTTGATTTCTCAGAAACTATTCTACATTTTCAGTCAGGAAAAAGGGATTATTCATTATTTTATTTTTATTTAGAGATACAGCACTGAAACAGGCCCTTCGGCCCACCGAGTCTGTGCCGACCAACAACCACCCATTTATACTAACCCTACAGTAATCCCATATTCCCTACCACCTACCTACACTAGGGGCAATTTACAATGGCCAATTTACCTATCACCTGCAAGTCTTTGGCAGTGGGAGGAAACCGGAGCACCTGGCGAAAACCCACACGGTCACAGGGAGAACTTGCAAACTCCGCACAGGCAGCACCCAGAATTGAACCCGGGTCCCTGGAGCTGTGAGGCTGTGGTGCTAACCACTGCGCCGCCCTGTTAGTGTTGCACTGGAGCTATATCTATGGAAACTCTTCAACAAATAACTATGAAGAATACAAAGTGCAATGTATAATGTACGAAGAGGTTGCATTTGTCTGAATGGTCAATTGATTCACTTTTATTTGAGAACAAGGGCCGGATTTTATTCTGGCAACGGGTGTCCCAGTGGCGGACCAGAAGGAGCGGGCAAGAACCCACCTCAGCCCTCCATCAGACCACCATTGCAATCAAGCTGTGGGCAGCCAATTAACTGCCCACCGTTGGGGATGCCCTCGCTTTAAAGGGCGAGTTCTCGCGTCCAAGGGCTGCCAGTTAATTGGAGGGCCGGCAGCTCTGTAGTACTGGCAGCGCCACCAGAAGTAGTGGCCACTGACGGTATTGCAGGAGGCCTACAGTACTGAGGACATCAGAGACGCCAGGACAGGTGAGTGGGGTTAGGGTCGCCAGGGCCAATCAGGCAGGCCCCAGCAACGGGTTGCTGGTAGGGGGGGTGGCAGTTAGTGCGGGTGGGGGGAGTCTTACCAGAAGTGGGGGTGTGGGGGGGGGGGGGGGGGATGCGCACAGCCATCATCGCTGGGGAGCCCTCTAGGGGCCATGGATTTTCCTAAAGGAGGGACCCCCTGACCCACTAGGAGGCTGCCAGGTCTTACCTGGCAGCGTCCCCACGTGGCCGTCTTCGGCATTCCCCGCCCCAGACAAAATGGCAGGAGGCCTGGGCAACGGTGGGAACGGCACCCCATGCCATTTTGTTTGCCCCCCACTTCCGTTCCCATCTCCAAGGACATGATAAAGTCCTGCCCCAAGACATCAAAGTCAGACAATGATGTCTCAGGCAAATTCCAAGTGGAAGGATTGCAAATGTGGCACTTGCTTTCTGAAAGCACTTTGTGTTAGTGGTGTAAAAAGGATTATAAATCCTATTTTTTGCATATCCTTTCTCTACATCTGTTTGAAGAATGGAGGAGATGGTGGGGTGGGCGGGAGGTGTGGGGTGCGAGGGGGGAAGGAAACCTCTTCTGAATTACTCTTGACAGTTTGAGTGCAGTTCCTGACTAGGAAAGAGAGGGAGGGAGATTTGTATGGTATTAGTGAGAGATGGGGTCTGAATGTATTTTATGAAACACTGTTTGCTCTTTTCTCTGAGTTTATAAATATTTCAAGTTCTAAGGTCCACTATGGACTCGCAGCTCCTGTTTAAGCCAAGGCACTTTGTGCAAAATGCTGCCCAGGGGCAGTCACTGAGCAGTCAAAGTTTGTTAAAGTGTTTAGAAGTATTTAAAAGTTTATAAAAGCATTTCAAAGTTATTCAAGAGTTTAAAAGTATTTAAACTCATAATAAAATACCCGCCTGCCTTTGAGCTGAAGACTGACCTCAAGGGGAGAGTGGTGTAGTGATAATGTCTCAGGATTAGTAATCCAGAGGCCCAAGCTAATGCCCCGGAGACAATTTAAATCCCACCATGGTAGCTGCTGGAATTTAAATTCAATTAATTGATAAAATCTGGAATTGAAACAGTCTTGCTAATTATCAACTATTGTCATAAAAACCCATTTGTTTCAATAATGTCCTTGAGGGGAGGAAATCTGCCATCCTTACCTGGTCTGACCTACATGTGACTCCAAACCCACAGCAATGTGGTTGACTCTTAACTGCCCTCTGAAATGGCCTTGCAAGCCACGCAGTTCTCAAGGACAATTAGGGTTGGGCAACAAATGCTGGCCTGGCCAGTGATGCCCACATCCCATGAAAGAATAAAAAAAAAGCTTGTGATGTCATTAGGGGGCATGGCTTCATTGGGAATGCACTTTGCTGCAAGGTCTCACTGATGCTCTTGTCAGTGGACCATGCAGCAGCCAGAATTTGAAATTATCGTTGCAGCCAACAAACTAGATGAGTTCACATTTCTCAGTGTGGTCAGTGGCGATTGCTGCCACTTTGCTGCTGACCCCAAAATCTGGGCCATTGTTTTGTATAACGGATGGTGATAGAGAGCACAAATGATCATTTATAGGTTCTATACTTTGATCACTCTCTGTGATGAAAAACTTCCTGGTATCTCACTCCTAAATTTGCCTTTTACTAGTTTAAACCTGTGACTCTACACCTTACTTTCAATTTATTAAGTAATTTTCTCTCTCTAGTATCTCTAACATAATTTCTCAAACATCTCCTTTCAAAGTTGAAGACTCAAATTCCTCTTGAGCTTTTACTCATAATTGAAACCTTTAAGACTGAGGATGATCCTTGTGGTTCTGCTCCACATCATTTCAACGTCTCCCTTGTTTCTCAGCAACCAGAACTGGGCACACTCCAGACCATTTACAGTTTGATCATAAATTCCTCTGACGTCTAATTCTACTGTTTTGGCTACGTAGAAACTTTCTACTGACTTAGTTGATTACACGTGCTAGGCATTTTTAATCTACTAAAACTTCTATGTTTCTTTCAATTTCATCCTTAGCTATTTCAAAAACATTCATGGAGTATTGCATTGCCCATTGTTCCTCACTGCACGTAATATTTTCTATCAATCTGTATTAACATTTTGTCTGCCATTATTTTGCCCACTTGCAAATTTTAGCCAGCACATTCTGTGAATTCTGAGATGCCCCTTCCAGTTTTGTACCATTGGTAAATTTTACCTATTTGTATTCAAGAATGTCATTTCAAATTGTAAGGGGTAATATCATAATTTACGACTGGATAGATTGCATTTTCCAGCAGACACCAGAGCAAGCGATTTAAGCAGAAAATAGTTAAATCATGTATCTGTTTCTTATATCAATAAAAAAAGTAATCAAGTAGAAGTTTTATCAACAGTTGCTCTATTTTTCGAGACAATTAATTTGTAATAAGCAAGTAGAAATACACGCAGAAGTAAAACCAAATTGATTTTGTATCTGGTATGCTAGGCTGTGGGTATTTCAAGGTATTTTAGACTTTGATCTTAATTATCAAAAATTCCAGACTTGAAAGCTAAAAATGCCAGATCATTGAGACTTAAATTAATTAAGGTCATATTTTCATAACAAGGAGACATGCATATTCACTTGCTACTTACAGAAGAGTTCTTAGTACAAATAAAAATTAAAAGCAAGGGGCCCTTTCCCAACACTCTTCCCCCCCCCCCCCCCACTAATTTCAGTCCTCCCCCCTCCCCACCAGTGTCTCGCCTCAGAACTCTGTACGGACAGCCGCCGGAAGCAGGCAAGTTCGACTGCATTTTAATTAACCTCAGTTCAATATTTTAATGAAGGCCCCGCCACGGAGGGGCCACACCGGGGCCTCGCCACCATCGCTAATATCCGACAGGGCCTTCTCGGCATCATGGGTCATGGTGGGCCGCTCCCACAAGCATTTTATGGGGCTCCCCACCACGATCCACTATGCCAAGCAACTGGTAGAATCCAACCCGATATTCCTTAAGGACACATTCATCAGAAATTAGTGGCTTGAAAAGCCAGGATAGTCGAGACGAATAAAATAACCATGACTCCTCAAGTCAGATGCAAGGTTAAACATTCTACTAGAATAATTATGGTGTAACAGGTTACTTAACAGCATGCACACTGTCACAAAAGACCTTGAATAAATGTACAACTGTAGATATAATTACGTATGCAAACCTAGATCTTCTTATGCTTAAATTGTAGTCAAGATACAAGTAAATTATGAACCACATTTGTTAAGGTGTACATTGTCTTGAAGATAGGATGTCCTGAATATGTTCATGTGGACTATATGATATACCCTCCATTTCGCTGAGAGGGAAACATTCTCAGCAAGGCTGGCCAATTGGTAGGACAGTATAATATGTATCCTGATCTAATATGTGCTTTGGTTAGTCTTATGAAAATCATTCAATAGAAGTGCATTCTACATGAGGCTAAAATAACTTTAGGCCTCTTTGTCTATCTTTTCCTTTTTTTCTAATATGTGCACTTCAGGCAAGATGAGGACGGGTTAACGCTGCACCCAAGAGATTAAGTTTAGAAGCTTTACAAGTTAAGTGCTTGAAGGAAATGGTTCAGCCAGCAAAAAGCACATAGACATAAACAATTCTAATCTGGCTTAACAAAGTTCTAGCCTTGGTTTTTGAGAATATCAGTCTTATTTCTAGCCTAGTAAAATAATAAAAATGAGTAAAATCAGGATCGAAATGCCAAGGTAAACAGAAGAAAATAGTTTGCATTTTTAAAAATTTAAAATTAAGTGTTTACTTATAGTTTGAGGTTAATACAATACCAAAAGTACTGATATGAGAAAATTTATTACTGAAAAAAATATTTCACAATTAGACCTCGTTTCATTGGCCATTTTGGGAAAAAAAGAGTTAACTTGCAGACTCAAAGGCAAGCAGTCAGTGAATTGCTACAAATAAGCTTAAACCAAATTGTAAATTGGCAGAGAAGTGGTGAATTTGTGTTCACCAAATTAGTAAATTTACTGAGAAAGATTATCTATAATTTTATAGTTGCACCATGTCTCTCTAAAACTTTTGGCCAAATTTTACTGCAGCAAGGCAAATAACAGAATTTGCTCTTAGTTAGACTTGCCCTTGCACATTTATCTTTTCAAATTTTTTTGAATGGCAAGTTGCTAAAAGTATGAGCTAATAATGGTGCATTGAGAGAAACCAGGCATCTGGGAACTGAGGGACAGGACAAACAACTGTGCATCTCCTTAACCAATCAGATTGCAGGATTGAGAAATAAACAGCACAAAGACTGAGAAGGAAGTGTAAATTAGAGTGGGTGAATTCAATATCAGACTCGGTACAGAAATGAAAAGAGAGGGAATGGAAAATTGGATTAAAAGAGTAAAAAAAAAAGTGACAGAAAGGAAAAATGAAAAAAATGTAACATTTGCATTTTCAAACCTCCAACAATAATTCAATTCTGAAGAAATGAGACACCACAATTGTAAAAGTTAATTTCAGTGCCAGAGAGGTTGATTGGCAATAATTAACACTTATCACAGCATTAAAAGGGTAGTTACTCCTAAAATGACAAGACAACTTTCTGTCGAGAGTTTATTTCACATCTACTGCACAAATGCAGCAACTTCATGCTATTCGCTGCATTTCAATGGTGAGGTAGGCAGTGCAATCCAATTTTCGTGTAGCTAAAAGCAGAGTGGTGCAACGTGGATAGCTAATTTTGGATGTTGGGAATTCACCCCACATCAGCCCCTCACCTAAAGTTGCTGTACCATCTGCATGTCAACAATGGCGAGCACCTTTAACCTCACTATTATCTTGATAAATTATGCCCCATTATTTTTCTTATAATGAGGGTTCAGAGCTCCTCAGCTTTGTAATCCTATCTGTGACAGAAAAAGCTTGCTGGGTTAGGTTCAAATACAGATTTTTAGCACAAGACAGCTTATAAGCATAACACCAAGGCCTGAATTTTAAAAGCTCGCCGCCGAAAAAATTGGGGCCACCAAAGAATCGCCACGAATCCAAGCACGCTGGCTCACTTAAATAGCCAGGGAGGGCTGCCCTCTGTTCACATGGAGGGGGCAGGCTGTCCAACCCCAACAATGCTGTCAGCTGCCTGTGAGCAGGCGCTGACTCCATTTTTAAAGGGCTGTCAGTCCTACTGGGAAATTTAAATATTTAAAACTGGTGAATAAAATTAAATAAAGGCATTTCTTTTGCTCCTCTTCACCTCCCCCCACCCCAGAACAATTAAATTATTTGCCCTTCCCCCCCCCCCCAAAAAAAACACTTACCTTTACAATCTGACCTTCCCTCTCACTCCCAAAACTGCACTTTCAACTGCAACCCTTCCCACCATCCCCTGCACCCATGATGCTAATTTGACCCTATTCCCCACCACCACCCCCCATGCCACAGCAATTGTTTGGCCTCATTTCCCCGGACGGGGATCTGAAGCACAGCAGTGCCGGCCGCTGGACTGAAGATCGTGCTGGGACATCAGGAGGAGACGCAAGATTAATTAATTCAATTATATACATTTATTTAAATGTTTAAATTGTGGTCCTGTCACCGAACGGCATGGGGGGGGTGGGGGGTGGGGGGCGGGGCCTTGCTGCCACAAAGCCTTGCTGCCGCTGGGAGGATCGAGCCAGACCCTGCTGACATCAAGGTCCCTGGCAGGCCTCATCCGGGGCCATCTTCAGGTCCCCAACCACAGCCACAGATCCTGTGTCGAGGGCTCCTTAAAATCCAGCCCCATATTTTATTTGTTTCCTAGAGTGAAATTATTGATGAGCAAAATCAATTCACCCATTCTCACTGAAAATGTGGATAATTCCAACATTTTGTTTGATTAGTCACACTTCACACCCAGGAAGATGTTACTGTAACACAGGCTCCATTATGAGATTATCTGAGCCTGGTCAAGACTGAAGGCACTCGTAGGTTTATGTGTAAGTGGCAGGCTCTATTACATGCGAGCAAAGAACTCTAAACACGAGCATTTCAGAGCACTACTGGGTAGCGTTCAGAGTGCAAATTGTTGGGTATCTCAGAGAATGTTCATTGCCATAAATTAACCATGTACCATAATGATTTTTATTAAAATGTTAATGACAGAATTTCATTTTAGACCTGGTTTAATTTTTGGACTTTGTCAGTAATATCAGAATTTTGATATTTTCAACAGTGTGAATTGAAAGAAGTCTTACTATTCAAGCTGCCTTTCTTGCACTAGGTCTGTATAAGTTTAGTGTGGATAAATGGCATTTTCTTAAAGCAAATCAGAAGAATTTTGTAACAAATTAGCAACTAAAAATGATTCCTTTCATCTTTTTCAAATATTGTCCAAGTAACCCAGGGAAAAACTTTGCTGCATTTGTAAAGTCAGACTACTGCCGCATTAATCCTTGTTTGCATTGATGTGTGAAACATCAGAGGAGCACAGTGATTTATGTGAAATTCAGAAGTTTTATGAAAATAGCTAGGGTGTTTGCTAGCATGCTAGTGCTTAAGGTAACAGTTTTCAATTGTGATCAAAAAAATTTAACAAGGTTATTTCCCTTTAAAAATTCAAATTTCTGTTAAGGGCTTGAAGCCATTGCCAGGAACGTGGCGGCCGTCCCCTCCCTGTCATCGGGGGTAACCACTCCGCCCCTCCATTTAAATGAGCCCCCACGCGTAATATCACGGAGGCTTGGTGGTGGCCGCTCAATGAGGGCAGGCCACCGACTTCCAAGCATGCTGCAGTAATGTGCGGCACGCTAATAAACTTTCAGCACAAAGAATCAGAATCATTTACAGCACAGGTGGTGGCCAATTGGCTCCTCGAATCCATGTTGGCTCTCCGCAGAGCTCTGCAATCAGTCCCACTCCCCAGCTCGATCCCCGTAGCCCTGCAAGTCTATGTCTCTCAGTAGGCCATCCAACTTCCTCTTGAAGTCATTGATCGTCTCCGCTTCCATATCTTCATTGGTCTTCAATATTACCCCCCTTTTTATACCCTCCTAGCCTTCTTAGCTTTATAGTAGTCTCTTTCAGGAATCCAGGTAGGATATTTTGAGCTGTGGAGCCATTGAAGTTGCAGAATTCTTGAAATGCTGTCAATCCTGCTTAAACTAGCTTATGGAGAGGAGAATAAGATACCCATAAGTAATTTTATTCTTTTAGATAATATGATATTTCGCTATTCTGAAGCAATCTATCCAAGAGGCCAAGCAAAAATAGTACTCACTCACTAAGGGATTACTACTTTGTTCCACAGTATGGAAATACATCTTTGTGTTGGTCATCACCAAATCACTCTAGCACCACCAACAATCCTTTCTGGAATCCAAAAGGCATTGCAAGATAAATTAGTACAATTGTCTTCATCCATGGGCCAACCATCCAGTCAACTTCCACCCATTCCAGCATTCTATGCTCATACATGTCAACTTCTATGAGACAGTGAACAACTCAGTCTGTAGGTCATAATTTCCCAGACCTACTCACATGGTTATTAGTATTTACGTGTAAAAGTCAAACAACACATAATCCTGCTCTAACTCCTTGAAAAATGAAGTCATTACCATAAAGTCCCCTCCCTCAGCCTAAAATAAAATTTACAAGCTTCAAGTTTTGTGGTTTGTTTCTCTTCATATCAAAATCCAAGATAATCAATTCTGAATCTTTATCCTCTATTTGTGTGAAAGTAGTATTAATAAAATGAAAGTAAAAATAGGATATTATGTAGGAGTTGTTGTAAATGGAGTGCGTTGTAAACAAAGTGTAAAAATTGGGAATTTGGTAAAAGTGGGAATTTCTGGTATCTAGTGGATGAGTAGGTCTCAAATTGAAATTTAGGCCAGGATTTTGCCACCACGACAGAAGTCACAATGCCTGGATTCAATGCGGGTCCCAAGCTTGCGCGATTAAGGACAGCAGACTGCTTCTCCGAGCTGCCAGCCCCAACAGAGGGTGGTCAGCTCTGCACCTCGGCAGTGCCACAGGTAAAGGGATCTGCTGCTGAGGCTACAAGGGGAAAGAGAGGGTGCCTCCATATTGAGGCACCCTTGCAAACAAGTAGAAAATTCCATCTCTATGCTGGGGCCAGGCATGCATGCCTTGGTGGCAATCCATCCAGCAGTGGCGTCGGGTCCACAGGGGGAGCAGCCATTGCCACCAGGGGGCCCCTTTTTAGATAAGGAGCCTCAAAAAACCAAGGCCCCCTCCCCACACCATCCTAAGAAGCCACCTAGATGGAGCAGGCAGACTCCCCATGCAGTGGGGGCCAGTCCGATGCCAGAAAAATGATGGTCACCTGGTAAAATGGCCATCAAGAGGCCAATTAATTGGCCACCCACCTCTAGTTGGCAGGAGGCTGGGCTGCTGCCATTCCCACTGCTGGGAATATACCCTGGTGGCAGGAACACCTCGGGATTCTCTTTCGCCGGCATTTTACAACTCGTCCCGCCTCCCAGCCTATCTCCAAATCCCTGAGAAAATCTCGGCCTTAGTTTAAGATTTTGAATTTAACTAAGAAGTTTAAAAACTGTAAAAGAATCTCAAGTTAGTTATCAGAAACTGCCCATCAGCGTTAGTTAACAGTCAATCAGCTCGAAGTTAATGCCTGAAAAGCTAATTGCTGTGAGCAGGAAGCTGAGTGAGCACTAATAACTTTGGTGTGGTTTGAAAAGTTGTATAAAAGTAAACAGTATCTGCTGACTCACAATGTGGTCATAAACGGAATGCATTGTAAAAGGTGTGTAAAAATTGGGAATTTGGTGAGAGTACGAATTTGGTGCAGAAGGAAGTGCTGCTTTTATGCCTCCAATCCTGGTAGTGGTTTGTACAAGCTTGAGGCAGCAATATTTAAAATATTGTCCAATGTTTTAGTGCTTACTGCAAGTATGTAGAAAAGAAAAACTATAACAAACTAAAGAATTAGATATAAATAACCTAGACTCGGATATGGCTGATATTCCAGCATGATGCTACTATCAAAGGCATCCTTCCCTCCCTTCCCCTGTTAGCATTCCAAAGGGATCATTCACTCCACGACACCCTGGTCCACTCCTCCATTACCCCCACCACCTCGTCCCCTTCCGACAGCACCTTCCCCTGCAATCGCAGGAGGTGTAATACCTGCCCATTTACCACCTCTCTCCTCACTATCCAAGGCTCCAAACTCCTTTCAGGTGAAGCAGCAATTTACTTGTACTTCTTTCAATGTAGTATACTGTATTCGCTGCTCACAACGTGGTCTCCTCCACATAGGGGAGACCAAACATAGACTGGGTGACCACTTTGCGGAATACCTCCGCTCAGTCCAAAAGCACGACCGAGCTTCCGGTTGCTGGCCATTTCAACACACCCCCCTGTTCTCATGCTCACATCTCTGTCCTGGGATTGCTGCAGTGTTCCACTGAACATCAACCAAGTTCGAGGAACAACATCTTATTTACCGATTAGGAACACTACAGCCTGCCGGACTGAACATTGAGTTCAATAATTTCAGAGCATGAGGGGCCCCCATTTTACTTTTATTTTTAGTTATTTTTTCTTTTTTGTTTATTTTATTTTAGTTTGTTCAGTTTGTTTCTATTGTGCCTGCCCACTTTTTTTTTCATGTTTGTACTTGTGGCTGTTCAGTTTTCAGTCCATTAACAATGTCTTTCAGCACACCATTAACATATTGTTTGCCTTTGCTCCATGACCTTCTGGTCAGCTATTCTGTGACCTTGTCCTATCAACACCTCTTTTGTTATCTCTTGCCCCACCCCCGCTTTACTTGCTTAAAATCTTTTACATTTCTTATATCTGCCAGTTCTGAAGAATGGTCACTGACCTGAAACATTAACTCTGCTTCTCTCTCCACAGATGCTGCCAGACCTGCTGAGTATTTCCAGTGTTTCTTGCTTTTATGGCAGAGCTGGTTGGCTGGACTGCAGTATGTGGGAGTTTATGGGCAGCGAGACTATCCTGAATGAACACATCTACAGTAGATGTCTCTGCTTAGAATCTCTCTGACTCAGACATTGAACTGGAGTGCAAATTAGAAACACTCCAACACATAAGAAATGGGGAGCAGTACATGGGCAGTTTGCTCTAGACTTCAGTCATAACTCGTAGAGAAGTGTAGGATCAGAACTGGGTTGGTGAAACTTAGTGTGCAGAGTACGAGGGACCCAGGTGAAATAGAGAATGAGGATCTACAGAAACTGAGCCTATCCAACAGGTGCATTGTATTTGCTAACATTTGAGGATAAAGATAAAGATGGTCAGAAGGAGAGCTAGAATGCAGACTGTGGCACCTTGGAGTAGGAGACTGTGCAAAAGGGGGAGGAGGAGAAGTGTACTGTGGTAGTGGCAGGGGATTCAATAATTGGGGGGACTATCATGCAGGCCTCCACCTGCCAAGAATGAGGCACATTCATTTCACCACATGGACATTAAACTTCAAATTGATGCTGAGAAGAGGGCCTATTACAAGGAATTGCCAGGCCCCTAGCCAGAAAAACATTTTTGTATACTAGCAGACAGTGTGGGAACAAAGGAACCAGTCCCTGCTCCCAATACACAGAACAGACGTGATTAGACCAGTTTAGTCACATGACTAACTGGCTGTTGCAGAGTTTTGAACTGAGAGTTTTAAATTGGAGAAACAGTGTGTTTGAAATCAGAAAGCTCCCGGCTTCTGGATTGAGGACATCTCTCTCCTGTCTGCTCCCATCTCTTTCTTACCTGCTTTGGAATCCATTTGAAGACACATGAACCCCAAGAGAGAAAAGTCTCCTACAGTGAACAAGGTTTAGGAAAATTACTGGTCCCCAACAAAAAGCAGGAACAACCTACAAAATGTCTCTACAGCGAGTTCGAAGAACCATAACAAACTCTTCAGCCTCAAACCTCTCCACTTTTATTGTTCTTCTGCTCTTTTCTGTCCCTATTTGCATGTGTGTATCACATGTGCATGCTAGTGTGGGCACATCGTGTATCCGTAGGCGTTAACCAAATTAGAATTTATGTTTAAGTTTTAATAAATTTCACCTTTCTTCTTCAAACCCAAGAAAGCCTGTTTGTCCTCATTTCTTTGCCTTATAATTGGAAAGCGGTGAACAAGGATTCACCAAGGGGGAGCTCAAAACACAGTGTTTAAAAATAAAACCCTGTTACAGTAAGACCAGGTGAAGACTGAAAAGGACCCCTAGACACCTTTCTCACCTGGTCATAACAGAATTTTTGTGCTAGTGTCCAGATTTTATCCACAGACAAATAGGAGAAATTGTAAGTGGGAAGCCAAACTGTTCACAATCGAAAAAAAGGAAGATTAATACAGGTTTCTTGTGGTTGTGTGCGATTGAATACTAACATGTCTGCAGCTGAAGCCAGTAGCTCTCCAAGCCAGAGTGAAGTAACTTGGGATAAATTAAAAGCAGGAGGAGTTGAGGAAAATGACTGAGCAGTGTGGGATCACTGTACATGGCAAGGCTAGGAAATCTGAACTCCTAAGACTAGTGGACAACTATTTTTCCCTTTAATCTGAAGAAGTAGAAGCAGGATTAGAAGCAGACTCCGACAGGGTATTGTTAGCAAAGCTACAATTGGAAAAAAAGAAACTTGAATTTGAGGAAAGAGAGAGGAGCCTTCCAGAAGGAATGTGAAGAAAAAGAGACAGGAGAAAGAAAGAGAGAGAGAGGCAGGAGAGAGAGAGTTGAAGAAGCTTCCAGAAAGAATGAGAAGAGAGAATTGAAGTAGCTTGAGTTAAGTAGGGGGAAACAGAGTAACCCCAGTGAAAGCATGGCCAATATGGAGGAACATAATTCAGGGCTGGGTACAAAATTGCTAAAACTCACTCAACTAATTTCAAAATTCAATGAGGAAGATGTGGAGGTATTTTTTCTCTCTTTTGAGAAACTGGCAAGGCAGCTAAAATGGCCAGCTGAGACCTGGTCTCTTTTACTGCAAAGCAAACAAACTGGAAAATGAGGTTTATTCGCTGTTGCCAGATGAGAGTTCATCAAGTTATGAACTGACCAAAAATGCTATCCTCAGGGCAAATGAATTAATATCCGAAGCCTATCGCCAAATGTTTAGAACCCTCAAAAAGTAAGCTAATTAAACTTATCTGGAGTTTGAAAGAAGTAAGCAACTGGCTTTTGACCAGTGGCTGAGGGCTCTTAAAGTACAGCTCAGCTATGAGAATCTCAGGGAAGTAATTCTGTTAGAGGAATTTAAAAACTCTCTCCCACTCTTAATAAAGCCCCATGTAGAGCAGCAGCAGGTTCAGAGAGCCCGGCAAGCGGCCATTCTGGCTGATGAGTTTGCTTTAATTTATAAGTCGGTTTCCCAGCAGAGAACCTTTCCTAATCACCCCCACAAATCCGAAAAGGACAAAGGGTGAGAAGGTGATCGCCGCCCAAGCAGTCCTGGGAGAGAAAGGAAAGCAGGAGACACAGGGGGCCCTCCTCCGACCAAAAAGGAAGGTGCTGTGAGCAAGTGAGAGACCTGGAGACCTTTGTGCTTCCATTGTAATAAAGCAGGGCCTGTAAAAGCTGACTTTTGGAAACTAAAGGGAAAACCTGTAGGGTTAATCAGGGCACACCCGCTCAGTGAAGAAGTGAACCTGATGGAAAGCACAGCAGAACAAGCTGTGGCTTTAACTACAGTAAGAGTAAGACCCAGGAAGCTTCTGCAAGTGCAGGAAAATTTAATAGGATTCCTGAAGGTTATCAAGGTTTTGTGTCTGAAGGGAAAGTAACCCCTCGAGAGGGCCAAGCAAGCCTTTAGTAATTCTCAGAGACACAGGGGCCACTAGATCCCTTTTACTGGGAAAAGGCCTGACCTTACCCCAAGAGAGTGCAGTGAACACCACAAGGGTGGTGAATGGCATTAGAGGACAATGTACGCCTGTACATGTACATCGGGGGCACCTGAAGTGCGACCTAGTTTCGGGACCGGTGACCATAGAGATTGTCCCTAGTTTGCCTGTGGACAGGGTTGTCCTGCTCCTAGTTAATGATCTGGCGGGGGTGAAGGTGGTAGCCCCCCCAGTAGTGAAAGAAAGACCGCAGGAGGTCAGAGAGACAGGGCAGTGGCAGGAGACGGTCTCCTGCAGTTTCCCTGAATATGTAGTGGATCAGGCCATGATCAAACCAGCTCCCCCAGAGGAGATTGCATTGGCACTGCAGGCAGATGACCATGAGGTCCGCCTGTCCGAGACTTTCTTTGGAAAGTTCGGAGACACAACTAATTAAATAAATCTTCCCTAGCTGAGGCTCAGCGAGCTGACCCAATATTGCAAGAGTTAGCACACACTGCCCAGTCTGAAAGTGAAGCGGAGAGTGTCCCTGATTGCTACTATTTAAAGAATGAGGTACTGATGAGGAAATGGTGTTCTGCTCACAGACCTGACAGCAAGGAGTGGGCAGTAATACACCAGTTAGTGGTGCAGTGGAGAAACTGGAGAGAAATATTAAGAAGGGCCCATGAGACTACAGTGGCTGTACATGCCAGTATACGAAAGACCAAAGCCTGCATAAGACAGCAGTTTGACTGGCCAAAACTCCACAAAGATGTGGTGGAGTACTGCAGGAGTTGCCACATGTGCCAGGTTGAGGGGAAACCCCAACCTACAGTTAAGCGGACCCTCCAGCAGAGGGCTGGTGAACTGTATTGGACCCCCATTGAGAGCAAAAAGGAACAGACAGGCACACGGCTGGCAAAAGTTTAGAAAGAGAAGGGGGGGGGGGGGGGGAAGAAATGATCAAGAAGGCAGGTTAAAGGAAGTCTGGGAGGAAGCCTTGATGAAAACCCCTACTGTCCGGTCAGTCAACCCCAAAAAATGTGAATAGTTAGACCCCACATGCTCCTACAGGAACCTGCAGAGACAAATAGGAACCTCTAGGGGGCACAGAAACTGTGAGGGTGATGCCTCACCTAGTTGAAGTGCCACAGGAGAGTGCTGTCAAGTCTGCACAAATATTTACAGGCAGGGGTGTCCCAGAGAACAAAGGGGAGATTAACAAAGAATCCTCCTCCACAATCAGAGAAAAAGGGAACCACCCATCCCCTGAAGTCAAAAGCCTTTGCATGACTCAGCAAAGTACTGAAAGAGAGTTCAGGATAAACCTGCCCACTACTAACTCTCCTGAAACAAAAAATGGCCAACAGGAACCAAGACCCGAGGCAATCATGGCAATGGGCAAACTGAAGAAAAGCTTCCCCAAAGAACCACATGGTTATAGGGATGTCAAAAAGGGGAAATGAAAGCAGCACTGGCACCCAGAAAAGACAATTTTAGTAAGCTTTAGGATTCATGAATGAATGGAAATGAATGAGAGAAAGCATGTTTTCTGTATCTTATGTATACATTTCTCTCAACGCTTTTAATGAAATGTGCCTATATTTCAAATCACATTTCATTCCTTTGGGTGTGGAGGTCTCATGCAGGCCTCCACCTGCCAAGAATGAGGCACATTAATTTCACCATATAGATACTAAACTTCAAATTGTTGCTGGGCTTTAACTTGGAGAAACAGTGTGTTTGAAATGAAATGCAAAGAAATGAGCACAATCAGGCTTTCTTAGGTTGAAAGAAGAAAGGTGAAATTTATTAAAACAAACTCTAATTTGGTCTACAATGGAGAAGGAAACTCTGGGACTATTACTGGCTCTCAAGCACTTTGAAGTATATGTTCAAAATAGATTTAGAGAGACTGTAGCTAATACCCACCACAATCCTATGACATTTGTGGAGAAATTCAAAACCCAGAATGCAAGGCTATTTTCGATGGAGCCTGCTTTGCACCCTTACCCACATTGCAGGAAAATAAACAATATGAAAGCTAATGCTTTATCCAGAATCTAACTCAGCACAGAATCATCCCAGATGAACCAGAGCATAGCTATAGCAGTGAGATTGATAAGTGAGTGTTTGAGGATGAATGCATGTTTACAGTTTTTTTTCATTTACATGCTGTCGTTACATTTCATTTCACATGGTGTGGACATGACCCAAAAAGATGTTATGTTGAATGATGATTTTTAATCCACCGACTGGAAACATGGGTGGCACAGTGGTTAGCATCGCAGCGTCACAGCTCCAGGGACCCGGGTTCGATTCTGGGTACTGCCTGTGCGGAGTTTGCAAGTTCTCCCTGTGACCGCGTGGGTTTTCGCCGGGTGCTCCGGTTTCCTCCCACAGCCAAAGACTTGCAGGTGATAGGTAAATTGGCCATTGTAAATTGCCCCTAGTGTAGGTAGGTGGTAGGGAATATGGGATTACTGTAGGGCTAGTATAAATGGGTGGTTGTTGGTCGGCACAGACTCGGTGGATCGAAGGGCCTGTTTCAGTGCTGTATCTCTAAATAATAAAATAAATATATTTTTAAAAAACGGTAAAAGGTAATCTATACTAGCAGCTAAAGATGACCACCCTAATTAGCACCACTCTACTCCACATTCCAAAGCATTGAAGTGGAGACGGATTGTCTGCACAGACCAATCAAGAAAAATGACCTGGGGAATGTTAGTGAACTCTCTCTCCTGTTCCATTAGAAAGGCATCAAGGCCATCACCTGAATATTAAACTGGTGGAGACGAAACACTGAAACCTAATCACTTGAACAATGGGACCCTGGTTGTGAGAAAAGAATTCCTAGACATGGACTTAAGTTGCAAGAGGGAATACACACTGGTAAGCACCATGCTTGAATCACTGGCTGATAGTCATGTGATAGGCCCACCATCTGTATGCTTAAGCTGGTGTTTTCTCTGCAGCAACCAGACAAGCAACTAGAAACTAAGAGAAGAGAAGATTCAGTGGGGTCCTTCCTTTCTCTCTCTCTCTTTTCAATCCACCTTGCAAGCTTCAAACCCTGCCTGCTGACCATGACCACCTAGGCATATCCCTACTGCAGAAAGAGACCCCTCGAAGGAAATCAGCCCTATTGCTTTCTCTCAGAGAACCACCGAATCAGCCATCCACATCCTCAAACTAGAAGCTTCAGGGCCAAAGCAAAGTCACGTGACCAGCAAATTCAGCCTGAAGCCAGCCAAGTCACCAACCTCCACAGACTGTATACCCATTTTATTTCTCTGAACTCTAATTCGACCAATCACTTCTTCCCCACTCTGTAACCTATTTATGTGTGTGTATGTGAACTTTGTGCGCGCGCTTGGGTGCATCTGTATACACGAGTGTTTATTATTTTACTTAGATTTACTTAGTACAATAAAGCGAACCTCTTTCTTTATAAAACTCAAGAAAACCTGTCCGATTGATTTGTTTATGATCACGGCATGTAAACAGTTAATCAGTCACTGAATTGGCAAGTATATCCACTTCAAAAAGAAATAAACCTATTGTGGTCAAACAAGGAGAGGGAAAAAGAGGGCAGCCCTTTGACCCCTCATCACCTGATTGTAATAGTATAAATGCAGAGATTAGACAAGCATGTAGTAAAAGCAGTGTGATTTTCATGGGGAATTTTAACTTTCAAATAGATTGAGATAAGCAGATCAGCTCATGTCAGAAAGGTAGTGAACTTCTTGATTGTGTTCAGGATAGTTTTCTGCAACAATATGTCCTAGAACAAGGGGGCGTGCCATATTAGATTTGGCAATGAGAAATAAGACAGGTTTAATTAACAGCCTAATGCATGAACATTTATCTAATAGTCAAGAAAATATAATCAAGCTCAATGTAATATTTGAAAGGGAGAAATGTGAAACAGCTATTAAGATTCTAGATTTAGGTAAGGTGAACTTCAATGGGATGAGGAAGACAGTCCACAGTATATTATGCAAATCTATTAATGGGTAAAAAGACAGAAGATCAAAAAAGAATTTAATGTGATACAGAACCAGTTTATACCCTTAAGGGGCAAGAGCTCTACTTGCCAAAAAAGTGCCACTGGTAACTAATGAGGTAGGAGACAATGTAAAACTAAAAGAAAAAAGTATATAAAAATGCAAAAAAAAAAGCACAAATCTTGGCAAATGGGAAACAAAACAGGAAAAGCTATCAAAAGGGACTAGAAAATAAATGTGCAAGGGATATCAAAATCAACACAAAAACATTCACAATTATGTTAGGAAAAAGAGTGTGATCAGAAGCAATGTGGGCCCTTTGAAATTAAAAACAACTTTGATAATATCAATAAAAATAAAGAAACGGTGAACTTGCTGAATAATTACTTTGTATCAGTATTTATAGCTGAGGTCAGCATCCCAAAGAAACTATGATTGAATCAGGGACAACAGTAATGAAAAAAGAATGGCACTAAAGTGTGACAAATCCCAAGAACAGACGGTTTCTGTCCCAGGATTTTAAAGGAAGTAGATGAGAACTTTACAGACTTCCAAAATTCTCTTGATTCGGGAAGTGTTCCTTGAGATCAGAAAATTGCACATGCCACTCCACTATTCAAGAATGGTGAAAGAGGGAAACCAGAGAATTATAGACCAGTTACTGTAACATCTGTTGTTGGGAAATTAGTAGAGTCTATAATTAAGATAGAGTGACTGAACATCTTGAAAACTTTCAGCTGATCAGAGAGAACCAGCATGGATTTGTAAAGGGTACTTCATGCCTGATGAAGCTGATTGAATTTTCTTGAAAAGGTGACTGAAGTAGTGGATAGCAGAATGTCTATGGATGTTATTTATAGAGACTTCCAGAAGGCATTTGATAAAATCCCTCATAAGAGACCGTTAGTTAAAGTTGAACTTCATAGAATTGAAGGCAACTTATTGACTTATTTAGGAAATTGGCTGAGCGACAGTAGACAGAGACTATGGATAATGGGAAGATACTCTAATTGGCAGGACATGACTAGTGGTGTCCCACAGGGATCTGGGTTGGGGCCTCAACTATCCACCATATTTAATAACTTAGATGTGGGGATAAAAAGCTAAATATCCAGTTTGCTGATCACACCAAGGTAGGTGGCATTATAAGCAATGTGAATGGAAGCATAAAATTACAAAGAAATATTAATAGATTAAGTGAATAGCCAGAACTGTGGCAGATGGATTTCAATGTAGGCAAGTGTGAAGCTATCCACTTCAGACCTAAAAAAGAATAGAACAGAGTACTTTCTAAATGGTGAAAAGCTAGAAACAATGGCAGACCAAAGAGACTTAGCGGTCCAGATAAATAGTTCATTAAAATAGGATAGATATTTCTGCTGGTTGGGGAGTCTAGGACTAGCCAGCTTGTCTAAAAATTAGAGCCAGACCTTTCAGGAGTGAAATTAGGAAGCATTTCTACATATACAGGCTGGCAGAAATTTGGAACTCTCTTCTGCAAATGGCAATTGATGCTGGATCAATTGTTAATTTAAAATCTGAGTTTGATAGATTTTTGTTAACCAAAGTTATTAAGGGATTTGGGACAAAAGTGGGTATATGGAATTAGGCCGCAGATCAGCCATGATCTCATTGAATGGCAGAACAGGCTCAAGGGGCTAAATGACCTATCCTGTTCTTATGATCCTATATTAATAGGACTTCACACCAAAGGGATTGTACAATTACCACAATGTTCACAAATCCTATTGAATTATTGTGAGAAATAATTTTTACGGTAGTACCAATTTCTTTGCATTAGTAATACAGACTCTTCTCATCTTCCTAGTGGGAATACCAATATAGTGTCATTCAACAGCTGTACAGGAGGCTTCAAGCTGTCAGAAGAAAACATCAATTGCTTTATAAATTTAGAGGGAAGCAAAAACTGTTAAATACTTAATGTAGATCAGATAAATGTTGCTGCTTAATCCCATGGGCTAGTGCAAGGTATAAAGGAACCACTGCACTGAAAATCACAATGTGCTCTTGGGAGAAGTCTATTTTGGTCTATGATGCTAAAGGAAAAATACAATACCATTACAATTAAAGACTGAAAGGGCAGAACCTCAGCATGTGCCTTTATTCTGGAAAGCAGTACTGTGCTCTGCAGGCATGTTAGAACTTCAAATAATTTTTCATTTAAATTGGCTGCAGTCAGCAACATTAGATCAGTTCCATCCTCTCGAGCACCCTGCAAATGTCACTCCTTGTTATTGCCATCAATATATCACCAAGAACAATATGTTATTCCCTGATGTTAAATGTTTTCTGATTTCCCAATTTTACAACAAAAGTTGTTTACTGAAACTATAGTATTTGCATATCCCAGTAGAGTGTTCAAAATACTCTGATGGCTCATAGTAAGTTATACCTTATAATAATAGCTAACATGTAAAGATTAGTAGAAGTATCTCTATTTAGATCCGTGTTAACACAACTTTTAAACATATGTACAAACCTAAGCTGGATTCCAGCCACTTTCTTAGATCTAAAATGGCCACCAGGAATTGTTTTGCCTGTATTACAACCAGCTAATCATTGATTTAATTGTGAATTTCATTGTATATTTTAGTTTCAGAACTGGATATCTGAAGTATCTGTATTAGAGAAACATGGCTCGAATTTTGATGTCATAATGACAGCCACGACAATGAAACTGTCAACATTCAATGTCATTAATCCACTGAAACTGACAGCAACTTCTGGAGTCTGCACATGAGCAGAATAATGCAGAAATCCAGTTGTTGTCAATGATTCTATGCTTTCCCATAGGGTGCGCTGTTGAGGCCTCCAGACTGCAACCAATTGTATAGATGAGAACTTTCACTCTTATGCTGTTAGTCTCGCTTGTAAAAGTCACACCTTGTTGAATGAGGTGTAACTGGGTTTTTAACAGTGTACTAACTTCGTAAGTACTGCTAAACAGCATCACCAGCCCTGAAAAGTTAACGTTGTATTTGTGGATTGTCAAAATGCTCCATAATGATTTTAAAAATTCATTTTTTAAAAATTCCTTCTTAAAGCTAGTTTATCTTTATTTTAGAATCTAACTTAATCCAATCATTTCGTTCACTATCTGAAAATATCCTTCACTTCTAATTTAAATTAAGTGCTTTCCCAGTTTGTTGTTTGTAAATACTTCAATTTGGTTGGTTGTCTGCCTGCTTGCTGACATCATTACTGCTGCACGCCAAGACATCCCCTTGACTTGGCAGATTTAAACTGCCCTTGGGAAAGGTGAGTAACTGACTCCAGAGATCACTAGACCATTGGGGGCAGCTTTCTTCAAGGTCAGAGGTGAGCATCCTTGCTTCGATGTTGTCCACAAAATCTTGTCCATGGTAAACATTCAAGTGCTGGCAACAGTGCTGAGAGGAGCCCAATCCTGTTGTGAAAGGTTTGAGTTAGGAGGAAAGACTGGAATAATTTTAGCCAGGAAAAGCACCACCTAAGAAGTGATCTTAGAGTTGAATAAGATAATGAAGGGTATGGAAAAGGTAATCCCAGAAAATTAGTTTAAATCAAGAGAGTGAACAAGGAGACACAGGTTCAAACTAGCAAAGATAGATTTAAGACAGATATCAGGAACAACTTCTTTTTGGTTGCATGATCCAAGATGAACCAATGACCTTCATCAACTGTAATTATCTTGTGAATGGTTTAATACTACTGGCTGGATTTTAATCTTTTGATTAGAGTAGAATTTCAGCTTTAAAAGGCTGAGTTTTATTCAGCTGTTCCTTTTTTTTGTCTAGTTTACAATATTAAATTGAATTATATAGAACACAGGGTGGCGCAGTGGTTAGCACTGCAGCCTCACAGCTCCAGCGACCCAGGTTCAGTTCTGGGTACTGCCTGTGCGGAGTTTGCAAGTTCTCCCTGTGTCTGCGTGGGTTTCTGCCGGGTGCTCCGGTTTCCTCCCACAGCCAAAGACTTGCAGGTGGATAGGTAAATTGGCCATTGTAAATTGCCCCTAGTGTAGGTAGGTGGTAGGAGAATGATAGGGATGTGGTAGAGAATATGGGGTTAATGTAGGATTAGTATTAATGGTTGGTTGTTGGTCGGCACAGACTCGGTGGGCCGAAGGGCTTAGTTCAGTGCTGTATCTCTAAATAAATAAATAAATAAACAGACAACTATCTGTGCTGGTGTTTATATCTGATACACAGTTTGGTCCCATTTCTAACCTCATCATGGACATATTGTGATTCTATGTCTTCTTCTTTGGCCTCCTTATTTTGAGAGACAATGGGTAAGCGCCTGGAGGTGGTCAGTGGTGTGTGGAGCAGCGCCTGGAGTGGCTATGAAGGTCAATTCTAGAGTGACAGGCTCTTCCACAGGTGCTGCAGAAAAATTTGCTTGTTGGGGCTGTTACACAGTTGGCTCTCCCCTTGCGCTTCTGTCTTTTTTCCTGCCAACTGCTAAGTCTCTTCGACTCGCCACACTTTAGCCCCACCTTTATGGCTGCCTGTCAGCTCTGGCGAACACTGGCAACTGACTCCCACGACTTGTGATCAATGTCACAGGACTTCATGTCGCGTTTGCAGATGTCTTTAAAGCGGAGACATGGATGGCCGGTCGGTCTGATACCAATGGCGAGTTCGCTGTACAATGTGTCTTTGGGGATCCTACCATCTTCCATGCGGCTCACATGGCCAAGCCATCTCAAACGCCGCTGATTCAGTAGTGCGTATAAGCTGGGGATGTTGGCCGTCTCGAGGACTTCTGTGTTGGAGATACGGTCCTGCCACCTGATGCCAAGTATTATCTGGAGGCAGCGAAGATGGAATGAATTGAGACGTCACTCTCGGCTGACATAGAGCAAGGTACTGAGGACACATCCCTCTATTATGGTCTGTTTTCTTTCCAAACATCATTCTCTTATTCAAATAGCCTAATGGCAGATTCTGTGAGTTGTATTCTTTAACAGCAAGGAAATCTGTATTCTTTATAAGCCAAATAATAACCATGGTTTGTATCTAAACCTTATTACATCAATTTACAGACTGGAATTCAGGATGATGGGAAATATACACAAAAAACTGTTTGGACATGGTAAAATGACTAATGAAGTTTATTTACATTTAAGTATTTTTCAAGAGGAAGTATATGAGGCAATTGCACAACATCATGAGAACTTCACAACACTTATCTAGAAAAGCAACCAAGCAACCAGTTATGTCTTCTTAGATCTTGGGATAACATTTTCTTGCCTCAGGTGGAAAATTATGTTTGAAATGTGTACACCAACCTTTAGTTCTTAACACTAATCCAGCCTTTAGAAATGCAGGGAGAACTCCAGAACACAGAAAAATCTCTGCTTTACACCCTGAATAGCTTTGATGCTAGGACTTTTGATCATGACCAAATCAGCGTAACTATTGAGCTGCATGATTCTTCACATTTTCTCAGATTAAGTTACAATATTCAGACAGTTCTGTGGAATACCAATGTTACATAAAAATTACAGCTCAGAAATAGGCCATTTGATCCAACTGGTCTGTGCTGGTGCTTATGCTCCACATCAACCTCCTCCCACCTTACTTCATCGCATCCTATCAGCATATCCTTCTATTCCATTTTCCTTCAGGTACTTATTTAGTTTCCCCTTGAATACATCTATGTTATTCGCTTAAGCTACTCCATATGGTAGCAAGTTCCACATTCTAACTATTCTCCTGAAATTTCTCCTGAATTCTTCATTCGATTTATTTGTGACTGTTTTATATTTCTGACCCCTAGTTTTGAACACCTTCATAAGTGGATACATCTTCTCTATGTTACACTATCAAACCCTTCCATAATTTTGAAGGCCCCTGTTAGGTCACCCATTACCTTAGGGATGAGCAATCAGATACCGAGAACCTTACTGGGAATGTCTTACAAATTCTTGTTTGTTAAAGCTGAACCTCGTCTCCAAGGTTCAATGATAAAGCATACACATTGATCTGACATCTTAGCTGGTTGATCACTGCAGTATATGTAACCTAACAATTGTGACTTGCGAGGACAACCCCAGCAATCCAGTTTTGAAACTAACATATGCAATCTAACCTATACTTAAATGTTTAGGTGGTTTTAAGAAAGGCAAACCATCTCCCAGCAGCCACTTTAGATTTAACAAAGTGTGTGGAATACATCTGTCAAGCGTACAAGAAGTGCAATGATGAAAAATTATGGACTAAAAATGAAGAGTTATAAAAGCTAACTTTGTCTTTTCAAAAATGGATCTTTCTTTCAAAAAAGTGAACAATGCTGCTAAAAAAAATGGGTGCTTGTATATTCAAGCATGGCCATATTGTCTGTTTAGAACGAAGGATGCCTAACTAGGTTGAGAGGTGTCAATTGAACCCATCAAGAGACATTTTTGAATTAAATGGTATAAGAAGTATGGGGTTTTATGGAAGTATGGGTTTTTATATATTGTTCATGTAACTGTGAATTTTAGGCAATGTGTGGTGTGGGTTCTTTTGGGAAACAAAGAATTGAACTGCTGATATGTGGAAAGCTGCATTGTTCAAGTTAAGTGTAAACAAATAATGTCACACGATGATTAGGGACAATATGTTCGTGGAGACCAGACACTTATAGAATCAAAGGAAGGAACATTGGAACAGTCCAGGATGATAGGATGGAAATGAGATAGGTTTAGAAGAATTAAGTCTGTCTGGGGAATGTGTAGTTCAAGACTACAAGACAGTCACAGGGGTGCACTGTTAAAGGATCCCACTGTTAAAAACAATGCAAGCCCTTAAGGTGTCTGCATGTTAACTTCACCCAGGATAATCCAGGAAATGGCCATGATTCTGCGTGATGGTTTACCAACAAAACCATGAATGGGCTATTGATTGTATTAATTCTGACGTGATTGGTAAGCGTCAAAGTTAATTGCATTTACCAAATACAATGAATGCCGTCTGACGAGCTTAAGTCTTCAAAAGAAAAGGAATGTATGAGGTCAGAGTCTGGACCACTGGAAATACACAGTTGCACCTGTATAAAAATTCCTGAGATAACCAAGTTCCACTTGGAGGAGAAGGAGAGACACAAGGGGAGATCACCTAGAGTGCGACCGTTTGGGGAAAGTAAGGACCTATGGGCAATTGCTGCTCATTGGCTACACTTTGGCTGTCGTCTCTCTGTCTCACCAGATTGGTTGTCTTGTCTGAACTAAATCAAAAATAGAGGGATATATTTGTCCCAACAAATGGGACTCATTTTACAGGTAGAATCTTTGCCAAATCACAGATATTATTGGGGATAAGACACAAATTACACACCACAAATTAAATGGGTTCTTCTAAAATAAAGAAAGTGCGAAGTGGAGACATCATAACCGGATTATTCTTATCCTGAGCCCATGAAAAGACCCTTTTGAATTGAATGGGTTCTTCTGAAACAAAGAAGGTGTGAAGTAGACACATCCTGGACCATTGTCAGTCACCACAGGCAAGAAAATCCCCGTCTCCCAACAGAGGCGAGATGTAACAAATTTTTACCTTAAAAGGGAGGGAAAGAGACACAGACAGAGAGAGAGACACACACACAGACAGAGAGAGAGACACACACACAGACAGAGAGAGAGACACACACACAGACAGAGAGAGAGACACACACACAGACAGAGAGAGACACACACACAGACAGAGAGAGACACACACAGACAGAGAGAGACACACACAGACAGAGAGAGACACACACAGACAGAGAGAGAAGGAGACAGACAGAGAGAGAAGGAGACAGACAGATAGATAGACAGAAAGAGAGACACAGAGAGACAAAGAGAGAGAGATCAGAGAAAGATCAGACAGAGACAGACAGACCGACCGAGACAGACAGACACACAGACGGACAGACAGAGAGAGAGTAGCATCACCAAACAGGTTTTCCACCCAAGGGACTGGGAGAACTCCAGCAAGCCAGAAGGGATGTGCCCTGCGATAGAATTCCACATCTATACTTATCCAGTAGTGAATGAGAAGTGATCCACTGTCTTCAACTGAACTTTCAACCAAGAGAGAAACCTACAAAACCTCAGCCCCGCGACCAAGAACTTGACTTCCTGGAGAATTCAACAGGTTTACCATGACCCCCACCGCCCCCAGAACCCACCCCCGCTAAAAATCACTTACCCCTTTTCCTCTCTATCTGTCTCTTCCTGTGTGTGTCTGAGAGAGTGAGTGAATGCCTTTGCGACAATTTCAGGTTAAGGCATATTGATCATAAGTAATTGATTTTCTGTTTTACATGTACAAGAAAATCTGTCTAATTATTTGACAAATAAAACACAGAGGTTAAAGGTAAATAACGAAACACACTTGCTGTGGTCAGGTGGGAGTTGAACAGTGGGAACCACTAAAACCCCTGCTGATTAACACCTACCACCCTGCTCAACTGCCGGCCACACTGCCCAACCCCCACCCCCTAGATTGCTGAATCAGTGCTTCTCCATGTTGAACACCAATTGGAAGAAGCACTGAGGGTAGCAAGAGCACAGAATGTACTCTGGGTGGGGGACTTCAATGTTCATCACTAAGACTGGCTCAGTCGCACCACTACTGACTGAGCTGGCCAAACCCTAAAGGACATAGGTGCTACACGGGGTCTGCGGCAGGTGGTCAGGGAACCAGGAGGGAAATACTTGACCTCGTCCTCACCAACTTACTCGTCACAGTTGCATGTGTCCATGACAGTATTGGTAGGAGTGACCACCACACAGTCCTTGTGGAGACGAAGTCCCGTCTTCACATGGAGGATACCGTCCATTGTGTTGTGTGGCACTACCACCGTGCTAGATGGGATAGATTTTGAACAGATCTAGCAACTCAAAACTGGGCCTCTGTGAGGCGCTGTGGACCAACAGCAGCAGAATCGTATTCAACCACAATCTATAACCTCATGGCCTGGCATATCCCCCACTCTACCATTAACATCAATCTGGGGGACCAAACCTGCTTCAATGAAGAGTGCAGGAGAGCATGCCAGGAGCAGCACCAGCCATACCTAAAAATGAGGTGTCAACCTGGTGAAGCTACAACACAAGACTACTTGCATGCCAAACAGCGGAAGCAGCATGTGATAGACGGGGCTAAGTGATCACATGACCAACGGATCAGATCTAAGCTGTGCAGACCTGCTACATCCAGTCATGAACGGTGGTAGACAATTAAACTAACAGGAGGAGGAGGCTCCACAAATATTCCCATCCTCAATGATGATGGAGCCCAGCACATCAGTGCAAAAGACAAGGCTGAAGCATTTGCATCCATTTTCAGCCAGAAATGACAAGTGGATGATCTGTCTTGACCTCCTGAGGTCCTCAGCATCAGTATTTACAGTGGATGTCCAAAGAAACATGTGGGACCCGCTACATAGATCATTATGGGGAGAAGACGGGGGAATGGCACTAGATGAATTGCTCTTTCGTAGAGCAGGTGCAGACATGCTGGGCTGAATAGCCTGGATACTGCAAAGGCTATGGGCCCTGACAACATTCTAGCAATAGTACTGAAGTCATGTGCTCCAGAACTAGCCACGCCCCTAGCCAAGCTGTTCCAGTACAGCTACAACACTGGCATCTTCCCGGCAATGTGGAAAATTGTCCAAGTATATCCTGTCCACAAAAAGCAGGACAAATCCAACCCAGTCAATTGCCGCCCCATCAGTTTACTCTCGGTCATCAGCAAAGTGATGGAAGGGGTCTTCGACAGTGCTATCAAACGGCATTTGTTCAGCAATATTCTGTTCACTGACGCTCAGTTTGGGTTTCACCAGGGCCGCTCAGCTCCTGACCTCATTACAGCTGTGGTCCAAACATGGACAAAAGAGCTGAACTCAAGAGGTGAGGTGAGAGCGACTGCCCTTGACATCAAGGCAGCATTTGACCGAGTATGGTATCAAGGAGCCCCAGCAAAATTGGAGTCAATGGGAATCAGGGAAAATACTCTCCGCTGATTGGAGTCATACCTAGCACAAAGGAAGATAGTTGTGGTTGTTGGAGGTCAATCTTCTTAGTCCCAGGATATCATGCAGAAGTTCCTTGGGGTTGTGTCCTGGACCCAATCATCTTCAGCTGCTTCATCAATGACCATCCCTCCATCATAAGATTGGAAGTGGGGATGTTTGCTGATGATTGCACAATGTTCAGCACTATTTACTGAAGTAGTCTGTGTAGAAATGCAGCAAGACCTGGACAATATCCAGGCTTGGGCTGATAAATGGCAAGTAACATTCGCGTCACACAAGTGCCAGGCAATGACCATCTCAAACGAGAGAATCTAACCATCTCCCCTTGATGTTCAATGCATTACCATTACTGAATCCCCCACCATCAATGGGGGTTACCATTGACCAGAAACTGAACTGGATCAACCACATAAGTACTGTGGCTACAAGAGCAGGTCAGAAGTTGGGAATTTTGCAGTGAGTAACTCACCTCCTGACTCCCCAATGCATGTCCACCACCTACAAGGTACAAGTCAGGAACGTGATGGAATACTCTCCACTTGCCTGGATGGGTGCAGTTCCAACAACACTCAAGAAGCTCAACACCATCCAGTACAATTCAGCCCACTTGATTGACACCCCATCCACTACCTTCAACATTCATTCCCTTCAACATTCACTCCCTCCACCACCGACACACAGTGGCAGCAGTGTGTACCATCTACGAGATACACTGCAGCAACTCACCAAGGTTCCTTCGACAGGACCTTCCAAACCACGACCTCTAACATCTCGAAGGACAAGGGCAGCAGATGCATGGGAACACCACCATCTGCAAGTTCCCCTCCAAGTCACACACCATCCTGACTTGGAACTATATCGCCGTTCCTTCACTGTCACTGGATCAATATCCTGGAACTCCTTTCCTAACAGCACTGTGGATATACCTACACCCCAAGGACTGCAGCGCTTCGAGGAGGTAGCTCACCGCCACCTTCTCAAGGGCATTTAGGGATGGGCAATAAATGCTGGCCTAGACAATGACACCCACATCCCATGAACGAATAAAAAAGAAACACATGGCCATAACACATCTTACATCTATATTAACACAACTTTTAACCATACATTCAAATTTAACAGAAGAAAATTCCTATAATTTGCCACAGCTTCAGTCATTAAAAATTGACTGTTAATATTTGTTAATCAGACCATGATAAACAAGGGTACAATTAGACAATAATTCCAAAGGGACTTGCTAATCATGCAAGAAAATATCACAGGAACATTTCCCTCTCAGAGTTTTATGACAGAATCCATTATGCACAGAATAAATATGCAACTAGAGAATTACAAGCTCAAGTGAAAGTAAAAATAAGAATTATTTCCCCACAAATTACATGTTCTACTCCAGAAACAGCCAAGTATTTGGTTAAGATGATGTGATTGAAAGTTCTAACAATGCTTAGATACAAATGACTTAAATACTCTGTGGCTCCTGTGTTACAGGGCACATCAGTATATTTCTAGAAAGCAAAATGGTTAGGATTATATAATGGAGGTGTGAAGAGAGACACACTCTTGGGTTTCTGAAATAAATTTTTAAGAGCTTTCTCTGAAAAGATTATGGGCTGGATTTTGTGCTGAAGGAGGGGATCCCAGCACCGTGCCAAAAAGGCAGGGGGAGCCCCACCTCTACCTTTTCGTGGCACCCCCAAGGAGCGATCAGAGGACCAGCAGCTCAGCAGTATTACCACGGCTCCTGGTGGTGCTGCCAACAGTCAAAACTGCAGAGGCCTTGGACCCAGGCCCTGGAACAGAGGTCGTTGAGGTGGGGTTGCTGGGGCCAGTCTGGAAGGCCCCGGCGTGTAAAGTTGTTTCTGGTGAGGGTCTTCCATGGGCCATAAATTGCCCATGGAGGAGGGACCACCCCACCCCCCCATTTCCCACAGGGAGGGTGCTTCATTTACAAGGTGTCCTCCCTGCATGGTGGAGAGGCTCATCCCCCCCCCGCCAGGTGGCAGGAAGAGACCCCCTAATTGGCTGTTAATAGGCCACTTAGGAGCCTCAATTGGGCTCTGGGCGGGAAGGCTGTCTTTGGCCTATCCCGCCCGGGAATATTGGGCAACGGGCCGTCCGCACCGCCACCCATTGCAATACACCGTGCCTCACACTTCCTCCCCCTCCCCCCCCCCCCCCCCACTCTGATCCCACCTGGGGAAGACCCGTAAAATCTCAGCCTATATGTGTGGTACAGACCACGATGGGGCAACTTGTACATGGTCTGCTCAGTGACCAGCTTGATGTGCCACACAGTGTTTTCTCAGTTTCTTTTTTTTTTTCTTATACAATTATGCTTCTTGGTGGAAATCATTAGCTCTGTCTTAATGCTAAAAGTATCAACATGAAGAAGGCCTCTTTAAGAAAGGGAGGCCCATTCCAGAAATGCTAATATCAAAACCAAGTGATCTAGCAATTTACCCCCACAATTCATTTCAAGAGATGAGAAAACTGGCAAGCATTTAATAATTAATGCTTCAGGTACTTTTTTTCAAAGAAAAGAGAATCTGGTAATGGGTGTTCATACTTAAAAAGTATTATTACTACATAATATAAAAGCAAAATACTGCGGATGCTGGAAATCTGAAGTAAAAAGAAGAAATGCTGGAACCACTCAGCAGGTCTGGCAGCATCTGTGGAAAGAGAAGCAGAGTTAATGTTTCGGGTCAGTGACCCTTCATCGGAACTGACAAATATTAGAAAAGTCACAGGTTATAAGCAAGCCCCCACCTCACTTGCTTATAACCTGTGACTTTTCTAATATTTGTCAGTTCCGATGAAGGGTCACGGACCCGAAACATTAACTCTGCTTCTCTTTCCACAGATGCTGCCAGACCTGCTGAGTGGTTCCAGCATTTCTTCTTTTTATATTATTACATATTTTGATTTTGAAATTTTCATTCTTGTTCCGAATATTGCACGTGGCTCCATGTCAAATTTTGTTTGATAATCGCTCCTGTGAAGTGGCTTGGGACATTTTACTATGTGAACAGGCATTATATAAATACAAATTGTTGTTGTGGTAGTAAATAGTCTGAAAAAACAGAATTTAGAGGATGGTACATTTTTGGCCTAATTCTGCAGTAATTTAATGAGCACCAGGATCAAGGTGAACATGGGTGACGTCAACACAGCTGCATGAGGTTAACAAAGAGGCTATTCACCTCGCCCTCCAGGGGCATTATGGATTGGGTCATATTTTCCTGTACAGTTGAGGAACACTGGATTTGTGTATGCTCATTGGCAATAAGCCATCTTTCCCTCTGCAAGGGTGTGTTGTAGGGTTTCTAAGAGGTGACCTGTTGTTTAAGTTCCCAGGAAGGGGATCCACAGAATGATATTTTTCCAGGTCTAGGTGACATCTGTATGTGATGTGCTTTGACTAGCATATATCCAGCAATAGCCTAATCCACATTAGTGTGGGGTTTCAGTCTCCATACCCAGTCATGGATTGTGTGCTGCAGCTTGTTAGAAATTAGAAATATGCTTAGAATAAACATATATTTAGTTTTCAGCCTGAAAAAAGGTAAAGGAATAAAGAAAAAACTTGCATTTAAATAGCGCTTTTCATGACCACTGGAAGTCTCAAAGCACTTTACAGCCAATGAAGTGTAGTCGCTGTTGTAATGTCAGAATAGCTTAGTGGTGTAAGTTTAATTTTCCTAGGAACAAAGCTAGTGGAATAATTATTCTTGGGTGATAACTGCTGTAGCTAGCCCCAAAAGGGGCCATGGTCAGACAAGACCTCTGCAATAGTGGGGAGCAACTGGGTAAATACTTAAAACAAACAGCCATACTACAAAGTTGTGATAGGATTTTCAGTTAGACTCGCCTAATTAAGATGCGTGCTGAGATACGCATGTTAATGTGCGCAAGTCGAATAGAAATTACTTTAGTGAACAACCCAATGGTTCAATAGTCTGATAAGAAATAAGAACTGCTCATTAACAGGCCTTATGAACAACTTTGGGCATAATAAATGGTGATAGGACAGATACAAATAAATGAAACTTTGAGAGTTAGTTTGACAGCTGGAAATGGAATGTTTCTGGGGATGATGCAATTGATCATGGAGAACAGCTTGAGATGAGACACAGAAAAGATGATATAAAAGCCCGATTGATCAAGGACAGAAGGTACATGTGAAGGCTCAAGAAGTTCATGGCAGGTGGATAACATTAAAGATAGGCTCTCATCCCATGGTTTAGACAAAGAACTTGACGTTTTATTGGGTTTTTCAAACTAAAGTAAATCTTTATAGGACCGTAAGGCCTGTTAACAATCCATCCAGGTCCACCTGTCATGAATAGATGAGAATTCAACTGTAAATTGTGTTTTGTGCATGAGTATTAATGTCAACTGCCATTTTTGTACAGCATGTTTAAGTTTTACTTCTATGTTCTAATTGTTAAAATGGAGGAGAGAGACCATGCTGTACAGCTTGTCCAGGAGCCACCCTATCCAGCCTGCCTGGATTTGAAACTGTAGCAGCTGAAGGTACAGCTTGCTCAGAAACCACAGCTGCCTTGGTCAGACTAGTGCGGCTGCCTGAAGCTGCACGCCTCACTCTACACTCTTCTGAGAACTTTTCGACAAGAAGCAAGAAAATTAAAAAGACAGAGCCTGCAAGAAGAAAACCTGTTTTCTGCCAACTGTCCTCTCCATCTAAGAAAAAGGTGACTTCAGCAAATTAAGCTACCTCCATTTACCTTCGAGAGTGCAAAGAAGAAATATGCCAGAGAAGAGGTTTTTCCAATCATTCCTTTCCCCATTTGGCATTTCCAGTTGGTGATCTCCAGTTTGTTTGGACTTTTTTGATAATTAAAGATGGACTCTAGGTTCGGCTGAAATTCATGTTAGTTTATAATTCTACTTAGTAAATGTCCTTGCCGTTTTATGCCTTTAACCTTTCCTTGTATGTTTGTAAGCATGCGTTGGGAAGTTAATCCTCCCTTCCCGAGTTTAAGTTTGTGTTAATAAACCGTAATTCATTGATTTAACTTGAACAACCGTGTTGTTGTTGCGGTCATTTATTATCAGAGTTTAAGGGAAGGAAAAATCCAATCATTAATCTGTTTACGGACAGGTGGCTAGAAAAACAGAGAAATGTGTTTTAAAAAAAATATTAACTACCTATTCGTAACACACCCCTGAAAAAGGGTATAAAGTAAAAAGACTTTGGGAGATCTCAATGCAGTAGACAGTAGGGAGAAACTCCTAAGGGTAGATCCATGCTAACACTCTTGGATAGTTTGAGAAGTCGTGAAGCACCAAGAAAAGAGAAAGTAGAAGAAAGAGCGACCTATTCATGTATGCCAGCTGTCCAGCCCAACCTGGACCAGTACTCAGTACTTGTCATGGTCGTATGTTTTTGCGTATAACTAGTGTGTTATATCCCATCTTCAACTCTGATTAAGCTCAACATACTGACCATACTGGTTGTAGTCGATCCTGATTGCCTAGATAATTGATAACATCAACAAATTGGAAAGATTAAAATCATACAAGCTTTATTGCAAGGTACAGTAGAAGAGTTGGTATTTCCATTAATGATGTCTCAAGGTTTAGAAAGCCACTCCACTCAAGGTTGGGGAATTGTAGGTACTTCATTATTATTTACTCGCCCAGAGGAACCCTGCTAGGTGCCGGTCAAGATCACAGATTGCAACAGGTAGCACTGAGTGCACTTCAAAAACCATATCCATGAGTGCCCAATTACTTCAGGACACAATAGGACATTGTATAAAAGGCCATGCTGTTGTGATTTACTAATTCTTTTCTTCGTGAAGGATAACTGAATGAGAAGAATTCACATACAAAATTATTTCTACTTATTGCAGTACTAATGGAATTAACATCATATTGCTCTGAAGGTCATTTTTCCTGAATTCAAATTTTAAATGTGTCAAAATTTTCCATATTCAATCATTTGGATTAATAATCACAGTGCATAATGATCAGGTTCAAATTGTAATTTCACAAAACAGATTGCATTGCAGGCTTTAATTTTAATCATGGGTTTGTATTGATAGATTTCCATGCGGATTCCCATTATGTTCATATGTGAAAAATTTCACAGGCTGTTATCTGCTTTTGCCTTATTACACAGCTGCAAACTTCAAATTAGCATTACAAAGGCTTCAAAGTTGTGCTATTTTTAAAAAAAATCACCATTTAGTGATGTATCATGGCAGGCGAGTTACATTCAGTTTCACCACTTTAAAAAAATGTAGAAATTTTGCAAGTGATAGAAGCAGTTCTAAAATGAAAATAGGGATTTAGTTCTAGATTTTAAACTTCCTGGGTGTGCATACTGTGCCAGCAGCTACTTCTGGCACAGTATGCCATCTTGTGAAGGATGTTGCATGCGTGTTCTAGAAGCAGCTGAACTAGTGCTATCCTGATGTCACAGAGCCCTTCAGGCTAACATAACACCCATTGCCCAAATTTGGACCACAAAGGTCTATTGTACAAATTCACTCATCACTCAACAATGATTTGGAGTTTAGCTCGAAGAGGGGCCCTGCACTAGCATTACTTAAAGGACCATGCACCCAATTTGCAGCTCAGGTGATTTTAAGAACTTCTGCTATTGCAAAGTGTCTGGAAGTACTGTGGAGCATTTTTGGAAGTGTTGTAGTGAGTTCCTGGCTTTGGCAGGAGTGTTGCTGCATCCTCATAGGGAGGGCAGAGGATTTGGTGAACTATCCATACAAAGACTGCAACAGGTAGAGGGGCTGTAGCTACAGTTCCTCTGGGTCTGCAATACAGCAGGGAGCTGGAACAGAGGCTGCAGAGAAGGAAGACTGCACAATGTCCTCTATCAATTTGGAGCCGGTTTCCTTCATGCTCAACAGTGACAGGAGGCCAGCCAATGCACCCGGCATCTAAGTCTGCATGTCCCTCAGCATTCTCCTGTATGCCACCCCATTGAGGCCCTCATCTGAATCCTCTGCAGCAGTACTGAGAATCATAGAATGGTTACAGTACAGAAGGAGGCCATTCAGTCTGTTATGTCTGTGCCGACTCTCTGAAACAGCAACTCAGCTGGTCCCATTCCCTACCTTTTCCCTGTAGCCCTGCAAATTTTTCCTCTTCAGATAATTACCCAATTCCTTTTGAATGCCACAATTGAATCTGCCTCCACCACACTCTCAGGCAGTGCGTTCCAGATCCTAACCATTCACTGTATAAAAAGATTTTCCTCATGTCGCTATCGCTTCTTTTGACAATCACCTTAAATCTCTGCTTCTCAATCCTTCTGCCAAAGGGAATAGTTTCTCCCTATCTAATTTGTCCAGAACCCTCATGATTTTGAACACTTCTTGTCAACTTTCTCTTCTCCAAAGAGAACAGCCCCAGCTTCACCAATCTATCCACGGAAGTGAAGTATCTCATTCCTGGAAGCATTCTTGTAAACCTTTCCTGCACCCTGTCTAATGCCTCCACATCCTTCCTGAAGCGTGGTGCTCAGAATTGGAGACAATACACCAGTTGAGGCTGAACTAATGTTTTGTAAAGGTTCACCATAACCTCCTTGCTTTTGAACTCCATCCCTCTATTTATAAATCCGAGGATCTCATATGCCTTATTTACCACTTTCTCAACCTGCTTTGCCACCTTCAATGATGTGTGCACGTACCCTCAGGTTCTTCTGTTCCTGCACCGTCTTTAGAATTCTATCTTTACTGCCCCTTCCCGTTCTTCCTACCAGAATGCATCACTTCAGAGTTCTCTGCATTAAATTTCATCTGCCAAGTGTCCACTCATACCACCAGCCTGTCTATGTCCTTTTGAAGTCTACCACTATACTCCTTACAGTTCACAATACTTCCAAGTTTTGTGTCATCTGCAAATTTTGAAATTGTGTCCTGCATCCCTGGTCTAGGTGATTAATATAAGAAAAGCAGTGGTCCTAAAATCGACCCCTAGGGAGCCCCACCTTCCTCTTGCCCTCCAGTGAGCTGGCAAATGAACCATCCTTTACCCCGGCCTGGTTGCAACCCACTCATGCCCAGTGACTCACCATGTGCTGATTCCAATTCTATACCAGCGTCCAAGGTATGAACAGTGCCAGCATCTAAGCTGGTGGCTACGAATGCCAGATCAAGTGACAGGGCCTCTTCATCAGTGGTGTGGCATTGCTCCCTCTCCTCCTCCTCGGGCTGCTGTGGCTGGGCAGGCAGCTGTTGTTGGGTGTCTGAAAGTAGAAAATCAGAAGGGGAAGGTTGATGTGAGGCAAGGAAGGGGTGGGGTAGAAAGCAAGAGGTCCATAGTCACACCATTTGCAACATGTTCGTAATGTCAAATAGCAGGATGAGGGTGAACTGAGAGTTGAGGAGGGGAATAAAGCATGAACATACCATCATCCTCAATGTTCTCTGCGATGCTGAATGCAACGGACTCTGTCACAACGGCCCCCATGAGGCTGAGAGCCATCTCATCCATAGGGCCAGGCTTCTGGCTCTGCTCTCCTCTCTTCTATTGTGTGCCATCTTGGCCTGCAAGAAAGAGGGAAGAATGTCAGTGATCGTGTAGCATTTGTGTGATGTGCCTGCCATAGCTGAAGGTATGTGGAGGCAGCATGAGGTGGGGTTGTGGTTGGCAGCATTGGAATTTGAGAGAGTCTGAGGTGGAGTATCTGGATGTTAGGCACAAGTCCTGAGTGCCAGGGATTGCTAATGGATGAGTGACAGGAGTGTGGCACATTGAGCAGTGTGAGAGGTCAGTGGTGTTCTGGGTAGGAAATGTCACGCGAAGATGCATTCACTGACCTTGATCACTCACATGAGATCAATTAGACTTCGCGTGGCACTGCTGCCAGGTTTGTGGGTCCAAACACCAGGAATTGACCTCCTGGTCACCTGCTCCCACTCCTTTCTGATGGTGGTCCTTGAGGGTCTCCTGGCCCCCGCAGAACCATGACATCTCTCCTCTCTACCTCCACCACTGCACCCATGACCCTGGAACACATTCTCTATCCTGGTGTTCCATTTTCCTTGTATAGAATTGCAACAGTAGTATTCAGCAATAGAAGCCTCCGGTCATTCAGTACAGCGTCCCTTTAAGAGGGACAGACTACCTTTAAGAAAGCTGGCTGCACCACAGGCTATTCAAGAATGCCGTTTGGCCTCCTGCTGAGCGCAGAGGCAGCCAGCAGTGTGGGAGCCACTCAGCCTAATGTTACTATCGTGTGAATGACGTGGCAGCACCAAATTTATGTGCTGCCCAGCTCCACTGGAATGGGGATAGGCATGTCACAGATCATGATGGTAGAAATGGCATGTGAGAAAAAGGATTAGATATGAGGATGCTGTCAACCCCACCCCTAGCCTCAGCAATGGCTGCTCCACTGGGTGGGGGGGCTAGGGGTTGGAAAGGAATGCAGGTATGCCTGTCCCCTGCCAGTTAGATGTTGCTGCCTCCAGTTATGCACTATCTCGTCCTGTAAGAGAGAGGGTAGTGTGTCAGTGAGTACCATGCAATCTGTTTGGTTGATGTAGTTATCATGGATGAATAGCTGGCAGTGTGTGCAAGCTGTGAGATATGGGTGTGAGGTTTGCAGAAGTGCTAAGTGTGCAAACGTGATGTGTAGCTATGCATGTTATGTTACAGTTCTGACAAAATAACGTTGGTAGGAGAGTAATGGGAGTGTGGTGCATTGAGCAGTGTCTGAGGCCAGTGGTGCAGTTGGTGGAAAATGGCATTTGAAGATGAATTCTCTGACCTTGGCTACCAGTGTGAGGTCATTTAAATTTTTGTAGCATTGCATACGTGACTTCTGAGCTTCATACCTGGCACTGATCCACTGCCTGCTGAATGTTTAGAGGGTGTCCTGTGGATACAGCACTTCTTTCCTCCTCTGCACCTCCTCCACAAAGGCCTCTAGTGGAGGATCTAAGATCCTTGAAGCATACTGTCTCCCATGTTGTGTCATTATTCTTCCATGTCAGAGTGACTTGTACAAGAACTACCACCACCTGCTCCAACCATAATGCACCTCCCCTTTAAGAGGTGCTGGTTGGCTTTAACTTGTATGTGCCTCTTGTGATTTTGGGTCCCCTGCAAGAGTGAGATTAGTGCTGGCTGCACACTACAATCATAGTAGTGAGCAGGCAGCACAAAGTTGCTGTGTGCCTGCATTACTTTGAACAGGTGTGAGGTAATCGCGCATCCAGAGTCCTGCCCTTTTTCAGGGACTGTTCAATTTAGCCCCTAATGTTTGTAAAAATTCACAAGAAAATTGGAGTTGACTATACAATTTCCATTTGTGTTTGCAATACTTCTTAAGCTTTTTCGTCAGAGGCTCATGGCAACATGAAGAAACAAAAGCTCACGATCGTGAGGACCTCTAGACATATTACAATCAGCTGAAGAGGCTCAGCAATGTGCCAGCTTCCCATCTTCGAACTGCTGCTGAAACCCTCATTCATGCCTTTATTAATTCTAGACTTGACTATTCCAGCACACTTTTGGCCAGGCTCCCATCTTCCCTCCTCCATAAACTTGGTCTCATCCAAAACTCTGTGGCCTGTTATGTAAGATATGCAAAGTCCCGTTTATCTATCACCCCTGTACTCACTGATCTACATTGGCTTCCAGGCCGGCACTGCCTCAATTTTAAAACTCTCATCCTTGTTTTCAAATCCCTCCATGACCTCACCTATCCCTATCTTTGTGATCTCCTGCAGCCCTACAACTCTCAGGGATTTCTATGCTTCTGATTGCAGACACTCTTCGACAGGTTTGCGGCTGCCTGCAATGAATTTGGCCTAACCATCAGCCTCAAGAAAATGAACATCATGGGATAGGACGCCAGAAATGCTCCATCCATCAATATCGGCGACCACGCTCTGGAAGTGGCTCAAGAGTTCACCTACCTAGGCTCAACTATCACCAGTAACCTGTCTCTCGATGCAGAAATCAACAAGCGGTTGGGAAAGTTTTCCACTGCTATGTCCAGACTGGCCAAGAGAGTGCGGGAAAATGGCACACTGACACGGAACACAAAAGTCCGAGTGTATCAAGCCTGTGTCCTCAGTACCTTGCTCTATGGCAGCGAGGCCTGGACAACGTATGTCAGCCAAGAGCGACGTCTCAATTCATTCCATCTTCGCTGCCTCCGGAGAATACTTGGCATCAGGTGGCAGGACCGTATCTCCAACACAGAAGTCCTCGAGGCGGCCAACATCCCCAGCTTATTCACACTACTGAGTCAGCGGCGCTTGAGATGGCTTGGCCATGTGAGCTGCATGGAAGATGGCAGGATCCCCAAAGACACATTGAACAGCGAGCTCGCCACTGGTATCAGGCCCTCCGGCCGTCCATGTCTCCGCTTTAAAGACGTCTGCAAACGTGACATGAAGTCCTGTGACATTGATCACAAGTCGTGGGAGTCACTTGCCAGCGATCGCCAGAACTGGCGGGCAGCCATAAAGGCGGGGCTAAAGTGTGGCGGGTCGAAGAGACTTAGCAGTTGGCAGGAAAAAAGACAGAAACGCAAGGGGAGAGCCAACTGTGTAACAGCCCCGACAAACAAATTTTTCTGCAGCACCTGTGGAAGAGTCTGCCACTCTAGAATTGGCCTTTATAGCCACTCCAGGCGCTGCTCCACAAACCACTGACCAACTCCAAGCGCTTAACCATTGTCTCTCAAGACAAGGAGGCCAAAGAAGAAAGATAGGAACAGGAGTAGGCCATTCAGCCCACTGAGTTTGCTCTGTCATTCAATACGATCATGGCTGATCATCCACTTCAATGCCTTTTTCCTACACTATCCCCAATATCCCTTTATGTCATTGGTATTTAGAAATCTGTCAATCTCTGCTTTAAACATACTCAATGACCAGGCTTCCACAGCCCTCTGGAGTAGAGAATTCCAAAGATTCACAACCCTCTGAGTAAAGAAATTTCTCCTCATCTCTTTCCTAAGTGGCTTCCCCCTTATTTTGAAATTGTGTCCCCTGGTTCTAGACTCCACAACCAGGGGAAGCATCTTGGCTGCATCCACCCTGTCTATCGCTTTAAGTATTTTGTAGGTTTTCAAAGTCATGGGCCATATACCTCTGTGAAACTCTAGAGAATACAGGCCCAGTTTCCCCAATCTCTCCTCACAGAACAGTCCCACCATCCCAGGAATAAGACTGGCAAACCTTTGTTGCTCCCCCTCAATGGCAATAATATCCTTCCTAAGCTAAGGGGACCAAAATTGCACACAGTACTCCAGGTGTGGTCTAACCAAGGTTCTATAAAATTGAAGCAAGACTTTGCTACTTCTATACTCAAATACTCTTGCGATAAAGGCTAACATACCATTAGCCTTCCTAATTGCTTGCTGCACCTACATGTTCACTTTCAGTGACTTATTGACAAGGACACCCAGGTCCCTTTGTACATCTACACTTTCTAATCTCTTACCACTTAAGAAATACTCCGCACATCTGTTCCTCCTACCAAAGTGGATAACCTCACATTTTTCCACACTACATTCCATCTGCTGTGTTCTTGCCCACTCATTAAGTCTGTCCAAATCTTCTTGAAGCGGCTTTTCATCTTCCTCACAACACACATTCGCACCTAGTTTTATGTCAGCCATGAACTTGGAAATATTACTTTTGGTTCCCACATCCAAATCATTGATATGTATTGTGAACAGCTGGTGCCTAAGTACTGATCCTTGCAGTACCCCACTAGTCACAGCCTGCCAACATGAGAATGACTCATTTATTCGTACTCTGTGTTTTCTGCCTGTTAACCAATCCTTAATCCAGGCCAGTATATTAACTCCTAACCCCAAGAAGAACATAGACCAAAAGCATGATCATCAAGGGAACTGAGCTGAATACCGTCAAGCAATTTACTTACTTGGGGAGCATCATCGTGTTTGATGCCACCATAGACAAGGAAGTGGACAATAGGCTCTCAGAAGCAAACAGTACATTTGGCAGACTCTACAAACATGTGTGGAGCAACCATAGCCTCAGAGCACAGACCAAACTCAAAGTGTACAAAGCTTTAGTCCTTACCACCCTTCTTTATGGTGCCACGTCATGGGCCATATACTGACATCATGTACACCTTCTAGAGTGCTTCCATCAGCACTGTCTCTGCAGCATCCTCAAGATCCGCTGGCAGGACTGCATCTCAAACATTGAAATCCTGGAAACAGCCAACATCACCGGCATCGAGGATATCCTCCTACTAAGCCAACTGCGTTGGGCGGGTCACGTTGCCCGGATGGTTGACAGTCGCCTGCCCAAGATTGTGTTGTATGGAGAGCTGACCATGGGTAAAAGGAACAGAGGGGCCCATGCAAACATTTCAAGGACTCCCTGAAGAAGTCCTTCTTTGTGTGCCACATCGACCATCGCCAGTGCGAAGCACAGGCCATAGATTGTGATGCCTGAGATGCTACATCAGGAGGGCTATAGCCTGAGTGAAGAACCAGCATGAAAGAGAAAAGGAGAAGGATAGATCCAATTTCCCCCAGCAGCGACTACACCTTCACTTGAACCCACCGTGGGAGAATCTTCTGGTCACGGATAGGCCTGACTAGCCATCAGCAGGCCTGCAACCGATGACTACAACCTTCCCAAAATCTTCATCTGCGAAGAAATGTCAAGAGATGTGCTTTAATTTAGCTAACCAACCTCCTGTGGGGGACTTTATCAAAAGCCTTCTGAAAATCCAAGTATACCACGTCCACTGACTCCCCTTTATCAATTCTGTTAATAACATCCTCAAAAACCTCCAACAGGTTCATCAAACATGAATCCCATTCATAAATCCATGTTGACTATGCCCAATCAGATCATTATTATCCATGTGTCCACTTATCACATCTTTAGAATAGATTCTAGCATTTTCCCTACTACTAATGTAAGGCCAACAGGTCTGTAGATCCCAGTTTTCTCCCTCCCTTCTTAAATAGAGAGGTGACATTTGCTACCTTCCAATCTACAGGAACCATTCCAGAATCTATAGAATTTTGGAAGATGATCACCAAGGCATCCACTGTCTCCATAGCTACCTCTTTCAGGACTCTGGGTTGTGGAATATCAGGTCCTGGGGACTTATCAACCTTCACCCCTATTAATTTCTCCAATCCAACCATCTCACTAATACTAATTCCCTTCCATTCCTCTTTCTCCCTAGTCCCTTGGATCTCTAATTCTGGGAGATTTCTTGTATCTTCCTCAGTGAAGACTGAGGCAAAGTGATCATCTAACTTCTCTGCCATTTCTCTATTCCCCATTATAAATTCTCCTGACTCTTCTTTTGGGCCTCCTTATCTCGAGAGACAATGGATACGCGCCTGGAGGTGGTCAGTGGTTTGTGAAGCAGCGCCTGGAGTGGCTATAAAGGCCAATTCTGGAGTGACAGACTCTTCCACAGGTGCTGCAGAGAAATTTGTTTGTTGGGGCTGTTGCACAGTTGGCTCTCCCCTTGCGCCTCTGTCTTTTTTCCTGCCAACTACTAAGTCTCTTCGACTCGCCGCAATTTAGCCCTGTCTTTATGGCTGCCCGCCAGCTCTGGCGAATGCTGGCAACTGACTCCCACGACTTGTGATCAATGTCACACGATTTCATGTCGCGTTTGCAGACGTCTTTATAACGGAGACATGGACGGCCGGTCGGTCTGATACCAGTGGCGAGCTCGCTGTACAATGTGTCTTTGGGGATCCTGCCATCTTCCATGCGGCTCACATGGCCAAGCCATCTCAAGCGCCGCTGACTCAGTAGTGTGTATAAGCTGGGGATGTTGGCCGCTTCAAGGACTTCTGTGTTGGAGATATAGTCCTGCCACCTGATGCCAAGTATTCTCCGAAGGCAGCGAAGATGGAATGAATTGAGACGTCGCTCTTGGCTGGCATACGTTGTCCAGGCCTCGCTGCCGTAGAGCAAGGTACTGAGGACACAGGCCTGATACACTCGGACTTTTGTGTTCCGTGTCAGTGCGCCATTTTCCCACACTCTCTTGGCCAGTCTGAACATAGCAGTGGAAGCCTTACCCATGCGCTTGTTGATTTCTGCATCTAGAGACAGGTTACTGGTGATAGTTGAGCCTAGGTAGGTGAACTCTTGAACCACTTCCAGAGCGTGGTCGCCAATATTGATGGATGGAGCATTTCTGACATCCTGCCCCATGATGTTCGTTTTCTTGAGGCTGATGGTTAGGCCAAATTCATTGCAGGCAGACGCAAACCTGTCGATGAGACTCTGCAGGCATTCTTCAGTGTGAGATGTTAAAGCAGCATCGTCAGCAAAGAGGAGTTCTCTGATGAGGACTTTCCGTACTTTGGACTTCGCTCTTAGACGGGCAAGGTTGAACAACCTGCCCCCTGATCTTGTGTGGAGGAAAATTCCTTCTTCAGAGGATTTGAACGCATGTGAAAGCAGCAGGGAGAAGAAAATCCCAAAAAGTGTGGGTGCGAGAACACAGCCCTGTTTCACACCACTCAGGATAGGAAAGGGCTCTGATGAGGAGCCACCATGTTGAATTGTGCCTTTCATATTGTCATGGAATGAGGTGATGATACTTAGTAGCTTTGGTGGACATCCGATCTTTTCTAGTAGTCTGAAGAGACCACGTCTGCTGACGAGGTCAAAGGCTTTGGTGAGATCAATGAAAGCAATGTAGAGGGGCATCTGTTGTTCACGGCATTTCTCCTGTATCTGACGAAGGGAGAACAGCATGTCAATAGTCGATCTCTCTGCACGAAAGCCACACTGTGCCTCAGGGTAGACGCGCTCGGCCAGCTTCTGGAGCCTGTTCAGAGCGACTCGAGCAAAGACTTTCCCCACTATGCTGAGCAGGGAGATTCCACGGTAGTTGTTGCAGTCACCGCGGTCACCTTTGTTTTTATAGAGGGTGATGATGTTGGCATCGCGCATGTCCTGGGGTACTGCTCCCTCGTCCCAGCACAGGCATAGCAGTTCATGTAGTGCTGAGAGTATAGCAGGCTTGGCACTCTTGATTATTTCAGGGGTAATGCTGTCCTTCCCAGGGGCTTTTCCGCTGGCTAGGGAATCAATGGCATCACTGAGTTCCGATTTGGTTGGCTGTATGTCCAGCTCATCCATGACTGGTAGAGGCTGGGCTGCATTGAGGGCAGTCTCAGTGACAGCATTCTCCCTGGAGTACAGTTCTAGGTAGTGCTCAACCCAGCGGTCCATCTGTTTGCGTTGGTCAGTGATTATGTCCCCCGATTTAGATTTGAGGGGGGTGATCTTCTTGATGGTTGGCCCAAGAGCTCTCTTCATGCCATCATACATTCCTCTGATGTTTCCGGTGTCTGAGGCCAGCTGAATATGACTGCATAGGTGTTGCCAGTAGTCGTTTGCGCAACGCCTAGCTGTTCTTTGTGCAGTACTTCTGGCTGCTTTAAGTGCTGCGGATGTTAAATCGCTGGGGGCTTTCTTGTAGTTCAAAAGTGCAATGCGCTTAGCGGCTATGACAGGTTCCAGCTCTTCATTGTGAGATTGAAACCAGTCTGCATTTCTCTTCGCACTTTTGCCGTAGGTGGTCAAAGCTGACTCATAGATGGCGTCTCTGATGTGGGCCCACTTGGTCTCAGCATCCCCTGTGGGAGTGTTTTGAAGGGCTGTTACAAGTGAATTTAGAAATTTTTGTAACAGCTGTGGGTGAGAAATTCTGCTCGTGTTGATGCGCGGGTGGCCCTTCTGCTTGGAATGATGCAACTTCTTTGGTCTGAGTCTAACCTTGCTGCACACCAGGGAGTGGTCGGTGTCGCAGTCCGCACTGTGGAAGCTGCGTGTGATTTGAACACTGTTTAAGGCGGCTCGCCTTGTGACAATGAGGTCTAGCTGGTGCCAACGACGTGATCTTGGGTGCCTCCATGAAACCTGGTGACAGGGTTTAGTGTGAAAGAACGAGTTGGTGATGCAGAGGTTATGATAGGTACACAACTCAAGCAGTCTCTGCCCGTTCTCATTCATCCTTCCAACGCCATAGCGCCCAAGGCAGGAGGGCCATGAGTCATGGTCGGCCCCAACCCTGGCATTAAAGTCCCCCAGCAGGAATAGGTGTTCGGTGTTGGGGATGCTGCTAATGATGTTATGGAGTTGTTCATAGAACTGGTCTTTAGCTTCAGGTGCGGAACAGAGTGTTGGAGCATAGATGCTGAGTAGGTGTACTGGACCAGAGGTGGTGAGCAGTCGGATGGACAGTATGCGTTCCGAGCCATTTGAGGGAGGCTCTATCATGCTGAGCAAGGAGTTTCTGATGGCGAAGCCCACTCCATGCTGTCTTGGTTCTTCAGGATCCCTGCCCTGCCAGAAGAAGGTGTAGTCTTGCTCTGCTAGAGAGCCACTCGCGGGGAGGTGAGTCTCCTGAAGTGCTGCAATGTCCACATTGAGTCTACTGAGCTCGTTGTTAATGATGGCGGTCTTCCGAGAATCGTTGATTTGTGTAAGGTCTTCCGACAGGCCAGGACACATAGTTCTGACGTTCCAGCTTGCAAAGCGAAGGGCTGGTACCTTCTTTCCTTTTTTCATGTTGTTTGGTGCGGTGTATCAGTCCACCTTTCGGGCAATGACCCTGAGCTCCAAGCACCCATTGAAGCAGGCAGACTGTGGCGGGACAGAACCTTATTGACCGGGGGCTGCCCGGTTTGAGGCGGGCGGTAGCTGTCCAGTGAGGTGCAATGACCTCTCCCACCGACAAAGGCAACCCGTGGCGCCCAGTTTCTACGCCAATTTATCTGGACTTATAACCCGTAACTGCTGCCTTCCGTGTTGTTTCAGTCGCTGTGAGGCAACTATGGAGTGACCTCTCCATGGCGCATGCCTGGGCAAATTTATGGAAGTTGAGAGTTGCCCAGTCGTCAAAACCCCCCTCTCGGCCTTTCTGGTGGGGTCCAAAGGAGTGCAGGACACGACGTTTGGCACCAGTATGGCTGCAGGAACTGCCGGAAACATGCCAAAGGTGACACATGACCGCCTACGGGGTTCCGCTCCGGATTTTCTGTTAGGGTTTACTCCCTTAGCCTTGGTCTCTCCCGAGACGCCCACAAGGCAGTGGGGTTGTTGGGGCCCCTACACAGGTGTAGGATGGTGCCGGTGGGAGGAGGGGATGCAAGACTAATCTCTTGATTAATACCATGCCCCACACTACCACTACTGTTTGGTGGCCTATAAACAACTCCTAACAATGTTTGATGCCCCTTGCTGTTTCTTAGCTCCACCCAAACAGATTCCACATTTTGTTCTTCTGATCTGAGATCCTCCCTTACTGATCCCATCCCTTATTATCAGTGCTAGACCACCTCCTTTCACTTTTTGCCTGTCCTTCCTAAATGTCGAATATCCTTGAATATTCAGTTCCCAGTCTAGGTCACCCTATAACCACATTTCCGTTATAGCAATTAGATCATACCCATTTACCTCTATTTGTGCCTTGAAAATAATCTACCATGTTGCGAATGATGTGTGCATTCAGGAAGCGTGCCCTCAACCTTGTCTTTTTGAAATTATTCTGCATTCTAAGCCTAGTTGATACTCACCTTTGTTTTGCCTGTCTTCTAAGTTCGCTTGCTACTTTCCTACTTCCTGTTACCAGCTTTATTTCCTTCCAATTTGAGCTACCCCTCAGGTTCCCATCCCCCTGACAAGATAGTTTAAACCCTGCCAACAGCACTAGCAAATCTCCCTGCGAGGATATTAGTCCCAGTTCTGTTAAGGTGTAGCCCGTCCATCTGCCCCAGAATCGGTCCCAATGCATCAGAAATCCAATGCCCTCCCTCCTACACCAATTCTCCAGCCATGTGTTCAATCGATCTTTCCAGCTATTCCTATGTTCACTAAGACGTGGCACTGGGAGTAATCCTGAGATTATTGCTCTTGAGGTCCTGCTTTTTAATTTCCTTCCTAACTCCCTAAAATCTGCTTTCAGGAACTCATTCTCTTTCTATTTATGTCATTGGTACCAACGTGGACCATAACCTCTGGCTGTTCATCCCCCCACCCCCAGAAGGATGTCCTACAGTCGCTCTGTGACATCCTTGACCCTGGCACCAGGGAGGCAACACACCCTCCTGCAGTCACATTTACTGCCACAGAAATGCCCGTCTGATCCCCTTACTGTCGAATTCCCCATCACTATTGCTCTTCCACTCTTCTTCCTCCCCTCCTGTGCAGCTGAGCCACCCGTGGTGCCACAGACTTTGCTCTGGCTGTACTCCGCTGACAAACCATTGCCCTCACCGATGTCAAAAATGGAAAAGTAATTAACAAGCAAGACAGACTCAGGGGACTCCTGCACTACCTTCCTGGTTCTCTTAGACTGCCAGGCGGTCACCTGTTCCTTCTCTGCCTGCATGCTTCTAACCTGCAGTGTGACCACCTCCCTAAATGTGCTATCCACCTAGTCCTCTACCTCTCAGATGCACAATAGTGACTCCAGCCACCACTCGAGTTCTGAAACCTGGAGCTCAAGCTTCTGCAGCCGATGACACTTCCTACAGATGCATTTGTCCAGGACCCATGGTGCGTCCATGACTTCCCAAAAAGCAGGTCGTACATTCCACTTGGCCGAGCTGACGTGCCATACCGTACTTTAAAAACTATTTATTATAATTAGAATAAGTAGATTAGCTTACCAATTACTCACCAATCAGCTTCTTCCCATGTATAGAAGTAAGAGCCAGCTACTGGAGGCTGAAAAAAGGTAGAAGAAAGAAAGAAGCACCTCCCTCACCAAACTCCCACTTTGCACTCTGCAGACAAAGCAGCACCGAAGAAGCCCTACTTTTATACTGTCTGAAAAACAACTGATTCAAGCTTCTGAAAATCAGTTTGAACCAACTACCTAAGTAACAAGCTGCAGCTGCTCCTAGAGAGCTTGTATACCCATTTTAAGGCTGGTATAAAACTTAACGAGTAATTTTTAGTTAATTGCTAATTTGAAGGAAAAAACTAAACTTCAGTTAGAAATTAACCCTCAAAACTCTTTCTCAGCAGCTCTCAGTGCAGACCTATTCTAGCTGCTTGTGCATCCCTGATTTCCATTGCTCCACCACTGGCAAACATTCCTTCAGCTGCCTAGGCCCTAAGCTCAAAACCCTCCCTAAATCTTTCTGACTCTCCTCCTGTAAGGTACTTCTTAAAACCTACCTCTTTAACCAAGCTTTTATGAGGATTGCTGTCAAATTTTACTTCAAAAGCCTTGGGACATTTTAAAATATTGAAGGCACTATATAAATGCAAATTGTTTTTGGTAGATTACAACTTCAACCAGACATCTGTGGCTACCATGGTCAAATTATTCCAACTGACAGCAAGATTGGTTATTAATAGAATGTGCGAGAAATAGCTGCTAATAATCCCACCCCTACTGTACTGATAACATAAATTTCCTAGGATGAAAATCCACAGGTAAACCATGAAAGGAGTAATGAAAGTAACAATTCTTTGGTATAAAATATCAAAAGCAGTTAAAGCATGAATTCAACTCTGGTAACATATGAGAGAAAAAAGGCACATTTCCTGTAATTACACTGATTCTAAACAAGTATAAGTTGAAACTCAAGCTGTTCCCAAGGTTGCCCGGGCCCCTGCCATTTTGTCCCGGGTGGGGAAGGCCGAGGACGGCCTTCCTGCCCCATGTCAATTGAGGTCCCCCCTCCACCTCAATATTGCAGAAGGTGGAGCCGCCTGCTGCCACAGGGAGACGCCACCAGCTAAAGCCTGGCAGCCTTCTAACGGGGTCAGGCGAGTCCCTCCAGCAGTGATCGCCACCCCCTCCACCCTCACCAACCACCACCACCCCGTTGCTGGGGCCTGCCTGAATGGCCCCGGTGACCCTGCTACTATCAGCTCTCCAAGGATCTTCTCTCTCTTCAATGTTGCAGGACCTCCTGCTTTACTGGTAATGGCCACGGCTCCCAGTGGCACTGCAGAGCTGCTGGCCTTCCAATTGGCCAGCCGGTCTGGAGGCGGGAGCTTGTCCCTTAAAGGGACAGTGACCCTTGATGGTGGGCAGTCAATTGCCTGCTCACTGTCAAATGTGAGTCTGACGGAGTGTCGAGGCGGGGTTGCCCCTAACCTTCTGGCCTGCCGCCGGGACCCCTGCCACCAGAATAAAATGCAGCCCAATGAGCCAAATAGGTTTCACCACAATGCAGTAAATTCTTCCGAGGTGCAATCCCCTACTGTTACAGCAGCATAGCCTCAGATGTAGTGACCAATAACATAAGAGAGCTCCTAATAGTTTTCAAAAGTCTTTGTAACAAGAACCTGATGGATTAGCTTGCAAAAGGCATGTGCATACAGCTCCAGGAATTTGTCTCACGCGGACACCTACAACTGTGATAATGCCATTCTATTTTGTGTAGCATTTGGAAATCATACACCAACTCTTAAGGAAATGCCTGTTTGAGAAGGAAGCAAGTAAAGAGGTTAACAATGCTGGATAATTTTTGTGCAACCATTTGAATCTGCATAGGATTCAAATTGGGAAGAAGCAACACAGGGATTTTAAACAATGGGCCAGAATTTGCTGGAGCTGGTATTCCCATGGTGTGCCCCAGGTGTTATATTTGTTTCCTCCGTTACGACTGAGGTGGGAGCAACGCACTGTCAGTTCAGTCCCATCACTCCACAGGTTGCAGCATATTCAAGTTTTCCCACCCAACCAGAAAAACTGCCAAATTAAACCCTCTAGTGACCCCCAGAATAAAGCAGACCAAACCAGGTATCTTTAGACGACAACAAATTAACTATTCATTAAAAAAAACTAAATCTTAAACACGATTAAGATAAACCTATGTCTAAAGACCTTATAACTTCTTATTTAAACCTAACTCCCCCATTCATACACATTCAAAACTAACAGTTAACTGGTTTTTAAAATGGTGTTTGTAAAAATTAGTTGTTTCTTAAGAATAAATAAAGTAAGTCTTCGTGGGTTATGTTCCTGATGGGTGTGGTATCCTAGTGTAAAAAATAATCAAATGCCTCTCGAAGTCTTCACACGAATTTGATGAAACAGTCTGTTCTTGATAGGCATTCAAAACACTTCAGCTGCAGCAGGCCTCAAACAGTTCTTTCAACGATGAGCACAGTAATAGGTCAACTTGAATTTTAAAACCAACAGTCTCTCAGTTAAAACTTTACTTCAGCAATACAAACAATCTCTTCAAAGGGTTTTTTTTTCCTCCTTGGGCAATTAACTCTGCCTGTAGCACCTTGTAGAATTTTTACTGAGAAATAGACAGCTTTTTTTCCCCCAGTAGCACACTTCGCTGATGGCTGGTTCAAACCAGTTTTTACACTGAGTCAAATAGAAACATTGTACCTTGTGACCTCTCCTGCTGTGGCCTAAGTAACAACTGCAGTTGGCACAATGTGCCTCAGGAATGCAAAAGCTGCTCTTTCTTAAAGGTACACTGTTTTTAACAGTCTTAAAGGCACACACTGTTTTAATCTGAGGAGGAAAATAATTACAGCCCTGTGAGACCTCTGCCCTTGGTGAAGTGAAACGCCATTCCCAAAATGCATTTCATTACAAAGCAAAAAAAAAAATAGAAACTGGAAAAAAAAACTAACATTTTCACGTTCACACACCCATTCACCCCACTGATAATTTACAGAATTTTCTTCATACCATCGCCATCCATATACCTTAACATGGTTAAATTTGTGACAAAGCATCATGATAACAATGTTTTTTCTTGAAATATCTACAATTTTTAAATAAGGCTATAACAACAAACTCCATCTAAATATTTTAGCATTTCAGTTTTTAAATTTTTCTACAAACATTAATGGGTTATGATCAGTATATTTCTTTATAGCCTTGGTGGACATGTACTTAGAAATGTTTGAGATCCAGCAAAAGTTCTAATGTTTCTTTTTCCACAGTGGAATACTTTTTTTGATGGCAATTTAGTTTTCTTGGAAAGTACCCTACTGGCTTCTCTATGCCCATATCGTCATCCTGCAATAGGACTGCACCAACCCACAGATTGCTAGCATTGATCGCTATTTTAAAGGTTTAGCAAAATTCAGAGCAGCCAACACGAGTTCATTAGTTAAGATTGCCTGTAGCTTTCCAAAGGCTGCCTGGCATTCATCTGCCCATACTACTTTGATTTTCTTTTTTTGTAGCAAATCGGTTAATGGAGCAGCCACAGTACTAAAATTCTATAGTGATTTCCTGTACAATTGCACATCCCTGAAAACCTCATTATTTCCCGTTTAGATTTAGGGATAGGGGACTCCATTAAAGCTTGTACCTTTGCCGTTTTTGGCAATACCTGTCCTTGCTTCACTACGTGTCCGAGGTAAGTTACTGTTGCTTTTCTGAATCTGCTTTTTTCCAGATTTATCACTAAGTCCACGGCTTGTAGTTTTTTTTTAAAAACAGAATTATTAGCTAGTTTAAGTGTTTTTACCAAGTGTTACTGTATATTAGTACATCATCGAGATATACTACAAAGTTGGGAACACTGGCTCCCACCTGATTAATTAATCTTTGAAAGGTGGCTGGGGCATTTTCTTTTAGCCCGAATGGCATCACCCAGCACTGATAAAGACTGTCAGGTGTTACAAAAGCTGATATTTCTTTGGCTTGAGGAGTCAAAGGAACTTGCCAGTATCCCTTTAACAAGTCAAATCTTGATAAGAAACCTAGCACTGCCCACTCTGTCGATACAGTCTTCTAAACGAGAAATTGGGTAGGAGTCTGCCTTCGGTACCACATTGACTTTTCTGTAGTTTATACAAAATCAGGTTGACCTGTCAGGTTTCGGTACGAGAACTATTGGTGAACTCCAGCTGCTTTGACTAGATGCGATCAAATTGTTTTCCAACATGTATTGGATCTCTGCTTTTACTTTGGCCTATTTGTCAGGACTTAAACAGAAAGGATGTTGTTTTAAATGAATAGTTCACCTATATCCACATCATGCGTAGCTAAGGTAGTACATCCCGGCTTATCCCTACAGACACTTTTAAATGTTTTGATAAGTCTGGTTAGGTCTTCACGTTGTTTTGCCTCTAAGTACAAAAGCATGTTGTCCAATTTTCCTAGCCATTCTGTATTCGCTAATCTGATAGTTTTGAGGTTCAATCTGAGAATTGTCTACGCTTCCTTCTGTTTCATCCTCACTATCCTTTTTCTTCTCAACAGTCCCGATTACCTGACATACCTGTACTGACCTATCCTCCTCCCTGCGATAATATTGCTTTAACATATTGATGTGACACAACCGGTTCTTCTGCCAGCGATCAGGGGTGTCAATCAAGTAATCTACCTTACCCACTCTTTTAATTACTCTAATTGGGCCACTGACCTATGCTTTTAATGGTTCAGTGTTATGGTAACAACACTAATACTTCATCCCCGGTTGAAAATTGTGGGCTTTTGCATTCTTGTCTGCCCATTTTTTCACATTGGCTTGGGATGCTTTAAGGTGTTCTTGAACCACACCGTAAGCTTTCATTAGCCTTTCCCGGAACACAGATACATAGTCCAATCATTCTTTTGTTCCAAGAATTCGTCTTTTATGAGTTTCAGAGGACCTCTTACTTCTTGTTCCATAAACCAGTTCAAAAGGACTGAAGCCTGTAGACTCATTTGGTGAATCTCTGCTGGCAAATAAAAGAAAGTCTAGCCCTTTATCCCAGACATGTGGATATTCGTGACAGTATGTTCTAATCATTGTTTTGAGAGTTTAATGGTATCTCTCTAAAGCTCCCTGTGACTGTGGGTGATATGCTGAAGATTTCAACTGTCTAATCCCCAAATTGCCCATGACTTTTTGAAATACCTTAGCACCTTGATCCAATTGAACTGGTAATGTAGTAACCCATATCACGTAAAGAATTTGGTTGACTTTTCTACTACTATTTTAGCAGTAATTGTCCTCAAAGGAATGGCCTCTGGAAATCGAGTAGCCATATCTATGATAGTAAGTATGTATTGATGTCCTGCTTTTGTTTTTGGCAAGGTCCTACACAGTCTACCAATACCCTGCTAAATGGTTCCTCAATCACCAGTATGGGAACTATTGGTGCCGGTTTTATGGTAGGTTGTGGTTTTCCCACCATTTGACATGTATGGCATGTCTACAAAATTGTCTCACATCCTTTGTAAGACCTGGCCAATAATAATGTTGGCTTATACGTGATTTGGTCTTCTGAATTCCCCTATGTCCTGCAAAAAGAATGTCATGTGCTAACCTTAATAATCCCTGGTGATGTTTAGGTGGTACCACTATCTGTTCAACAACTGTCCAGTCTTCATCTCGGGTCTATAAGGAAGTCTTCATTTCCTCCACAAAACCCCGTCTGCCATACAATAGCCTTCTGGAACTCCTTTCGCCTTAGCTTTTGTCAAAGCCATCTGTATTATTCGGTATAACTCTGGATCAGCTTCTTGTGCTGTAATTATAGAACATGTGTTAATCATCTCATTTGGGTTATCGAAATCCCTAAATAAGGTTTCAGATATTTGGCTGTTTGCGGTTCCACTTTTATCTCCGACAATGGATTCTGATTAGCCATTGCTCGGGTGACGACATACGCAAGAAATATTCCTGGAACTTGTTCCTGTAATTGTTCCACTTTCCTAACTTCACTTGGTTCCTCTGTGATTATAGGACAAACTGATACTTTTGATCCGGCCAAATCATTTCCCAGGAGTAGATCAATTCGCTCTACTGGCAAACTGTGGACAACTCCTACAGTTACCATTCCAGATCCCAGTCATTCTCTAGGCGTACTTTATAAAAAAAGGTATGGGTATATACTCCTCACCAATTCCATTAACTAAAACTTTAGCATTCAAGGCACTCTCTGGTAGAAACGTTATATGTTTCCCCAGCAAGTGTGTTTGGGTTGCTCCTGTATCCTTGAGTGTAATGATTGAATGATGATTTCCTTTGGTTCACTGACTGGAGATCTGAATTTATTATTTTTCTTTTGAAAAAGACATTTTTTTAAAAACAGCTAAAAGCATATTTCTGACAGCTTAAGATGATCACCTAGTTTGCTACACTGTATCCTACATTGTAAATGACTGTGAGGAGGGAGACAAAATGTCTGTGCATTTCCCAGCAAGAACCAAGAAGTTTAAAAGAACTACCTTTTCTTTTCAGCAAGCAGAGAAATACTGCTATGTTTGAATCACAGAGTGACTGTCATGTGACAAGAAACAACTGGACTCTGACATAGGCAGACCCTAAGTGCGTTCCCTCTCTCTCTCCATTTCAGCTTGAAAGCTTTCAAATCCTGCTTATTGACTGACCACCATTGCATAATCCAGCTAATCAGAAACCCTGTTGAAGGAAATCATCTGCATCGTTATCTCCAAGAAACTCCCAGAACCAGTCACCTACCTCTTCAAACAAAGTCTCAGGACCACCAAATTCAGCTAGAAGCTAGCTGAGAAAGAAAGAGCTGAAGGAGCTTTCCGAAGGGAGTTAAGCAGCTCGAACTGCATATGGGAAGACCCGATACAGCCAGTGAAGGCACCGCTAGTGAGGGAGTTACCCCTAGCTCAGGACCAGGTGCTGAGCTCTTAAAGTTCTCCCAGTTGATATTGAAGTTCAAAGGGGTGGGGCGGAATGTGGAAGCATTTTACACCTGTTTTGAAAAGCTTGCAAAACAGTCAAGTGGCCAGTAGACTACTGGACACAGTTATTGCAAAGCAAACCAACAGGAAAAGCCCATGAGGTTTATTCACTGTTGTCTGATGAGAGCTCATCAGATTCTGAGATGACTAAAAATGCTATCCTGAGTGCATATGAGCATAGCACCAAAAAGCGTAGCACCAAAAATTCCGAACTGAGAGAGCAGGCGGAACAAACTTACATCAGGTTCAAAAGGGTTAAGCAACTTGCTTTCTACCGATGGATACTGGCACTTAAGATAGAGTCCACCTATAAAAACAGAGAGGTGATCCTCCTTGAGGAGTTCAAAAACTCGCTTCCCCTTTCCATAAAAAAAACCCACGTGGAGGAACAAAAGGTTCCAAGAGCCAGGCAGGCAGCAATTCTGGCTGATGCTTATACACTTATTCACAAGCCCTTTCCCCAAGGGAAACCCTTCTCTTGTCACCTCCAAAAACCTGAAAAGGATAGAAAGTGGGAGTGTGATAGGAGGATGAACAGCCATGAGCAAGAAGGGAGAGTAGAAAACACAGGAGGCCCTCCTCAGGCCAAAAAGTAAGCTGCTAAGAACAGGAGTGATGCTTGGAAGCCTGTATGTTTCCATTGCAATGAGTCACCTTCGAGCTGACTGCTGAAAGTTATGGGGAAAACCCATAGATTTAGTCAGGGTACACCAGACCAGTGCAGGAAAAGGGACCCTGATGGAAAGCACAGCAGACCAGGTTGTGGCTTTAACTGCGGTAGTAAAACCCAGTAAATCTATCACTGAGTAAGGCAAACGAGTGTACCAGGATTTTGTGTCAAGAGGAAAAGTAACCCCATACCCCTCGAGTGAGACCAGTAAGCCCATAGCCACACGTAGAGATACAGGGGCCACTCAATCTCTTCTGTTGGGAAAATACATGACCTTTCCCCCCCCCCCCCCCCCAGAGTGCTGTGCATGCTACAGTGCTCATAAACGGTTTCGGAGGAGAGCATATGCCCATACCTTTATACCGGTTGCACCTGGAGTGCAACCCTTGTTTCAGGACTGGTAACCGCGGAGGATTGTCCCTGTGGATGGGGTTGACCTGCTCCTGGTTAATGATCTGGCGGGGGCAAAGGTGGTAGCTTCTCCAGTGGTTTTAGAGAGACTGAAAGAGGTCAGGGAGACATAGCAGTCCCAGGGAAAAGGTCCTCGACATTTTCCCTGAATGTGTGGTGACCCAGTCCATGGCCAAACAAGCTCCATCACAAGAGGCTGAACTGGCACTGCAGACAGATGACCCTGCCGTCTGGTATTATGGAACCCTATTTATTTTCTCCTCGGATTAAAACAGTGTGCCTTTAAGGTAGAGAGAAGCTTTTGGATTTCTGAGAGTGTTCCAGCTGCACTTGTTACCTAGGCCACAGTAGGAGAGGTCACATGGTACGTTTCAATTTGAATGTGTGTAAAACTGGCTGAAACCAGTTTTGAGAGATTCACCAGTGAAGTGTGCTACTGAAGAAAAGAGCTGTCTATTTTTCTCAGCAAAAATTCTACAAGGACCTGGGCCAAGTTAATTGCCTAAAGAGGAAATAACCCTTTGAAGAGACCGTCTGTATTGCTGAAAGTAAAGTTTCGATTGAGACACGGAAGCTTTAAAATTCAAGTTGACCTATTGCTGTGCTCATCCTTGAGGGAGAAGAGTTTGATGCCTGCTACAGCCAAAGTGTTTTGAATGCCTATCTACTAAGAGACATTTCTTCAAATCCATGGCGATTTCGAGTAGAATTTGATTATTTTCACATTAGAATACCTCACCCATCAGGAACGTAACTCACAAAGACTTGCTTACTTATTTCTTAAGAAACAGCTAATTTGTAAAAACACACTTCTAAAACCGGTTAGCTGTTAGTTTTGAATGCATGTGTGTGTGTGAATGGGGGAAGTTAGGTTTAAATGGGCAGTTATAAGGTCTTTAGACATAGTTTTATCTTAATAGTGTTTAAGATTGTTTTTTTTTAAATAGTTAATTTGTTGTTGTCTAAAGATACCTGGTTTGGTCTGCTTTATTCCAGGGGTTACTAGAGTGTTTAATTTGGCTGTTTTCTGGTTCGGTGGGAAAGCTTTAATTATAAGCTGTGACCTGTGGCGTGATGGAACTGATTTGACAGTGCATTGCTCTCACCTCAGTCGTAACACTGGCGATCTGAAACCTTCTTTGGAAAGTTAGAAGACCCAGAGAATGGGTTAAACGGGTCTTCCTTAGTTGAGGTTCAGCAAGACGACCCAGGGTCAAAATAGGTAGCACAGACTGCCCAAACTGAAGCTGAAGCAGAGGGAGTTCCAGAGTGCCATTATTTAAAGGATGAGGTGCTAATGAGGATGTGAAGACCTCCTCACAGACCTGCAGATGACAAGTGGACAGTTTTCACCAGGTAGTGGTGCTGCCGATGTACTGGAGGGAAATATTGAGAATAGCTCACAAAATTCCAATGGCTGGACATGTAGGTATCAGAAAAACCCAAACCCTTAACAGACAGCATTTTCACTGGCCACAACTCCACAAGTTCTGTAAGATTTGCCATACATGCCAGGTTGTGGGGAAGCTTCAACCTGCAATAAAACCTGCACCCCTAAATCTATAGCGATTTTTGGGGAACCATTCAGCAGGGTGCAGGTAGATTGTGTTTAGCCCCTGCCGAAAACAAAAAGGGGCCGCCAGTAGCTTCTCACCATTATGGATGCAGCTACCCAATTTCCAGAGGCTATCCCTCTAAGCACTAGCTTTGCCAAGGTAATAGTGGAGGGGCTAACCCTGCTGAGATCCAGTCAGATCAGGGCACAAGTTTTATGTCCAGTATTTTTCAAAAGGTCATGGGTAATCTGGGCATAATCCAGCTAAAGTCCTCAGCCTACCAACCACAGTCACAAAGGGCTTAGGAGCAGTATCACCAGACCCTAAAGACAATGATCAGGCCATACTGCTAATGAGTACCCCCATGACTGGGATAAAGGGCTGGGAGAGTCCACTGGCTTTAGTCCCTTTGAATTAATTTATGGACACTAGGTGAGAGGTCCTCTAAAACTGATCAATGAGGGGTCTTTGGGACACAAGGACAAATGTTCCCTGTTAGACTACATCACCATATTCTGAGAACGGCTCATGAGAGCCTGTTCAGTGGCTCAGGAACACCTAAAAACTCTCAGACAGCTATGAAAAGGCAGGCGGATAAACATGCCAAAGCCAGAACATTTCAGCCTGGAGACCATATGCTATTACCAATACAGGGAGAACCACTGAAAGCCCAGTTCAATGGCCCATAGAGTAATAAAGAGAATTAGCCAGGTGAATTATATAATTGACATCCCACATCATAGAAAAAAAAGCAAAGGCTGTGCTACATAAATATGTTAAACCAATATCACAGCCAGGAAGGGAAGAAACAAGCACAGCTCTGTCAGACAGTCAGGAAAGAGAAGGGCAAAAGGGACAGTAAGGATGATTTAGAGCTAGGCCAGGAGGATTCCCAAATTGAACCCCCTACCATCCGGTTAGCTAACAATTAAACGTATGGAAATTAGACACCGTACTCTATTTAAATGCAGAACTGAGAGGACACCTAACAAGGCTGCTCACAGCATTTAAAGGGACAAACTGGGGTGTATAACACTAGCCCTACATGTGGATGTAGGAAAGACTCAGGTTCGGGAGGAAATTCTGACTGAAGACCTAGAAATTAAAGATTTAAATCAGGAAGGGAGACACAGAAAAGCTCATAAGCCGAAGGAAAACCCTAAGCCCAAAAAGGTTTTTCTGGCAGATTTGGAGGGTGGTGATGACTGCAAGTCAAGTATCCTGAAGAGGAATTGTGGGCCAGAGTGGATGAGCACAGGGAAAACCATGTACAAAACGCACTGGATGATCTTCATAAAGTTATGAACTTTGAATCCAGGGTTGAGTTCACTGATAGAGAAACTGGAAAAGGAAGACATTGTAGAAATACACTAGGAAATTTAGTGTATGCTGGAGCACAAGCTGATTGAGCCCAGTCAAAGCAGTTGTAGTTCCCCAGTTGTGCTCATGCACAATCCCGGATAAAAAACTGAACCAGAGCATGGCTACGACAGGGAGACTGATGAGCGTGTGTAGTTTCTTTTTAATTTGTAGCCTTATAATGAAATGTTCCTGTTGTCACATTTTATTTCACGTGTTACGCTAATGTGTTTTGTTGAATGATAATTTATTTTGCTCCATTGACTGGAGATCTGAACTTATATATTTAAAAAAAAATACATTTTTCAAAAAACAGCTTAAAAGGATGATTTTTCTGGCACCTTATGATCACCTAGTTTGCTACACTCTGTCCTACATTACAAAGGACTGTGATGAGGGAGACAAAATGTCTGTGCATCTCCCAGCAAGAACCAAGACCTAGGAAGTTTAAGGGAACTGTTCCTTCAGCAGAGAAATACTGCTAACTGCAATGCTTGAATCACAGACTGTCATGTGACAAGCCCCTCCCCATCTGTGGTTTTAAGCTGGTGTTTTCTCTGCAGCAGAGAAGCAACTGGACTCTGACATGAGCAGACCCTCTCTCTTTCTAGATCTTCATTCCAGCTTGAAAGCTTTCAAATCTTGTTTGTTGACTGACCACCTTTACATACTCTGGCTACAATCAGAAACCCTGTTGGAGGAAATCATCTGCATCTCTATCTCCAAGAGACTCACCAAACCAGTCATCTACTTCTTCAAACTATAAGCCTCAGGACTACTGAATTCAGCTGGAAGCCAGCTAAATTTCAAACTCCACAGACTGTATACCTTTTTGTGGACTCTAACTCAACCAATCTACCTTTCCCCAATCTGTAACCTATTTGCGTGTGTGCGAGTGAAAGCTGGCGTGTTATTTTATTAGTTTGATTTAGGTACAATAAAGTTAACCTCTTTCTTCGTTAACTCAAGAAAACCCATCTGGTCCACTTTAAGAAAGAATTAAACCTGTTGTGGCCTAACAAGGAGGGGGGAAAAGAGGGAAGCCCTTCAACCCTTCCTCACTTGACCATAATATATACATTTGACAGCTGAGCTATCCAGTGTTCCAATTAACTTACCCTAATCTGCTTTCCAAATAAGTTACAACATCTGGGAGTTGACCCTATTTAAACTGAATCTATCATCGTACAATATAATTTAAACAAAAAATGCTTTCTAGGGAAAATAGGTGAAAGTCTCAAAACATTACAATGGCGTAGAAATAGCTAAAGAAGTTAAAATTTTCTGGGTGAGAACATAGATACAACACTCAACATGTCAAATCAATGTTAAGTAATCAATAAAGCAAACAGAATGCTGTGTTACATTACTACTTTAGTAGAATATAGCCAGAAGATGCCATGCCCTTTGAATATTGGGTTCAGTTTTCACCATCACATCATAAGGGAACATTCAGGCCATTCAAAAACTGCCTCATTTCTAGGAAAGAGTTCCAACTAAGAGGAGACTTTATAAAGATATATATCAAATATTATAGTTTGTGTGTCCAGTGTGTAAGCCAAAACAGCGCAATAAAAGAGCTTAAGCTAAAATTATTTAATGGACAACTTAGCACATCAGCAAAAGTTCTTCATACAAAGAGAAAATACTTGAAATGGTCTTCTGGCTGGGGGAGTTGAAGCTGAAAATCTATTCATGCAAGAAAGATGGTCAAGAATAATGTGTTTTTTCCTGGATGGATAAGTTAAGATGACCTGAATTACTGCTTAATCTTGCATGATCTACATTAATTTGTAAGACCAATGGTCATTACTTTGGTCCAAAAAAAATCAAAACACAATGTTAGCAGCTACATAAATTCATTAGGGAAAAGCATATATTGTATCCATATACACATCAAAAAAAAAATCAATTCGACTTTCTTTTACATTATGATTGTTCGGACTTGAAATCAAATTTCCATCACCATATACTTGTCTGTGCAAACACATAAGGAGGGCCAAACATCTATTTCAAAACAAAACCTTGTGTTAATTTTCTAGTTAACAATAGTTAACTATTCATAAGATAAATAAATGGTTTCGGACCCTACAACAGACCAAGGAAAAATTCTGAAGTTCAAATTCTTCAGGTGTGACATCAGTTTATGGAATAGCAGTAAAAGATGAGAAATTAACAAGTTAGTGGAAATTTAGGAATAGGTGATTTTTCCTCAGGATGAGCATTACCATTTTCACTGGTTAAATTTCTCACCACACACAAAAACTGCGTATAGCATATTATTTATTTCAAGAAACAACGAATTAGAGATTGAATGGAACCATTTTCATTAACCAACACTGGTGCTTCATCAGTAGCTATAGTTTTGATAATGGAGATACAGGAAAAATTGAGTCAAGCAGTAAGCACTCATTATGTCTCTGGAGCTACAACACAGTGAAGGCAATTAAAAAAAAATTGAATGACACTCTCCAATTGACTGGTAACAAAAAGTGAACTTGGTGACAAGATGCTTGGACGCAATTGTATTCCAAGACTTGCCTGATGCAGCTGGGGGAGGGGGGGGGGAAATGTTGTTTATACTTTTCATGACCCATCTGTGGATACCTTCAAAAAAGAATAAACACCTAAAGGAGAAAAAAAATTGCAGGGATACGGGGAAAGAGTGGAACTAGATTGCTCTTCGAAAAAGCCTGGACAGACTCAATGGGCCGAATGTTCTCCTTCTGTGCTGTATTATTCTGTGGTTCCATCTGGATTGCCTACAGTTTTACACAATAGTTCTTAAAAATAAACTAAGTGGACTTCTGCAAAAAAAAAGGCAAATAAATGGCAGTACATAAATAGTAGGAACAATGCAGCTGTAGAATTAAAGGACCCATTAAATCTACTAGTTCCTAACTAAGCACACTTTTCCCAAACATTTTATTGTATCTGAACACATGACTGCATTTATTCTCTACACCGAATGAATTTTTGTTGTTGTTGAGGTTAACAGTATATTGGCTTCACTCCCGAGGCAGTTTTAGTGCCTGAAAACAGTAATATTTAACTACAGGCAAATTCTTTTGTGGAAAAAATGATCTGGATAATTTGACTTTCATGTAATAGGTTAACACACTAACTGGACAAGATGTAGAAAATGCATTCAAAAAAGATACTTAGAAATTAAACATAAATGAACTAAAAAGAGGTGAATAGAACACAACATTTGAATACATTTGGATATTTAATTATTCTTAATAAACTATGAAATAATTGATACATCAACTAAACACCAGCTCTAAACCAAATTTTCCTGGCTTCCACATCCTGAAAGGAATAGAAATATATAAACAACTGGACTAGATTTTGTTCAACAAGTGATGAGTCCTAAATGAAATTATATGAATTGGAAGTAACTAGCCCCAAAGGGGACAACTACTCCAAGATGTTAACCTTGTAAACTGAAAGAAAACCAAAGCCAATGCATTATTAGGAAACAATAGTGAAATAGAACACTGATTTTTCATCCTATACTAAATTTCCCAATTTTAATTCCACCTTGACAACTTTGAAACTACAAAACTAATTACTTCCCACAAATCTTGTGCCGTAGTTTTAAAAAGGATCCATTTACTTAGAACTTTATCGTTTGCCATGTACACCTTAAAATCTAAACAGATTTTATACAATTAAAAGGTATTAAATAATGCTATGTTTTATATATATATAAAAATAAAGAAAAACAATAAAAAGGCACATGCAAATTACTGTTTTAGCACACTTGAACTTGTTTTGGAACCAGGTCAAACTTAATGCTCAAAAGTGCTAAAAGGAAGTACATTTTAATTTGAATATGACATTTTAACTCAATTACATTTGTAATACAATGTTCCTACTTATATTTTCAAAGCATTTAACATTCAATAAGTTAGAACACATTAGAAGCTGCAAGTATTAAGAATACCAATCCATGGACAGTAAATTCATCGCAACATTGATTAATACAGTTGTCTGTGCACTTCATGCGAAACATTACAGGATCCCTTGAAATTATTGCTTTCAATTTTCTTGGTTTCAATAACTTGTCAGAGTAATTTACCATAATCATGCATTACAACTTATGCCAGAAAACACTGCAAGCAAATTACTTGGGACTTGATGAAAATATTCTACATGATTTTGAAAAACATTGACATAGAAATAATAGTAAAAAGTAGTTTCAAAAACTACTTGATCAAAGTTGAAATAAATTAAATAAGAAACTGTATATCACAAGTATTTTCACTATTAAAGCTATCACAGCTTAAACAGTTCCTGCACAGAAAATCTTTGGGATGGGGGAATAATGGGAGAAAATCATTACTCTAACAAACTTTGCAGAGTGAGGAGGGGAAGAAAAAAAATATGCTGTCTGAACCTATACTAAAAACTACATGGGGGAAAAAATTAATAAAAACTGTTTTTGAAGGGAATAAGAAGTGTATTTACTGTATGAACACAACTTCAAATTAAGAAGATTGGATGGAAATTCACTAATTTTATGACAAAGCAAGTTATACAAAATTTATTTACAGAAATGGGCTGGGGTGAAAGGAGAATTGAAGTCAAAAAGGTGTATGAATATAAAAGTTGTTTATTTTCATGATTTTTACCAAGGTCTACTCATATTTTGCATGAGACACAAAGACCAAGAGCACGCGCGCGAGTGAGCAAGCGCAAAAGACAATGAATAAATGTACAAAAACAAAATATTGTGGATGTTGGAAATCTGAAATAAAAACAGAAAATGCTGGAAATATTCAGCAGGTCAGGTAGCTTCTGTGGAGACAGAAAAACAGTTAACGTTTCAAGTCAATGACCTTTCATAAAAACCGATGGAAGGTTGTCGACCTGCAATGTTAATTCTGTAAATGTAGGGTGAACATTCTAACTTTCCTTTGTTCTAGCAATGTAGATGAAGGCAGTTATATATTCTTTGAACTGAAGCGGACATTATTACTGCATTGCAATGAATAATCTGAAATGAACGATGAGGTATAGGATTATTGCTGATTCTCGACAATGTCATAGCTCAAAGGAAGCACTCATTAGAGACGGTCATTTGCAGGAAGTGTAAGACAACTTATTTAACTTTTCCACTTCCATTTAAATTGGTTACCCAGATAAACAAACCAAAAAAAAAAATTCTGCAGACTATAAAAATATAATTTCTTTTCATAATAATGGAGTTCAGTTATTTTTTCAGTTATCGCTTTTGCGAAATACGCTGCAAATGAAATTGAATTTCTAGTATCATACAATAATGTCACTTACTCTGCTGTCCAGAGAATGTAGAACATGCACTAATCCATGTTAAGCTCAGGTCACTTCAACCCTGCTTTCCTAGTACACATTGCAAAAAGAATCACAAAGCCACATACATATCTTCAGATTTAAAAACACATTTCTTCATGATTTCTGTTATTTTATTAAGTGGTTTTTACACCAGGAGGTGTGGTTATAGATACAGTGAGTAAATGTTATATAAGAGAAAGAAAAACATGTCCACTGACCCTGCTCAAAGCCCACTGAAGTGTTCAAGCTTAGGACACTTGAGCCTAAAAGACTGAGGCAGAGGAGGAATGTTTACAGGCATAATCAAGCACAACTCATGTTCAGAAAGGCCAAAAATTACACAGTAAGGACAGATTGCACAGACATTAAACTATGCCTTGTGTTTCACTTTTGGTCTTTTATCATAATGGAAAGCTCAGACTTGATTAAGTAAATCAATTTTGAAGAGATAGCTTTATGTGACCAGCACTGTCCTTCCAATCTGTTTCTGCTTCTCACATGGAGAGGATCTATGCCATGGAAGATAACATCCTGACTGAAGGCAGAAATGCATCACAAGTACGAACGAATAGGTCAACGCTTCTCCTGTAGCTGTACAAGGAAGTATGCGCATCAAATGTATTAATTTTTGGGAACAAGATCTTTTCCTTCAAAGAGAAATTGCTAGACTTAACTATGCAAGAACAAGTCCCGTCCTAAAACAAGGCAATTTTAATTTACTTTGTCCTGGAATATATACAAATTGTTAGTTGCAGCAACAGCTATGATATTCTCTTTAGGATGCCAAGCTGTATGCAGAATCTTCTTGTTGAAGTCCAGACTGTCAACACTAATTTCATCCTTCTTCCTTTTCCCACCTGTGCAAACCTTACGTGGTTTCAAGATGGCACGTGGTTTACTACTTTCTCTTGATGCTTCTAGTGTGATGTCCCGTTTGGTGTTTCTATCAAATATCCGGAAGAAGTTGTTGTATGAGCCAGTCATGATGGCACTGTTCATAAATAAAAGCAAATAAATGTCAGTTCAACATAAATTTCCAAATAAAATACATAGCACACAGAAAGGGAGTGAGTGTGCAGAACTGCTTACTGGTGTCAGGTGTTATGACAGTCACTGATGGCATTATAGAAGAATATACCATTACTAACTTCCTCTACATCATCCGATTGTCAAATCAGGCAGAATACATGACTAGTAGGGCACAGCCAAGATTATCACTAGAATTTCAATAAGCTGTAATTATAGATACCACCACTAGGCATATGAAGAATTTGCCCACTTTTCCTCCTTTATTTTTTTCCTTCACTTTCCAATTTGTCTTGTGCATTTTCCTTTCCTGTCTATAGAATGGGAGTCTGTTCCAGATAAATGGAGATGTAACTATCCTATTTTGCTCAGTGGAAGTAAAACCTTTCTATGCAGCAATTTGACTTTCACTAAGCAGCATGGCTAAGCTCCATATACATTAACATGAAATGTACTCTCTCAGCTAGTAGGGGTAGTATTGCAAAACTAGAAGCATACCAGAACATGTGCCATATAAACTTTTGCATGTTGACTTGATTACTAGTAAATCTACAGTCAATTAGGAACATTGATACAATAAGAACTTCTCAAAAGAAGGTAATCAACACTTTGCCCATCCTCCTAGTACAAATGAATTGCATCAGAGAAATACAAGAAATGGAGCAGATAACTTTAATTCAATAACAGCTTCAAATGCAAATTCAAAAATAATCACGAGGTTTCAGATTAAGAACCGATGCTTAGTAATAGCATTTTGAAACAGGGAATAATTACTGGAAGAAACTGGTATGAGAAGCCATATAAGAGATGAATACTAATCTGCCTGCGAAGGGCTGAAGTGCAAAAATCAAAGGCTGCATTGGCCAAAAAGGGTGCAGTTGATAACTTTCAAAGCTAATTTTCTTCAACTTTCTGAAAAATCAGACTACAAGAACTGTATATATCAACACTATTTTATAGTTCAGAAAAGCAGCATAAAATAGTGAAACGACAAGTTTTATTGTGTCAAGACAAAACAAGGTCAACAGAAAAAAAGGTTAGGGGCATGATCCAAAAAGAGACTGCTTACACAACAGAATGGGATCACTGTTCAAAATGACAAGTACAAGGAAGTCTGTTTCTTTACAGGACCATATTCTGAGGTAATTTAGCCCCCATGAATGATGGCAAACTTAACTATACATCAAGATTTAACAAATTAGAATGAACAGTATTTACTAAAGTATACTAGTATGTCTGTAAAGCAACTTACAAGCTACAACACAGCTTAGATCTTAGATAACACTGCATTACAATCTTGTAACATGCCCCAAGTCAATTTTTATTTTATATGCAAATGCAAGAACTACAAAAATGTTCATACTGGGTTTTGATTTGGTACAAGAACAGCTTTGAGACTAACACTGAAAAACTTATATCATATCTTTTCACATCTCACAGATTTCAAAAGACTTCACATGAAAATTAATTTTTGATATGGTAACTTATATACACAATTGGCAGCCCTCATGTGCATAGCAAAGTCCCAGAAATATGAGGTGAATGGTATTTTTCATGTTACTGGCAGTATTGGGTAAAGGAGGAATGTTGGCAAAGTCACTGGGAAAACTCTCTATTCCTCTTTGAATACTGTCAGAGAGTCTCAGTTTAATATTTTATCCAAAGAGCAGGATCTTGAGACAGCTTAGCACACCCTTGATATTCTATTAACTTGTCAGCCTAACTTAAGTGCTTAAGTCCTGGAATGGGATATGTACCCATGCAAGATTGCCATCAAGTTGAAAGTGAACAGCAACACATCAATACAGAACAGATTACCTGTCTGAACCATTCCAGCAGCACTCAAACTTGTCAAAGATGCAGTCATTCTCATACAAAGAACACAGTTTGCTCCGCAGGTATTCGTGCACCTGGAAAGTAGAGCCATCAAAACATAATGAAGCACAGTTCAGGAACAGAACTATAAATAATAAATGATTTTAAAATTAAAGCATAAGACGATACCAATCATCTGAAATACCAATTCAATAACTTGCCTGGTATGTTTCTACTGGTCTGGTTTCCATATTAACATCCCACACCTTAACAGACAAATAGTCTCGTGTCATCATGTACCGACCATTGTGACTGAACTTCACATCTGAAATTGAGGAAATTATTTCAGAGAAAAATGATCTGCTGCTTGGATCTTCTGGTTCTTCAAAAACTAGAAGTGGAAGAAAAAGCAAAAGTTGGAAATCTCTACTATCTTGTCATTTAATTAACTATTTATGCAGCAAGCAAAACACAGTAGAAATAGTGGCGAGAGAGATCACTGACCAAAAGAATCACTACTCAAGAGGATCAATGTTAGGCAAATTTGCCAAGTTACTTGCATTTAAAAGGACATCTCAAAGTTAAGCATGATAAGGTACATAAGAAATAGGAGCAGGAATAGCCATATGGTACCTCGAGCCTGTCCCACCACTCAAAAAGATCTTGGTTGATCTTCTGCCAAAACTTCTCTCTCCCACAGTGTGCAAAAATTTATCAATCTCAGTCTTGAATATACTCATTGACTGAGCATCCACAGTCCTCTGGGGTAAAGAATTTCAAAGATTCAAAACCCTGAATGAGGAAATATCTTCTCATCTCAGTCCCAAATGGTCAACCGCTTATCCGGAGACTATGACCCCTAGTTAAACTCCAGCAAAGGAAAACTGTCTCTCAGCATCGACTCTGTCAAGCCCTCAGAATTTTATACATTTCAATGAGATCACCTCTCATTTTCCTAAACTCCAGACAGTAGAGGTCCATTTGATCAATCTCTCTTCAGAGGACAACCCTCTCATCCCAGGAATCAATCCAGTGAACCTTTGTTACACCCCTCTAAGGCAATTATACCTTCCCTTATACCACTATCTGGTAGCTCATTATCAGGTACAGCCTGAGTGAATAATCAGGAATGTGGACTGAATCAGGGATTAAGGTGCAAAGTTCCTGGCACATGCAGAGAAAGACTGCTTCTGTCTTGCCAATGCTGATCCGAAGTTCTGCTAGGTGTCACCACATGGTGGAGGAGAGGTAAAGGGGTCCCAATTTCCCATCACATTCTCACTAGTTACTCAAGCACCCATTCAGTCCAACAAATATGTGCACTCAAACACAAGGTGGTGAGAAATTCTCAAAACTCACTTTGCACGTGATTTAACTATTGTCATATAATTTCCCTTTTTCGAAGCTGGGAACAGAACGGGAATAACGCCCATAAGTGCTTTTTATAGTACTATTTGAGGGGCAGGAAGATCAGGAGTGCTGCCCAAGTCCAAGCAAAATCTCGTCACGATCAGCCGACCCCTTCGCCCCAACATCTGAAACCAGCAATGTTTCCTGGTCCACCCTCCCGATTGAATTTCGGTCCCACCTCCACCCACCAAACTGTCATGTGCCCCAGGGTGTCTCTAGGCCACATCTATACAAGTGTGAAGATTCATAATAAAGAGTAAAAAATTAATAATAAGGAACAAGTGAGTAGCTGGTGAGTATTTTTTTTTTTGAGTAAGGTTTATTTTAACTAGTGAACTGTATTGATTTTTAGTAGGATTTAGCAGTACTAGTAAGATTTTATTAATAATTCTAAGGTGTTGTAGTATTGGTAAGGTTTTTTTTAAGCAGTAGCAAAGGGTCAACTAATAAATAAAGGAATGGCAGAGGTGCTTCAACCTCGAGAGTGCATCTCCTATGCTATGTGGGAGCTCCAGTATACTGCCTGTATCCTGGAAAACTATTTATGCAGGAATCATTGTCAATTGCGGCAGCTTGAGCTCCGGGTTTTGGAACTTGAGCGGCAGCTGGCGACACTGCGGTGCATTCATGAGGATGAAATCTATGTGGATAGCATATTTATAGATGCAGTCACCCCACAGCTTAAGAGTATGCAGGGAGAGCGTGAATGGGCAATTGTTGATGGGTGTTTTAGCAACTGGAGAGCTGTTTCCAGTGGCGTTCCGCAGGGCTCAGTACTGGGTTCCCTGCTTTTTGTGGTACATATTAACAATTTGTATGTAAATGCAGGGGGCATGATCAAGAAGTTTGCAGACGACACAAAGATTGGTCGTGTGGTAGATAGCAAGGAGGACAGCTGTACGCTGCAGGAAGATATTGATGGTCTGGTCAGATGGCAGAAAAGTGGCAAATGGAATTCAACTTGAAGAAGTGTGAGGTGATGCATTTGGGGAGGTCAAACAAGGCAAAGGAATACATGATTAATGGGAAAATACTGAGAAATGTAGAGGAAGTGAGGTACCTTGGAGTGAATGTCCACAGATCTCTGAAGGTAGCAGGACAGGTCACAGAATAATAAAGTGAAGAGGCCCTTCAGCCCATCGAGTCTGCACTGATGCATTAAAGACACCTGACCTGTCTACCTAATCCCATTTGCCAGCACTCGGCCCATAGCCTTGAATGTTATGACGTGCCAAGTGCTCATCTAGGTACTTTCTAAAGGATGTGAGGCAACCTGCCTCTACCACCCTCCCAGGCAGTGCATTCCAGACTGTCACCACGCTGTGGGTAAAAACGTTCTTCCTCAAATCCCCCTTAAACCTCCCACCCTTCACCTTAAACTTGTATCCCCTCGTAACTGACCCTTCAACTAAGGGGAACAGCTGCTCCCTATCCACCCTGTCCATGCCTCTCATAATCTTGTACACCTCGATCAGCTCACCCCTCAGTCTTCTCTGCTCCAGCGAAAACAACCCAAGCCTATCCAACCTCTCTTCATAGCTTAAATGTTCCTTCCCAGGCAACATCCTGGTGAATCGCCTCTGCACCCCCTCCAGTGCAATCACATCCTTCCTATAATGTGGCGACCAGAATTGCACACAGTACTCCAGCTGTGGCCTTACCAAAGTTCTATACAACTCCAACATGACCTCCCTGCTTTTGTAATCTATGCCTCGATTGATAAAGGCAAGTGTCCCACATGCCTTTTTCACCACCCTATTAACCTGCCCTTCTGCCTTCAGAGATCTATGGACAAACACGCCAAGGTCCCTTTGTTCCTCGGAACTTCCCAGTGTCAGGCCATTTATTGAATACTTCCGTGTCACATTACTCCTTCCAAAGTGTATCACCTCACACTTTTCAGCCTTAAATTCCATCTGCCACTTATCTGCCCATTTGACCATCCCGTCTATATCTTCCTGTAACCCAAGACACTCATCCTCACTGTCAACCACTCGGCCAATCTTGGTGTCATCCACGAACTTACTGATCCTACTCCCCACATAGTCATCTATGTCGTTTATATAAATGACAAACAATAGGGGACCCAGCACAGATCCCGTGGTACGCCACTGGACACTGACTTCCAGTCACTAAAACAGCCATCTGTCATCACTCTCTGTCTCCTACAGCTAAGCCAATTTTGAATCCACCTTATCAAGTTACCCTGTATCCCATGTGCATTTGCTTTCTTGATAAGTCTCCCATGTGGGACCTTGTCAAAGGCTTTGCTGAAATCCATGTAAACTACATCAACTGCACTACCCTCGTCTACACACCTGGTCACATGCTCAAAAAATTCAATCAAATTTGTTAAGCGTGACCTCCCTCTGAAAAAGGCATGCTGACTATTCCTAATCAAATTTTGCCTCTCCAAGTGGAGATAGATTCTCTCCTTCAGAATTTTCTCCAATAGTTTCCCTACCACTGAAGTGAGACTCACTGGTCTGTAGTTCCCTGGCTTATCTCTACAACCTTTATTAAATACTGGGACCACATTAGCTGTTCTCCAGTCCTCTGGCACCTCCCCCGTGGCCAGAGAGGAATTAAAAATTTGGGTCAGAGCCCCTGCAATCTGCACCCTCACCTCCCACAGCATCCTGGGACACAAATCGTCCGGACCTGGAGATTTGTCCACTTTTAAGCCTGCCAAAACCTCCAATACCTTGTCACTGCTTATGACAATTTGCTCAAGAACCTCACAGTATCTCTCTCTCTCTGAGTTCCATATCTACATCCTCATTCTCTTGGGTGAAGACAGATGTGAAGTATTCGTTCAACACCCTACCAATGTCCTCTGGCTCCACCCACAAATTTCCCCCTTGGTCCCTAATGGGTCCTACTCTTTCCCTGGTTATCCTCTTCCCATTGATATAGAATATCTTGGGATTTTCCCTACTTTTACCAGCCAGAGCTTTCTCATATTCCCTATTTGCTCTCCTAATTGCTTTCTTAAGCTCTATCCTACATTTTCTGTACTCCACTAATGCTTCCGTTGATTTGCTCTCCTTGTCTTTGCTAAAAGCCTCTCTTTTCCTTCTCATCGTACCCTGAATGTTTCTGGTCATCCATGATTCTCTGGGTTTGTTACTCCTACCTATTACCTAGAGGGAACATGTTGGGCCTGTACCCTCCCCATTTCCTTTTTGAATGCTCCCCACTGCTCTTGTGTAGATTTCCCAACAAGTAACTCTTTCCAGTCTACCTTGGCCAGATCCTGCCTTATTTTACTAAAATTTGCTCTCCCCCAATCCAAAACCTTTTTTTTGCAACTTGTCTATTTCTTTCTCCATAACAATCTTAAACTGTACCATGTTGTGGTTGCTATCACCAAAATGCTCCCCCACCAACACATCAACCACCTGTCCGGCTTCATTCCCTAGAATTAGGTCCAGCACTGCACCCTCCCTTGCTGGATCTTGATTTTGAGCGAAAAAGTTCTCCTGTATACATTTTAAGAACTCCACTCCATCTAAGCCCTTAACACAATGACTATCCCAATTAATGTTGGGAAAGTTGAAATCACCTAATATAATTACCCTATTATTTTTACACACCTCTGTGAATTGCGCACATATTTGCTCCTCAATTTCCCGCTGACTATCTGGGGGTCTATAATAAACACCTGGCAATGTGGCTGTCCCTTTTTTATTCCTAAATTCTACCCATAAAGCTTCATTTGATGCCCCCTCCAAGATATCATCTCGCCTTACTGCAGTAACTGACTCCTTAACTAATATTGCAATGCCCCCTCCTCTGTCTCGCCTGAAGATTCTATATCCCGGGATATTGAGCTGCCAATCCTGCCTTTCCCTCAACCATGTCTCCGTGATGGGTACTATATCACAATTCCACGTGTCAATCCTTGCCCTTAACTCATCCGTTTTACCTGTAATACTCCTGGCATTAAAGTAGAGGCCATCCATCCTGGTTTTACTCCCTTGAAACTTACTTCCACTGTATTCCCTCTGACTTGTTTGCTTTCCTGTGTTTAGCTGTGTCCCTATTCTGCTAGGAGTCTGCGTCCCCTCCCCCTGCCAAATTAGTTTAAACTCCTCCCAACAGCACTAGGTCGATAAGGTGGTTAAGAAAGCATATGGAATACTTTCCTTTATTAGACGAGAGAAAGAATATAAGAGCAGGGAGGTTGTACTAGAACTGTGTAACTCATTGGTTAGGCCACAACTTGAATACCGTGTGCAGAGGAGATTTACGAGGATGTTGCCAGGACTGGAAAAATGCAGCTATGAGGAAAGATTGGATAGGATGGGACTGTTCTCCTCGGAACAGAGAAGGCTGAGGGGAGATCTAATTGAAATGTTAAAAATTTTGAGGGGCCTGGATACAGAGGAGGTAAAGGGCCTATTCACCTTAGCAGAGAAGTCAGTGACGAGGGGGCATAGGTTTAAAGTGATTGGTAGAAAAATTAGAGGGGAGATGAGGAAAAGCTTTTTTACCCAAAGGGTGGTGGGGGTCTGGAATTCATTGCCTGAAAGGGTAGTTGAGAGACCCTCAACTCATTCAAAAGGAGTCTGGATATGCACCTCAAGTGCCGTAACCTGCAGGGCTACAGACCAAATGCTGGAAGGTGGGATTAGAATAGGTGTATTGTTTTTCAGCCAGCACAGACACGATGGGCAAATGGTCTCTTTCTGTGCCTTAAACATTCTATGATTTAATGTACTATATTTTAACATAAGGTGTGCAACAATTCGAACAACATCTGTAGCAGAAGCCTTAAAAGCTCTGTTATAGAATATGCACTCTCCTCTGGTTTCCAGATATGCAGATCACCAATATCTTCACAGATCTTATTGGTTTAATCAGGTTTATTGTCAAACAGATCAATGGATGTGGTCAGTTAGTGCTCATCATGGGCATGACTGCAGCTGGCAGAAATGAGGGTGCTGCTTCTTTTGGCTAAATGCACACCAAGAACCTACCCACCAACCCACTCTTAAATTAAACATGCTATAAAGCATGCAGGACCTGGTAGATTCCACTACTGCTGATATGGTAGCTGTCTCAAGGAAGTAGAGTAGCACTCCCAATCAATTGTTCAACTGACAGCACACAGCACTAGGGGAGCACGTTAAAGGAATAGGTTAGGTTCAAGTGTAAAAAAATTCAGAAAAGGGAAGCATGGTGATGCACACAAATGAAATACTTAGCAGCACTTAAGCTGTTGTGTAGCAAGAGCTATTGCTATGGGTGACGTTTGATCGAGGGAAGAAAGAGAATCAATGGGATTTGAGATGCTGCATTGGCCAATATAGTGTATGGCATAACTAAACATTGTGTAAAGCAGATGACTATTGATGCATTGGTTGAAAGTTTGATCACTGGAAACCTGCTTAAGGTTTTGTGCAGCCTGTGCAAGTTATTTTGTAGCTATTTCTTCTGTGATCTCGTGCTCATAGGAATTTCTCTTGGTTGTGCTGGGTTCTGGCCTTCCCCAATAGCTCCATGTTTGCCTGCCTATTGGCCAAAACTGTGCAGCATGTAATCCACCACAATGATGAGACTTTCAAAGCACTGTATCGCACCATAGCCCTAAAGGATCAAAGCATGTGAAGGGTAGATCCCTATGACATATTCAATTATAATGCTGATAACTCCAGATGCCTGGCTGCAATAATATACTTTCCAAGGATCTAACAAGTATCAATAGGGGGACGGCAGCAGGAGCAGCAATGTTACTGGATTAGTAATCCAAAGGCCCAGGCTAATGCTCTGCAGACACGAGCTCAAATTCCACTACAGTAGCTGCTGGACTTGAAATTCAATTAATAAATCTGGAATAAAATGCTAGTCTCATTAATAATGACCATGAAACTACTGGATTGATGTAAAAATCATCTGGTTCATCAACGTCCTTCAGGGGAGAAAACCTGCAAACCTTACCAGGTCTGGCCTACACATGACTCCAGACCCACAGCAATGCGGTTCACTCTTACTCGCCCTCTGAAATGGCAGGTAAGAGTGAAATATCGCATCAAACCACCGACAATCACATCCCAAAAATGATAAAATAAAAAAGTCTTGGCTATTAATATTAAGGTATTCTTGGTCTCCTATCAGCTAACATTGCAATTTTCTTCCTGAATTAAATAATTCAGGCACCCTTGTCATCATGGTAGTGAGAACTGATATTCATAATTCTGTGTTCATATGCTGAGTGAGTTGTATACCTTACAGTTCATGAGCAAATTGTGAACAGCCTATGTGGGACATGAACCCCTCACCCCAGGATATCTTGACATACGTAAGAAATTCACAATACTGCTCACTGTCCATAGAGCCAGATTATTTGGCTGGGTTTTGCAAACCATGCATCAGCTATCTGGTGTATGCACTTTTGAGAAGCCAACAGATATGGTTGATGCTTGGAAGATCCTGACATGTAGAAATTGAGAGCAGTCAATGTCACTGACAGTGCCAAGCCTGTGGGAATGTGGCTTCAAGCACACAGCACAAATCTGTCACCACCTCTCTGATGGAGCACATCCTCCTGAAGCACTGTATTTCAAAGTGTCAAAGCAACAATCCCCTCAGTCACTAAAAGCAGCTCGACGGGTGCAACACTCGTGCCTGTAGTACAATTTGAGTTGCCAAGCATCCCTTTTTCACTTGCCATCCTCTTCCTCCAGGTGACATAAATAAAAGTTTCTAATAGAGAACCACATACTTCCATTTGCAAAACAGGGATTTGGACACAAACTATACACTAGCAAGAGAAGTGAGGAGGCAGAGGGATGGGGAGAAACTGAAGGAACTTAAAGCTGGTTCCCAGTGACAGCATGACCAAGAGAAAGAGGTCAAAATGGAGTTGGCCTTAGGTGGGTAACATTGTGAACGTACTATCACAAATTTGAGAATCTGGTGGGATTGAGAATGCAAGTATTTAATAATGATCATGGTAAGAACAGACCAAATAATCAGTTGGGTGGTTGACAATATACCAGAATTTGTTTTAAGGCAAGATTTTTTTTAAAACTGACCATTAATGGAAATACACAAGACTTCATTGGCCAATCACAAATTAATTCTTAAAACAAGTCTAGCCATTACAATAGATGAAGTACATAATTTGTACAGCTTACTAGATAGTGAATACTTACATTTTGAATGTTTGTCACACAGAGCACCAGCACGCATATCACACAGTCGTATAGTTCCCTTACTGCTACTATAGGCAAATACATTGCACTGATGTGGATGACATTCTGCTGCTGTAATAACTTCTGTCAGCTCTTCCATGTTGGCAGGTTTAATATCTACAATGTCTTTAACAAAATTTATTAAGGAAAATTTTCTATTTAGACAAGGAATCATTTAAATGTACATTTTTAAAAAAGAACATAAGAAATAGGAGCAGGAGTAGGCCATTCAACCCCTCAAGCCTGCCCCACCATTCAATAAGATCATGGCTGATCTGTCCCAGTCCTCAACTTCTCCTTCGGGCCTGCTCTGCCTAACCCTCAACTCCCCGAGATTTCAAAAATCTATCTACCTCCTCCTTAAATACATTTAGTGACCAAGCCTCCACAACTCTCTGAAGCAGAGTTTTCCAGAGATTCACCACCCTCAGAGAAGAAATTCCTTTGCATCTCAGTTTTAAATGTGTGCCCCCTTATTCTGTAATTATGCCCCCTAGTTCAAGATTCCCCCACTAGTGGAAACATCTTCTCAACATCTACCCTGTCAAGCCCCCTTAAAATCTGATATGTTTCTATATGATCACCCCTCATTCTTCTAAACTCCAATGAATAAAGGCCTAACCGGTTTAGCTGTCCTTGATAAGACAACCCCTTCATCCCAGGAATCAGCCTAGTGAACCTTTTCTGAACTGCCTCCAATGCTTGTATATCCTTCTTTAAATACAAGGACCAAAACTGTACACAGTACTCCAGCTGCGGCCTCACCAATACCCCATACAGTTGTAACAGGACTTCTCTATTTTAAACTCTAACACCCTCGCAATAAAGGCCAAAAAAAGATAAACAAATCTAATATAAACCGAATAGATGTATGAAATGCATCTTCAAACTTGTAAATTAGAGGCAGGCTGGATGGGAAGGCAGCAAAATTACTGAAGCTCAGAACAACATTTTTAGTTGCACAATGATTATTCAATATGTTCAGAGGATAAGGACAAAGAATTCGCTAACATTTAGATTCGTAATCTGATCTTCTATGTGCATTATGTGTTGCATGCAAGCAAGCTCAGCATTATCTTAAACATTTAGCGATTGGGGTAATTGTACTTAAAATTAAACTCCAATTTCCCAAAGGTCAGATATATCCTGCGTTGCTTATAATTTAGACATTACTATACACACTAGTTTAAATTAAAAATTACTTTTGCAATGTGTACACTAGTTTGCTTTTGCGCTGTCTCCATGGCCAAGTTTAACCAGTTATAGGAGAAAACCTATTTCAGGGAAAATTAAGTGCTACTGGAAAACAATCGAAGTTTTTCTGCTTTGGCTTTCTAAATATTTACGCTGCTATGTGCTTTGTATCTCAAATTTTCCCATCTGATCACCTGAAGAGGGTAACTTACTGAGGGGTATGATGCCGAGTGCAAATATGCCTAAGTTACTAGTATGGAAGTTTTAACACATGAAGCTGGATGGTCAGCCGTGTGTTCAATTATGACAGCATTGAGTCGAACCCACTCTTATCTTCACATCTGAACTGTAGAACTCCCGATGCTCCTAGTTCAGACTGCCTACCTCATTGCAAACCAAGGATCAAACCTAGAACCATGTCTGCATACCAGTCTATCTAAAGCAAGGTTATGCACATTAAAAGTAATGTGAGACTTCATAAATTAGCCACCAAATTAAAAGGCAAATAATTATTGCTTTAAGGCCAATTTAGTGTTCATTGGATATAGTGGGAAGAACAAACCTATTTTGTCTTTGGTCTGCGCCACAAACAACATTAGTTGCCAACTTCATCTTCTGCACTAGTCATTGGTTGAAGCTGAGCAAGCGCATTCACAACCTTGGTGTTATATTTGACCTTGAAATCACCTTCCAACTACATATCTGGGCCATCGCTAAGACTGCCTATTCCCACCTCTGTAACATTACCCGATTCCACCCCTTCTCGGCTCATCTACTGCTGAAACCATCATCCATGCTTTTGTTAGCTCGAGATTTGAGTATTCCAATACACTCTTGACGGCCTGCCTCCCAGCGTCCACCCTTCATGAACTTAAGGTCATCCGAAACTCTGCTGCCCATGTCCGAACTTGCATCGAGCCCCTTTCATCCATCACCCCTGTACCCACTGCCAGTTAAGCAACACGTAGATTTTAAAAATCTCATCACTTTTTTCGAATTTTACACAAGGCATGACTTTAGCCATTGAAGAATTTTCCGAGGCTCTCATTTACTTCAGTTTTGACCTCATACTTGGCCGAATGCTTCCTGGAAATCAACGCCAGACATTGTTACCTCTCCTCTGACATTCAGCTCTTATCTGTGTTTGGATCAATGCAGTGATGAGGTTGGAGCCAACTGGTTCTGGTAGAACCCAAACTGTGCATCAGTGAGTAAGTAACTGGCAATGAGGTATTGCTTAATGGGACAATTGATGATACCTTTCATCACTTTACTGATCATTGAGCGAGTCTGACTGGGTAGTAATTGACCAGGCTTGATTTGTCCTGTTTTATGGACAGGATGCTGCATACAAAGCAACATCAAAATTATAAAAAGGTAAAAAGTTAATATAGGGTACATATGCTGACAAAGGGAAGCAAACAAACAAACTTTGTGCTGGAGTTAAAGGATGACAGAGTAATAATTAACATATGAGAAAGAGAATCTGAGAGCACTCGAGGAAGACCATGCAAGAAGGAAGAGCAGCATAAGAAAGCATGCTTACGAGAGTACAAGAGAGCGCACACAAGAGAGAAAAAGACAGCATGAGCGAGCTAGAGAGACAAGTAACAGAAAATGTCAAGCTAATGCTAATTATATTCTCTGCACATCATGGTAATTGCTTCAACAGCAACAAAGAGAATTGAGATTAAGTCAGGTGCAATATTGGGGGAAAAATAATTTTGTTTCATCTCAGTTAAAAAAAAAGTTTTCAAATACTAGCTGATTGATGACAGAAAATATATATGCAGTCAGGGACAATGCACTTTTTTCTGCATATATATTTTCTCGCGCCAATACACTTTTTCTATGAATTTTGCTTTGACTTTGATCCTCTTTCTTTCTGCATTCTTGGCACTTTTTTTTATTCATTTAAGGGATGAGTGTCTCGCTGGTAATGCCAGCATTTGTTGTCCATCCCTAACTGCCCTCAAGAAGGTAGTGGTGAGCCACCTTCTTGAACCGCTGCAGTCCCTGTGGTGTAAGTATACCCAAAGTGCTGTTAGGGAGGGGGTTCCAGGTTTTTGATCCAGCGACTGTGAAGGAACAGCGATATAGTTCCAAATCAGGATGGTGTGCGGGTTAGCGGGGAACTTGAAGATGGTGGTGTTCCCATGCATCTGCTGCCCTTGTCCTTCTAGGTGGTAGAGATTGAGGGTTTGGAAGGTGCTGTCAAAGGAGCCTTGGCGAGTTGCTGCAATGCATCCTGTAGATGGTATGCACTGCTGTCACTGTGCATTGGTGGTAAAGGGAGTGAATGTTTAAGGAGGTGGATGGGGTGCTGATCAAGTGGACTGCTTTGTCCTGATGGTGTTGAGCTTCTTGAGTGTTGTTGGAGCTGCACTCATGCAGGCAAGTGGACAGTATTCCATCACACTCCTGACTTGTGCCTTGTAGATGAACAGGCTTTGGGGAGTCAGGTGGTGAGTTACTCACTGCACAATTCCCAACCTCTGACCTGCTCTTGTAGCCATGGTATTTATATGGCTGATAGTTAGGTTTCTGGTTAATGGCAATCCCCAGGATGTTGTTGGTGGAGGAATTCAGTGACAACAATGCCATTGAATTGGGGACTTGGTTAAGATTCTTTCTTGTTGGAGATGATCATTGCCCGACATTAGTGTGGCGCAAATGGTATTTGCCACTTATCAGCCCAAGCCCGAATGTTGTCCAGGTCTTGCTGCATACAGGCAGGAGTGCTTCAGTATCTGAGGCGTTGTGAATGGTACTGAACACTGTGTAATCATCAGCAAACATCCCCATTTCTGACATTATGATGGAAGGAAGGTCATTGGTGAAGCAGCTGAAGATAATGTAAGACACTACCCGGAGGAACTCCTGGGGTCTCTTGGACATACTGCCGCCTTTTTTTCTGTATTTTTCACACCTATTTTTCCTTCCATGAAGTTTCTTTTTACATTAATTCTCAGGATGTGGGCAAGGCTAATGTTCATTGTCCATCCCTAATTGCCCTGAGAAGGTGGGCCGCCTTCTTGAATTGTTGCAGTCTGAATGGTGAAATTGCTCCCACAATACTGTCCAGCAGGAAGTTCAAGGATTTGTAGTGTTTTCATACAACTGAAAGGCTTGTTAGGTCCCTTCAGAGGGCGGTTAACACTTGGTGGGGGACTGGAATCACATGACATGAATTTCGGAACAGTAGCACCCATTGTTGTGGCATTAGGGTTGTCATTTGAGGTACAAAAAGGCATCCAAGGATTGGTGAGGGCATTGGTGCGTATTGAACGCAGGTCAGGTAGGCAGATCAAGATGTCAGTGTGTAGTGCTGATTTGATGCCAGGGATGCCATTTTGGTACTCAACGTTTCAGTTAACGCCCCTCTTAATCACGCACAGCTGAACCTGCATTCAGCAGCAAGAAGAGGGACCATCAACAACTTGCAGGTTAGTTGCTAGTTGCTTTTATTTATTCATTCATGGGATGTGGTCTTCACTGGCAATGCCAGCATTTATTTCTCATCCCATAAACCAACTACGCCCAGTCATGGGTCTTCCCTTTGAAATACAACATGGCCTTGGAGAATGGACAAAGGCCACACAGAGCAGGAGGAGGGAGGAAGAGAAGGGAGGGAAGGGCTCTCAACAGGGGACTATATCTGCACAGTGTTTCAGGGAGCACTTCTCCTATTTCAACTCCAGGAAGGCGTCCTCACTGAAATCTGCCACCTGCTGCAACTGCAGCCACAATACAGGGAAAAGACCACATTGCCCGCGGTTTTCAAGATAACCGTGGCTTCTTCCAGGCTGGAGCTGAAGTTATTTGCAACATTTCGCAGTTTGCCGTCCACTGTTACTTAAGGGAGGTCATTGAGTTTTTCAATTCAAAGAGAACCAACTACTTTTCATTCATTCTTGCCACAGGCAAGCAGGTGGAGTAAGCACATGGCTTCCCCTTGGTGCAGGGTGCCATTGACTCCAAGTGCATTGCTTTCTGGAGGCTGCATGTTAACTCTGCCCTAGACCACAACTATGACCACATGCAGAGAATAATGCAAGTCAATGCCCAGGTTCCTGACAGCAGTCATGATGCCTTCATTCTGCAGCAGTCCACTGGGCTAGCTGCATTTGAGACACCACGTGGACCAACAGGGTAGCTATTGGGCAACGAAGGCTATTTGCTGGCCACTGGCAGATGACTCTGGTGCCCACCTCTCTCACGTGCACAGCATGCATACAATGAAAGCCATACTGCCACACAAAATATGATAGGGCAGATCACTAGCATGATGAAACAATGCTTCAGCTGCTTGGATGGTGCTGAAGAAGTCTTGCAGTACTTGGCAAAGCACGTGTCACGATTCGTCATGGTCTGCTGTATGCTACACAACCTCACCATCATTACGAGACAGCAGCTACCAGATATATCTCGACCAGTTCTGGAGCAGAAACATTAGCAAGAGGAGAAGGCATCCAGACAGCCCCTTTCTGCTGGGCTGCCTCTGAAGAACTCATCCAAGTGTAATACCAGTAACTGCAATCTCAGTTCCCTATTAACAACAGTTCCACGCCTTACCTTCCCTTCCCTCTGTCACTGACCAATTCTGTGCCCGCTTGGCCAACTGCAAAGCAAAAATACATACCAGTACAAAATAAACATTGCAAACCAAAATTATAAATCAAATCATTGTATATTCCATACAGAAGCTAATTCATTATCTTTGTGTATTCCCTTAGCATATACCTTTGGTTGTCCCAGTGCTTCTATACAGTGCTACTCCAAGGGCTGCAGCATAGCAGATGGAAGGTTGCTGACTTTCAGTGGAGGGAACTGCAGACAGCCTTGGATGATGAGCAGCTGTGGGCCTAGGTGGTCAGGCTGTGGACTGCACCACCTGAGCATGGGCAGCAGCAACCTGGGCTGGCTGGTTGACAGGTAACAGCAAGCGCACTGGTGGAATGGCAAATGCTGTCTTTCTGAGAGAGGACAGCAGGTTTGTGCTCTCCTGGACAGATTACTGAACTGGTGTGAAGAAGTCATATCCGACTTGAAACTTCAACTCTGTTTCTCTCTCTACAGATATTGCCAGATCTGCTGAGTATTTCCAGCACATTTTGATTTCAGCCTTTTTTCTGTAGGTTGCCCCATCGATGTCCTCATCTGAGTCCTCTGCAGAGCCGCTGTGATCTTGCTCTCTGGCAAGCTGGCACCTGCACTATCCCTGCTTCTTGCCCTGGCTGCAGGTCACTTGACCCGGTACCTCACCCTATGAAGATCCCGCCTCTACGTTATCCTTTAAATTATGAACAGCATCAGTGTCCGAGCTGGTAGTTGCAAGTGTGAAATTAGGTGATTGTGCTTTGTCTTCATAATCACACTTCGTGCTGTTCCCACATTGCTTAGCCAGATTGCATCTCTTGGGTATCTGAGAGGAGAAAGACACGCAAATAAGAGATGTATGTTTACACCAACTGCAGCTTGTAAATCAGAAGAGAGTGCAGCTTGGAGGTGGCACATGAGGAGGAGGATTAGCTGTCAGCTCGGATGGTTTCAGTGCCTCCACTGTTCACAGCCTCAGCTATGGAAGCCCCAATAATGACCAGCCTCATCTCCATATGCAGGTGTGCCTGTCCCCCTTCAGTTAGTTCTGCTGCCTCCACTTGTACAGCACCTTGTCCTGCACAAGAGGGGGAAAACATGTTAGTGACTGTCATACAATCTGTTTGGCTGACAGCCATGGTTGACTAGCTGGCAGTGTGAGTAAGATGAGAGATGTTGGCTTGAGGCTTACAGGAGTGCTAGACATGTGAGGGTGCAGTAGCATATGAAAATTAGGTATGCATTCTGATTAACAGATTGTTGGTAGGTGACTGATGGGGTTGTGGTGAATTGTGGGTATTGGTGCAGTTGGTAGGATGTAGCATTTGAAGATGTATTCACTGACCTTGACCACTGTCCGATATCACTGGACCTGATGCAACACTGCATCTAGGTTAATAAAAACAGAAAGTGCTGGAAATACTCAGCAGGTCTGGCTGCATCTGTGGAGAGAGAAACAGAGAGCTAACATTTTAGGTTGATGATTTTTCATCAGAATTATATTCACCTCAATGGCTACCTGCTCCCACGACCTTATGAGCATGTGTCTGGAGGACCTCCTGGCCCCTGCAGATACAGGGCATTGCTACTCCTCTGGACGTTCTCCATCAAGGCCTCCAGCTTATTGTCCTTAAACCTCAGAGTCCCCTCTCATCCATCTTGCGCCACCCTATCGTTTCCAGGTCAAAATCAGTTGTAGAACGACTTCCAGCACCTGTTACTGTCATAATGTTCTTCCCTTTGAGAGTGCAGGCTAAGTTTAAGGAGTGTAGGCTCGTTTTAAACAGTGCTAGCCTCTCAGAATTTTGGGCTCCCTATTGAAGCATGCAGCCAATGAACAGTGTGGTTATCATGGCTGCACACCACAATCATGCTCATCAGCAGGCATCACAAAGCTGATATGCTGCCTGCATCAGACCAAACCAGCACATATTAATTGTACATTGCGATCTCCGCATCCGTTTTCAGGACTAACATATTTAGCCCCTACAGAGTCCAGACCAGACAAGGACAGGTTTCCTTCCCCAAAGGACATTAGGGAACCAACTGGGTTTTAATGACAATCTGACAACTTCTCGACAAGTTTTCCTGATGCCAACTTTTATTTCCAGCTTTTTAAAACTGGATTCAAATTTTGAAACTGCCATAGTGTGATCTGAATTCATGCTCTCAAGATTATTAGTCTAGACCTCTGGGTTACTGGTCTAGTAGCATAATCACTCCACTACTATAACTGATTTACTGGTCAGAGACAAAATAAAAAGAGAGTCATAAGAGTTTTACAGCACAGAAACAGGCCCTTTGGCCCAACGTGCCTGCATTGACCATCAAGCACCGGTCCCAACTAATCCCATTCACCCGCACTTGGCCCGTAGCCTTGTATGCTATGGCGTTTCAAATGCTCATCTAAATATTTCTTGAATGTCCTGAGTGTTCCTGCCTCTACCATCCCTTCAGGCAGTGTGTTCCTCCTCAACTCCCCTCTGAACCTCCCGCCCCTTACCTTAAATCTATGCCCTCTAGTTATTGACCTCACTGCTAAGGGAAAAAATTTCTTCCTATCTATCCTAGCAATGCCCCTCATAACTTTGTATACCTCAATCAGGTTCCCCCTCAGCCTTCTGCGTTCCAAGGAAAACAACCCCAGCCTACCTAGTCTGTCTTCATAACGGAAATGCTCCAACCCAGGCAACATCCTGGTGAATCTCCTCTGCACCCTCTCCATTGCAATCACATCCTTCCTACTGTGTGGCGACCAGAACTGTACACAGTACTCCAACCGTGGCCTAACCAGCGTTTTATACAGCTCCATCATAACCTCCCTGCTCTTATCTTCTATGCTTCGGCTAATAAAGGCAAGTATCTCATATGCCTTCCTAACCACCTTATCTACCTGTGCTGCTGCCTTCAGTGATCTATGGACAAGCACCCCAAGGTGTCTCTGACCCTCTGTACTTCCTAGGGTCCTACCATCCATTTTATATTCCATTGCCTTGTTAGACCTCCCAAAGTGCATCACATCACATCACACTTCTCAGGATTAAACTCCATTTGACACTGCTCCGCCCAGCTTACCAGCCCACCTATATCGTCCTGTAATCTAAAGCTTTCCTCCTCACTATTTACAACACCACCAATTTTTGTGTCGCCTGCGAACTTACTGATCATACCTCCTATATTCATGTCTAAATCATTAATGTACACTACAAACAGTGAGGATCCCAGCACAGTGCGGTACACCACTGGTCACAGGCTTCCACTCGCAGAAACAACCTTCTACCATCACCCTCTGCCTCCTGCCACTAAGCCAATTCTGAATCCAATTTGCTAAATTAATAAATTAGAGATAAATTAAAATGGCCCTCATGCAACCATATAACATCTAAAAAACTGGAGAATAACAGCATCCTCGTTGAATGGGGCATGTACAACATAAAAAACACCAAATACTATTTTGCCTAAAACTCAACTTTTACACCTTAAATGTGGTCCCCAGAATTGTCAATAATACTCCAGCTAATGCCTAACCATTGATTTATAAAGTTCTAGCACAATTGCCTTGCTTTCATCTTCTATTTATCCTTTTAAACCCAAGTAACCCATATTATTTTTCAAAAACACTTTCAAAGGCAGCAATATTAATAAAACAAGAATAAAGAGGGAACACTAAAAGAAAATTTAGATTTTAGCGAAAAAATGTGTCAGATGCATCATTATTTACTGATCTCCACATTGAATCCTGAATCCAACATGTGGGATGGCATAGGTGACAGGAAAAAGCACAGGACAGATTACAACAACAATGCTAGATTATCTTCATCTCAAACTTGAAATGCCAGTCTGGGTAACAGAATATTTGATAAATACAGATAATACTGAATCAGACATCACAATATACAGCAAAAGGAACATTGTAAAAAAGGATACTAAAACTTCTGTCTGTGATTTCTAAATGCCATAGATTAATTCTGAGATCATCTGCTGAAAGGTAGGTTTCATAGTCACTATTTACTGAAATAGAGTTAATGTGATATGTGTGTGCATTTGCAAATATTCTTCGGGGGCTTGCTTCTACCATCAAATCCATAGGTTTCAACACTGGCACCTATTAAGTAAAAGGGAAAAAAAAATCTTCAAATAGACAATTAAATATTTCTACTCAGCTACTTCGAATTTTAGAAGTCAGAATTTTCCCCCCAAAATTATCAGAATCTTGCTTTGTACTAACTGCCTTCCTCAGGTTGTGCTTTCTACTAAATGCAGGACTCCACATCTAGGGTACCATAAGTGAAAGCCCATAGTGCTGAAAATCAAAAATTTGAGAAGGATATACTTTTCACCACATCTAATTTTATTCCAAGAAAATTATCAGCTTCTTACTATGACTTTGTAATTTATGTCTAATTCAAATTATCTAAAATTAAAAGTATGGATCAGCACAGTTTCTTGTTGCAACCAAATAAAACAAACCTACTTTGAGGTAACTAGGTTTATAATTATTCAGAAGGATAATAAATAAAACCTGTGACAATGAAATACGTAGGTTAAATCCACAGTGCATGCCCAAATAAGTGGTCCATTGTAGCATTCTAGCAATATCTTGATGCAGTCATACAGATATCACACAAGTCAGCTGCATAGTTTGAAAAGCAGTCAGTCAAGTTGTTCGCAATAACTACTTAAATTTGCTTCCAAATTTTAAAAGCGCTACAATTTGATCACCCTGCAAATTAAAATTTAATGCGATTTTATTTTAGGAGGGGGAGGGAAGACTGCTATGGTTGTACAACATTCTAGTGTAGGCCTGCGCTAAACCTATGAAACGATTTCAAATTGAGGTTTGAATTCATTTGACTTTCTTGTGCAGTGGCTGCTGTGCAACAATGGTGAAAATGCTCCATTTCAATTAAACTCTGGTTTTATTAGCCAACGCCTCATCACTTACTGGTACATTAAGCAACAACCACCTCTTTTGGACAGCACTTAAATCAATTTGTACGTAGTAGTCAACCAATCAGAAAATACTATTTTTAAATACTGATCATGTACAGAAATGTAGATAATTTGTCTCAGCAAGTTTATGGGATATGGGAATGATCTAATACTTTATATGTATTTGATCTGATCAATTAGATCCCATTGAAAAGATAAGTCCAACCCGGATTTAACAAAATAATGCAGGAGAATATCAACATTTAATACAAGTTTTAACAATTCAGACTGAATCAATTCAATTTTGACAAACACACATCTAGTCCAGTACATAAAAACAAAATGCTGGAAATACTCAGCAGGTCCGGCAGCATCTGTGGAGACAGAAGCAGAGTTAACGTTTCAGTCAGTGACCTCTCATCAGAACTGGCAAAGGTTAGAAATGTAATAGGTTTTAAGCAAATAAAGCAGGGGTGATGCAAAAGAGAACAAAAGGGAAGGTGTTGACAGGACAGAGGGTCACAAAGAATAACTGACCAGAAGGTCATGGAGCAAAGGCAAAGGGTGTGTTAATGGTGTGCTGAAAGACAAAGCGTTAGTGCAGAGAGGGTGTTAAATGACAGAATAATGAACAGCCCTGATCAAAAGCAGAAACATAAAAAAAAAGTGGGCAGGCACATGGCAAAAAAATGAATGATGGAACAAAACTAAAATAAAAGTAATTAAAAAAAACTAAAAATAAAAATGGGGGGGGGGGGGGGGGGGCAGTCATGCTCTGAAATTACTGAACTCAATGTTCAGTCCAGTAGGCTGTAGCATGCCTAACCGGTAAATGAGATTCTGTTCCTCGAGCTTGTGTTGATGCTCACTGGCACACTGTAGCAAGTCCATGACAGAGATGTGGGCATGAGAGCGGGGGGGGGTGGGGGGATATGTTGAAATGGCAAGCGACAGGAAGCTCAGGGTTGCGTTTCTGAACTGAGCGAAGGTGTTCTGCAAAGCAGTCACCCAATCTGCGTGTGGTCTCCCCAATGTAGAGAAGACCGCATTGTGAGCAGCGAATACAGTATACTAAATTGAAAGAAGTACAAGTAAATCATTGCTTCACCTGAAAGGAGTGTTTGGGGCCTTGGATAGTGAGGAGAGTGGAGGTAAAAGGGCAGGTATTACACCTCCTGTGATTGCATGGGAAGGTGATGTGGTAAGGGGATGAGGTGTCGGGGATAATGGAGGGGTGGACCAGGGTGTTGTGGCGGAAACAATCCCTTCGGAATGCTGACAGGGGAGGGGAAGGGAAGATGCGCTTGGTAGTGGCATCCCGCTGGATGTGGTGGAAATGGCGGAAGATGTTCCTTCGGATGTGGAGGCTGGTGGGGTGGAAAATGAGGACAAGGGGAACCCTGTCGCGGTTCTGGGAGGGAGGGATAGGGGTGAGGGTAGAGGTGCGGGAAAGGGGCCGGACACGGTTGAGGGCCCTGTCAATCACAGTGGGGGGAAATCCTCGGTTGAGGGAAAAGGAAGACATATCAGAAGCGTTGTTGTGGAAGGTTGCATCATCAGAGCAGATGCGTTGGAGACAGAGAAATTGGGAGAATGGAATGGAGTCCTTACAGGAGGCAGGGTGTGAAGTGTAGTCGAGGTAGCTGTGGGAGTCGGTGGGCTTATATTGAATATTAGTAGACAGCCTATCCCCAGAGATGGAGACAGAGAAGTCAAGGAAAGGAAGGGAAGTGTCGGAGATGGACCATGTAAAAGGTGAGAAGGGTGGAAGTTGGAAGCAAAGTTGATAAAATTTTCCAGTTCGGGGCGGGAGCAGGAAACGGCACCGACACAGTCATCAATGTACCTGGAGGAGAGTTGGGGGAGGGGGCCAGAGTAGGACTGGAACAAGGAATACTCGACATATCCCACAAAAAGACAGGCATAAGTAGGACCCATGCGGATACCCGTAGCAACACCTTCTTCTTGAAGGAAGTTAAGTAGAGTTGAAGGAGTAGTTGTTCAATGTGCGAACAGGTTCAGTCAGGTGGCAGAGGCTGGTGGTGGATGGGGACTGGTTGGGCCTCTGTTCAAGGAAGAAGCGGACAGCCCTCAAGCCATCCTGGTGAGGGATGGAGGTGTAGAGAGATTGGACGTCCACGGTGAAGAGGCGGAGGTTAGGGCCAGGAAACTGGAAATTGTCAAAATGATGTAGGGCGTCAGAAGAGTCACAGGTGTAGGTGGGAACAGAGTGGACCAGGGGAGAAAAAGATAGAGTCAAGATAGGAAGGAATAAGTTCAGTGGGACAGGAACAGGCTGAAATGATGGGTCTGCCAGGATAGTCCTGTTTCTGGATTTTAGGAAGGAGGTAGAAGCGGTCTGTCCGGGGTTGCGGGAATATGAGGTTGGACGCTGTAGAGCGAAGATCTCTGGAGAGAGATGAAGTCAGCGACAGTCCTGTGGACAGCAGCCTGATGTTCAGTATTGGGGTCACGGCCCAGGGGGAAGGTAGGAAGAAATGTCTGAGAGTTGGCGCTCATCCTCTGCAAGGCAGAAGTCGGTAGGCCAGACAACAACAGCACCGCCCTTGTCTGCTGGTTTGATCACAATGTCGGGGTTAGAACGGAGTGCAGCAAGTTCAGAGGGAGACAGGTTAGAATGAGTGAGGGGAGCAGAGAAATTGAGATGGCTGATGTCTCGATGACAGTTTTCAATGAAAAGATCAAAAGCAGGTAGAGAATGCTGGAGGCAGGTGAATGGGTTTGCTGGTCAGGGGGAGGACTCCTGGTCATAGAAGTGAGCCCGGAGGCAAAGGCGACAGAGGAAAAGCTCAACGTCATACGGAGTGTGAAATTTATTGAGGTCAGAGCGTAAAGGGATGAGAGTCCTTTGCTGAGTGCAGAACGTTCAGCGTCAGAGAGGGGAAGGTCCGAGGGTATCGTGAATACAGGCAAGGGGTCAGATCAGAAGGGATGGGATCAGAGGGAAGTGTGTGAAAAGAGTTTGAGAAGCAATTATATTATATTCTAAAGAAACCTCTTACAAATGGGAGCATTTCTCTCTGGACCACTGTGAATAGTCAATATACAAGCACACTTCAAAAATATCACAAATAGCAATACCCACATGACCACAACTCAAATCAACCATATCAGTGTCTCACATACCCGTAGTGTGGTTATTCTGATAGGATCCCTAAATCTTCCATCCTCTTCCTTCAAATTATAGCCTTCTGCTCGTTTGTCCCTTTCACTGATCTTCCACAATTTAATAGTTTTATCTGTAAATCACAAGATAAACAAACATAATTTATTTTCTTTTAAATTTTTCATCTGAAGAGTATCTATAATTGAGCAGTTTGAGGATTTCTTTTGTGACATGGTTCAATCCGTGACTCTCAAGATTAAGAATATCAAGTAAGACATCCAAAATGGATGCTCATTTTGGAAGAAAGTCTTTGCAGGCTATAAGAGTCATATGTGAAATTAATTTGGCCAATATTAATTCGTTTAACAATTTGCATCGGATTGTAGCCACACTCAGAGGCACAGAATGGCAGGCACAGGAATGGGGAAAAAGTGCCACACTGGTGCAACAGAAGTTTGGATTCAAGCATCTTGTTTTGGCAGAGCTTTATTTGACACCTGACCTAAGCGCACTTGATGTGGACTTTGGGTCCAGAGTTCCATTCCCGAGCACTAACATCCCTCACCTGTCCAAGTGCAAAAAATAAAGCTTAAACACAATGAGGGCCATAAACCTTTAATTATGATAGGCTCCCCAGCAATACTCCATTAAAAAGGTCAGTAAGTTGCAAAGAATTATGACCAACATCTTAAATGATAAATGAATTGTTTCATTTAAAATATGTAGAACATTATGGAACAGTCTGCACAAAGCACCTGAATCCAGCAGTAAGGGAGACGAAATTACATTAGACAAAACAAAATCATTTTGTAGGAGGCAAGATATCAGCAAACACCAGTGAGGTAATTTAAATATAGAAGTCCACCTATATTTAAATCTGCCTTCTCCGGTGAATGATTCCATGGTACTATTCAAAGAGCAGGGGATTTCTCCCTATGGCCTGGCCAATATTTGACTGAAACACCACCATCAAAAACAGATCACCTGGTAATTATCTCATTGTTATTTGTGGAGCTTTATTGCGTGCAATTTGGCTGCTGTTTCCCTGTATTACAACAGTGACTACATTTCAAAAGTACGTCATTCGCTGTAAAGTGCTTTGGGGTGCTCAGAGGTCTTGAAAGGCACTATATTAATGCAATTTCAATTTCATTTCAAACATGCACGTTATAATTCAGCTCTCTCATACTGCCAGTATCTTATTCAAGCCACTTAATTTTGTAAAAATTAATATTTTTCAGAGATATTAAAATAGAATGAAAAAACCCTGATGAGCCCTATTCACCTTACCAAAAAAAAATTGCAATTTATTCAGGACAAACTAAGTAAATGTTTAACACACAATACATACAATGGCATATTTTTGCAGTCTTGCCAAAATTATTCAGGGATGACACTGATTCGTACGTTCAATGTACACATTAAAACAAGTTCTTTTTGCTCCTGTCATCCCGAGTGTTCACCCCTCATCTGAAGACAGTGAATCTTGCGGGGGTTTAATTCTAGAAGTGTCAGCAACCCTCCATCGCCTTGTCCAATGGTCATTCTTCTGTTGGGGACTATTCAACCATAAAAGGCATCATAGCAGAGTTTGATCAAATTGTTGCTCGACATCTACACATAGATATTTTCCCTAGTAAGGCCACTGGATAATAATCAACAGCAGGAAATCTTGCTGAGTTTTATCCTCTAGGGTTCCCAAGGACAACTAACACCCCTTCTGCTGCCTTAGCTAAATTAACTAGGGGCTGAATTTTACTGGCCCCTCGACAGCATGGGTTGTGGCGTGGGGGCCGGTAAAATGCTGCAGGGAGAGGCCTGCCTCGACCTGTGACGTCAAGAAGGGCCCGTCGCATATTACTGGTGCCGGCGAGACCTCGGTGCAACCCCCTGCCGCCAGGCTGTGGGCCCTTCATCTCCATATTAAAATTAGGCCTAATGAAATGCAAATTTACCTACCTGCAGGCAGCAGCCATGCCACTCCGATGTTACGGCCGTCGTCCGTGCTCCAGCGCCTTCGGAACTCCATATGGAGTTCCAGGCGAGAACCTGGTGGGGCTGGGGGGGTAATAAAATTGTCAGCGCAGGAGGGGTGGCGGAGCGGGGAAATCAATATTTACTGGATGTGGGGATGGTAGGAAGAGGTTAGAGGCCAAATGTTCGAAGGTTTGGGGAGAAAGTTCAGGAAGGGAATAAGTTATTTTTTGAGAATAAATGCCACTTAAATGACCATTGTGGGGGTTGGGGAAGGGCCCTTTATTCATTGCTAATAGAACTACCCGATGACTGCACCCTTAAAAGTTAAAACTACAATGTAAGCCCTTTAAAAACGGTGCTGGCGCCTGTGCGGTGTTGCCGGACGCCGTTGCCGGGGATCGCGGCGGCTGCCCCCTTACATCATCCTCCCCTCTATTTAAATGAGCTGCCGCGCGTAATATCGCAGGCATCTGCGCAGGATGCATGCCGTTTTTAAGAGTATTCAGCCCTAGGTGTGGAACTGAATCAAAGACTTCATGATCCATATGGCTTAATAATAGCAACAGATGCTATCTGGTCATGCAGGGCATGAATTTTGCTTTATTACCCAGTAGATACATTAAATATACCACCTTTGCTGGCACTGAGATCAATGGAGCTAATTCACCAAGCAGGCCTCACATGTGGAATGGCATATCAAATCTGGACATTAAAAAATGCAGTATAAAAGACAATGTTAAAATTCAATCTCAACACAAACATATAGATTATAAAAATCTGAACCTCACCATTTGTTGACAGTAAGAAATGAGCAGCATTCTGTTGGGGCAACCACCTAATTTTATTAATTTTTTCCTCAATTTCTAGACTTTTCAAATAATCAAACTCTGGTTCATGACTCTGAAAGGTACTGTAAACATTGTATTCGCCTCTGTGATGAGGTCTGTTTTTACTCTGCAAAAACAAACAAAGTTATATTGTAACATAACACATTAAATTAGCTCCTGCAATATTAATACATCTTCAGTTTGCCATATAAAACATTTTCTAATAAAATGTTCCTAATTTTTTTTTTAACCTTTACAGTGCAGCCAGCTAAATACAAAATCCAATGCATCTACAAAAGCCTAAACAGAACTCATATTAAGCAAAACTAATTTTAATAATTCAGAATTTCCATTTTTAAATGCTGTGGAATACAATGAAAAGTTGAAAGCTTTTTTGATTAAATATGTACTTGGCTCCAACAGAACATATAGTGGATTGTTAAAACACCATCAGAAGTTCAAGGAAACTCTGCTAATAAAGCCTAAGATCTTCCACAAAAATTATGCTTATGGTTTCAACACCAACGTTTCAAATCACTATCTGTGTTGCAGCTGACTCATCCCGACTTATCCCTCACTTCACCATCTTGGCTCTATTCTTCCCACACAAAAATGGCCTTGATACAATATCCAACTGTATCCATTCTTCTATTTATTTCACACTCAATGAATCAAGTCCTTTAGATGGCACGCAATCATTTGCACTAAGTGCTGCTGCTGGAGGGCACAGAGTGTGAAGAAGGGAGCTTGGTAAGTGAGTGAATTTTAAGGGTTAATCTCGCTGAAGTCTAGTTTTGGTTTGGTTTACATTTATCAATTAATTGAAATTACTCTAAGAGGTAAGTTAAGTTTCTTACAGTTTTAAACGGGTATGCAAGCTGAGTAGCTGTAGCTAGTTAATTAGGTAGCTAGATTAAACTGGTTTCTCAGCTCGAGCAGAGCTGACACAGCATTGTTTTGAGAGAGTATAAATTCAGCGGACTCTCAGTGCTGCTTGAGGACACAGCGTGAAGAAGGGAGTTTGATAAGTGAGGGAGTTCAATAAGGAGGGGAACTAAAAAATTTAAATAAATCTAATTAAATTACAATAAAGATGGCAAAACAGGTGATATGTCATAGCTGCAGTATGTGGGAGCTCCTGGATGCCATGGCAATCCATGGCAACCACACCTGTGTTAAGTGTCTACAGCCTGAGGAGCTTCAGCTCAGAGTCATTGTGCTGGAGACTGAGCTGCAGACACTGCGATGTATCAGGGAGGGGGAAAATTACCTAGACACTTTGTTCCAGAAGGCAGTCACAACCCATAGGCCAGGGACAGGAATGTGTGACTGCAAGTCAGGGGATTGAAAAGGCGGGAGTGGAGCAGCCTCAGCTCTTGCAATTGAGCAACAAGTTTCAGGTTCTTGCAGTTTATATGGAGAAGAGTGAGGGCTGTAGTGCGCATGAGCAGACTGACTGTGGTACCATGGTACAGGAAGCAGTTCAAGTGGGGGGAGCAAAAAGGAAAGTAATGGTAGTAGGGGACAGTATAGTGAGGGGGATTGACACGGCTCTCTGCAGCCAAGAGCAAGAGTCCAGAAGGCCCGGTACCAAGGTTCGGGACATCTGCTCAGGGCTGCAGAGGAACATACAGTGGGATGGGGGGGGGGGGGGGGGGGGGGGGGAGGAGAAGAGCCAGTCATCCTGGTCCATGTAGCTACCAACGACATAGGCAGGGCAAGGAAGGAGGTTCTGCATAGTCAGTATGAGGCGCCAGGCACCAAATTAAGAAGCAGAACCTCAAAGGTAATAATCTCTGGATTATTACCTGAGCCACATGCAAATTGGAGTAGGGTAAGTAAGATTAGATAAATGAATGCTTGGCTCAGTTTGGTAGAAGTGGGTTCTGGTTCGTGGGACACTGGCACCAGTACTGGGAAAAGTGGGGGCTGTACCATTGGGACGGTCTAGACCGGAACTGTGCTGGGACCAGTATTCTATCGAGTCGCATAACTAGGGAAGTAGAGAGGATTTTAAACTAACTAGTGGGGGCAAGGGATAAATTTGGGAAGATGTGGTAAATCAAAGAGTAAAGACAAGGCAAGAGAGAGAGATATTAATATGGGAAAAGATAAACATACTGTGACAGGCAGGGACAGGAGTACAAATCGAAGAGTAAATCAGCAGACAGGGTTAGAGGTTACAAAAATAATAAAACGGACAAAACTAAAGGTTCTGTATCTGAATGCACGTAGCATTCAAAACAAAACCAGTGAACTGATAGCCGTTAGAGACATGGCTGCAGGATAGCATAGATTGGGACCTGAATATTGAAGGGTACGTGACATTTAGGAAGGAGAGGAAACTAGGAAAAGGTGGAGTGGTGGCTTGGTTAATTAATGATGGTATTAGCACAATAGAGAGGGATGACCTAAGTTTAGGAAACCAGGATGTAGAGGAGGTTTGGGTCGAGATGAGAAATGATAAAGGCAAGAAGTCACTTGTGGGAGTGGTGTACAGGCCCTCTAACAGTAACCACACGGTAGGACAGACTACAAAAGGAAGTAGTAGTGGGTGGTTGTCAAAAAGGTACAGCGCTCATTGTGGGGGAACTTAATCCACATATAGATTGGAAAAATCAGATGGGCAAAAGTAGCCTGGATGAGGAGTTCATAGAATGTTTTCAGGATAGTTTCTTAGAATAGCATGTTCTGGAGCCAAACAGAAAGCAAGCAATACTAGACTGGTATTGTGCAATGAGATAGGATTAACGACCTCATAGTGAAGGCGCCCCTAGGCAGCAGCGATCATAATATGATTGTAAAATTCAATTAGTTTGTGGGACAGAAGAGCGACTAATATTTTAAACTTAAGTAAGGGCAATTATGAGGGCATGAAAGCAGAGCTAGCAAAAGTGAACTCGCAAAATAGGTTAAGGGATAGGTCAATAGAAATGCAGTGGCAGACATTTAAGGGGATATTTCAGAATACACAGAATAGATACATTTCAACAAGAAATAAAAATTCCAATGGGAGGACCCACCATCCGTGGTTAACTAAAACAGTTAAAGATAGTTTCAAACTTAAAGAAAAAGTATAAAATTGTGCAAAGATGGGTGACAGGTCAGAAGACTGGACAGAATATGAAAAGCAAATAACTAAAAAATTAATAAGGAGGGAAAAATTAGAATACGAGAGAAAGCTGGCAAGAAATATAAAGACAGCTAGTAAGAGTTTCTATAGATATTTAAAAAAGAAAAAAGTTAACAAAGTGAGCGTGGTCTAATAAAAAGTGAGACTGGGGAATTAATAAGGGAAAATAAGGAGAAGGCAGATGAATTGAACAGGTATTGCGCATTGGTCTTCACCATAGAGGATATAATTAACATCCCAGAAATAACTGTAAATCAGGAAATGGGAGGGAGGAACTCAAGAAAATTACAATAACGAGGGAAGTGGTGCTGAACAAATTGTTGGAGCTGTGAGCTGACAAGTCTCCGGGTCCTGATGGACTTCATCCTAGAGTCTTAAAAGAAGTGGCTAGTGAGGCTCAGGAGACAGATACAGCACTGAAACAGGCCCTTCGGCCCACCGAGTCTGTGCCGACCAACAACCACCCATTTGTGCTGGTCCTGCACTGGTCCCATGTTCCTGTCACGTCCCCAACTGTCCCTGTGTATTTCCCTGTCACCTACCTATGCTGGGGGCGGTTTGTAGTGGCCAGTTTGCCTATCAACCCACAAGTCTTTGGCTGTGGGAGGAAACCGGAGCACCCGGCGAAAACCCACGCGGTCACAGGGAGAACTTGCAAACTCCGCACAGGCAATGCCCAGAATTGAACCCAGGTCCCCTGGAGCTGTGAGGCTGCGGTGCTGGGTCCCTTTATCTGCGTCTGTGATAACAGATTGTAAGTCGCCGAGGCCCCAGCACTGTTCCTTGTGGCACCCCATTAGTAACAGTCTGCCAACCTTAAAATGACCTGTTTGTTGCTACTCTGTTTACTGTCCATTAACCGGTGCTAATATATTATCCCACGTCACATGACTGTTTGTTGTCCATTAACCAGTGTTGTATCTGTGCTAATATATTACCCCATGTCACATGACTGTTCACTGTCCATTAACCAGTGATGTATCTGTGCTAATATATTATCCCATTTTTGCCAGGGACTTGTGGGTTGATAGGTAGATTGGCCATTGTGGATTGCCCCTAGTGTGGGTGGGTGATGGGGAGGTGTGTGGGGACGGTTGGGGATGTGACAGGAGTGTGGGATTGGTGTAGGATTAGTATAAATGGGTGGAACTGGCTGGAAATTGTACTCTGTTGGATTGCAGTTATGTTACTGGACTAGTTATCCAGAGGATTTGAGAATTTGAATTCAGTTAAAAAGTTTGGATTGATCTTTTTACCCTCTTAGCAAGGAGATTGCTCCAATCCAGTTTAGGTGACATCCATCCTTCCTGAAAAACTTCCTCCTTTACCAAAATGATCTCGCAGTGTAAGAAATCTGAAATTTCTTCCGATATCATCTCTCCAGCCATATTTTCACCTGTCTCTCCTTCTCTGATGCCGTACATTGACACTGATAGCAATCCTGAGATTACTCAGGGAAGAATAGGCAAGAGAGCTTTTTTGGAGAGTATCCGGAATCAGGAGCTAAATTTAAGAGCAGGACCTCAAGGGTTATGATCTCTGGACTGTTATGCGAGCCACGTGCAAATTACCAAAAGTATAAGCAGATTAGGGAGGTGAACATGTGGCTGTAGGGAAGCTGTGGGAAAGAGGGGTTCCATTTCTTTGGATACTAACACGAGTACTAGGACAGGAAGGAACCATACCATTGGGCTGGGTTTCACCTGAACCCAGCTGGGACCAGGGTTCTAGTTGCAAGGGTGAATAAGGTAATCAAAAGGACTTTAAACTAGTAAGTGGGGGGAGGGCTCAGGTGGAAAAGGTAGTATAAATAATAGTTCAAAAACTAACAAAATTGAAGAGAATAGAGTAACAGTTAGAAATTGTGCTTTAGGCACTACAGGTAAAAGGAAAAGAAAAAGCTATAAAGTAATTAAACCAGGAGAGAGAAATAAGAAACATGTGAGTAAAACATTAGAGCAGAAGCACAAGCTAAGGTTGTGTGGCCCAAATAAGCAATCTTTATTGTACGAAATGTGAATTCTGTGATTTTTACTGGCTATTTTTGTTTGTATTATGAATTTTATGTACTTTCATATATATATGTTGTGTATAAGGTTTTGGTTCCCCGCACCCCCTTCCCCTGCACCCCCCCCCCCCACTGCACCCCCCCCCCCACCCCCTCCCTCTACCCCTCCCCCTTGCATCCCCTCCTCCCACCGGCACCATCCTACACCTGTGTAGGGGCCCCAACAACCCCACTGCCTTGTGGGCGTCTCGGGAGAGACCAAGGCTAAGGGAGTAAACCCTAACAGAAAATCCGGAGCGGAACCCCGTAGGCGGTCATGTGTCACCTTTGGCATGTTTCCGGCAGTTCCTGCAGCCATACTGATGCCAAACGTCGTGTCCTGCACTCCTTTGGACCCCACCAGAAAGGCCGAGAGGGGGGTTTTGACGACTGGGCAACTCTCAACCTCCATAAATTTGCCCAGGCATGCGCCATGGAGAGGTCACTCCATAGTTGCCTCACAGCGACTGAAACAACACGGAAGGCAGCAGTAACGGGTTATAAGTCCAGATAAATTGGCGTAGAAACTGGGCGCCACGGGTTGCCTTTGTCGGTGGGAGAGGTCATTGCACCTCACTGGACAGCCACCGCCCGCCTCAAACCGGGCAGCCCCCGGTCAATAAGGTTCTGTCCCGCCACAGTCTGCCTGCTTCAATGGGTGCTTGGAGCTCAGGGTCATTGCCCGAAAGGTGGACTGATACCTCTGCAGCACCTGTGGAAGAGCCTGTCACTCCAGAATTGGCCTTTATAGCCACTCCAGGCGCTGCTTCACAAACCACTGACCACCTCCAGGCGCGTATCCATTGTCTCTCGAGATAAGGAGGCCCAAAAGAAAAGAAGAAAGAAGAAGTGAGACAGTTGATGTCAGTGTTTTGATTTTCCAAAATTCCCTAGATTCCATTAGATTGGAAAATAGCAAATGCAACTCCTTTATCCAAAAAGGGAGGCTCACAGATAGCATGAAACTACAGGTCAGTTAGCTTAACATCTGTCATAGGGAAAATATTAGAAGCTATTATTAAAGATGTTATAGCAGGGCACTTAGAAAAATTCAAGGTAAGCAGGCAGAGATGACATGGTTTTGTGAAAAGAAAATCATGTTTAACCAGTTTATTCGAGTTCTTTGAAGTAACGTGCCAGAATAAAGGGTAACCGGTGGATGTTCTGTACTTAGATTTCCAAAAGGCATTTGAAAAGGTGCCACATCAAAGGTTATTGCGGAGAATAAAAGCTCATAGTGTCGGGGGTAACATATTTGCATGGATGGAAGATTGGCTAGTTAACAGGAAACAGAGAGTAGGAGTAAAAGGGTCAAGATGTAACGAGTGGTGTGCCACAGGGGTCAGTGCTGTGGCCTCAACTTTTTACAATTTATATAAATGACAGGAGCAGCACTAGGCACCCCTCAAAATGAGTTGTCAACCTGGTGAAGCTACAACATAGCACTACTTGCATGTCAAACAGCATAAGCAGCATGCGATAGAGCTAAGCAATCCCACAACCAACGGATCAGATCCAAGCTCTGCAGTCCTGCCACATCCAGTCGTGAATGGTAGTGGACAATTAAACAACTAACAGGAGGAGGTGGCTCCACAAATATCCCCCATCCTCAATGATGGAGAGCCCAGCACATCAGTGCAAAAGATAAGGTTGAAGCATTTGCAACAATCTTCAGGCGGAAGTGCCAAGTGGAATAGATAAGATACAAGTAGAGAGGATGTTTCCACTGGAAGGTGAAGTTAGGACAAGAGGGCATAGCCTCAAGATTAGAGGGAGCAGATTTAGGACTGAATTAAAGAAGGAACTTCTTCACCCAGAGGGTTGTTAATCTATGGAATTCCTTGCCCAGTGAAGTAGTTGACGCTTCTTCAGTAAACGTCTTTAAAGCTAAGGTAGATATCTTTTTGAACAATAAAGGAATTAAGGGATACGGTGGGAGCACGGGTAAGAGGATCTGAGTCCACAAAAAGATCAGCCATGATCTTATTGAATGGCGGAGCAGGCTCGAGGGGCCGGACGGCCTACTCCTGCTCCTAGTTCTTATGATCTTATGATTATGATCTCAGCCTCTTCCTGAAGTCCCCAGCATCACAGATGCCAGTCTTCAGCCAATTCGATTCATTCCACATGATATCAAGAAATGACTGAAGGCACTGGATACTTCAAAGGCTTTGGGCCCTGACAACATTCTGGCAATAACACTGAAGACCTGTGCTTCAGAACTTGCCGCGCTCCTAGCCAAGCTGTTCCAGTACAGCTACAACACTGGCATTTAAGCGGCAATGTGGAAAATTGCCCAGGTATGTCCTGTTCACAAAAAGCAGGACAAATGCAACCCGGCCAATTACTGCCCCATCAGCCTACTCTCAATCATCAGTAAAGTGATGGAAGGTGTCATCAACAGTGCTATCAAGCGGCACTTGCTTAGCAATAACCTGCTCAGTGACGCTCAGTTTGGGTTTCGCCAGGGTCACTCAGCTCCTGACCTCATTACAACCTTGGTTCGAACATGGACAAAAGAGCTGAACTCAAGAGGTGAGGTGAGAGTGTTTGGATACTGGTGTTTGTTTTTCAGGAAGTATGCAGTGTGTCTTTAAGACAGCAAAGGATCACTACTGCTTAAGAACAAGCAAGCCTCAGGAGTTACCAAGGAGGTGCATTCTGGTCGCTGTTGGATACAACCATACAGAGAACCAACCAATTTCAGCAGGTGCATCCCTTCAGAGACTGAGAATCGATGTACAATGTTGCGATTATCTTTTTAACTGTTTTTTTTTGTTGAGACAGACCGTTCGAACACAGACAGCTGGACCAGCATGAAATGAACAGAGGTTTCTGTTAATGTAAACTGAAAGAAGGGAAGTTAGCCTGTGACAATCTTTTAACCTTCAAAAGTTCTAAAGCCAAATTGATCATTGAAAAATGTTTGCGAGTTGTTGATCTGCGGTGGTCATCACTGGACGAAAGAGGAGTTGAAGCTTTGAAGCTGGACATTTTTTTCTTCACTCACTGGACCCTGGAAGACTGCGAATGGAGCGACATGACTGAATTGACAGTGCATTGCTCCCACCGCAATCAGAATCATAGATTTTGATTGGGGGCTTTGACTTGAGCGGTCGGCCGTAACAAGAGTGACTACCCTTGACATCACTGCAGCGTTTGACCGAGTTTGGCATCAAGGAACCCGAACAAAACTGCAGCCAATGGGAATCAGGGGGAAAACTCTTCGCTGGTTGGAATTGTACCTAGCACAAAGGAAGATGGTTGTGGTTGTTGGATGTCAAACATCTCAGCTCCTGGACATCACTGCAGGAGTTCCTCAGGGCCCAAACATCTTCAGCTGCCCCATCAATGACCTTCCTTCAAACATAAGGTCAGAAGGGGGGGGGGTGGGGGGTGGGCAGGATGTTCCCTGATGACTGCACAATGTTCAGCACCATTCACAACTCCTCAGATACTGAAGCAGTCCGTGTGGAAATACAGCAAGACCTGGACAATATCCAGGCTTGGGCTGATAAGTGGCAAGTAACATTCACACCACACAAGTGCCAGGCAACGACCATCTCCAACAAGAGAGAATCTAACCATCTCCCCATGACATTCAATGGCATTACGATCGCTGAATCCCCCACTATCAACATCTTGGGGTTTATCATTGGCCAGAAACTGAACTGGAGTAGCCATATAAATACCATGGCTACAAAAGCAGGTCAGAGACTCGGAATACTGTGGCGAGTAACTCACTTCCTGACTTCCCAAAGCCAGTCTACCATCTACAAGGCACAAGTCAGGAGTATGATGGAATACTCTCTGCTTGCCTGGATGGGTGCAGCTCCAACAACACTCAAGAAGCTCGACACATTCCAGGATGCTGCCAGCTTGATTGACATCCCATCCACAAACATTCACTCCCTCCACCACTGATGCACTGTGGCAGCAGTGTGTACCATCTACAAGATGCACTGCAGCAACGCACCAAGGCTACTTGGGCAGTACCTTCCAAACCCATGACCTTTACCACCTAGAGGGACAAGGGCAACAGATGCTTGGGAACATCAACATCTGCAAGTTCCCCTCCAAGCAACAGTATATCGCCATTTCTTCACTGTCACTGGGTTAAATTCCTGGAACTCCCTTCCTAATAGCACTGTGGGTGTACCTACCCAACATGGACTACAGAAGTTCAAGAAGGCAGCTAACCACCAACTTCTCTTGGGTAATTAGGAATGGGCAATAAATGCTGGCCTGGCCAGCGATGCCCACATTCCATGAAACGAATAAATTAAAAACTTGGATGAAGGGACCAAAGGTATGGTTACTAAATTTGCTGATGACACAAAGATAGATAGGAAAGTAGAGTGTGAAGAGGACATAAGGAGGTTACAAAGGGATATAGATAGGTTAAGTGAGTGGGCAAAGATCTGGCAAATGGAGTATAATGTGGGAAAATGTGAAATTGTCCATTTTAGCAGGAAGAATAAAAAGGAAGCATATTATCTAAATGGGGAGAGATTGCAGAGCTCTGAGTTGCAGAGCTCTGAGGTGCAGAGGGACCTGGGTGTCCTAGTGCATGAATCTCAAAAGACTTCGCTGCCTCCGGAGAATACTTGGCATCAGGTGGCAGGACCGTATCTCCAACACAGAAGTCCTCGAGGCGGCCAACATCCCCAGCTTGTACACACTACTGAGTCAGCGGCGCTTGAGATGGCTTGGCCATGTGAGCCGCATGGAAGATGGCAGGATCCCCAAAGACACATTGTACAGTGAGCTCACCACTGCTATCAGACCCACCGGCCGTCCATGTCTCTGCTTTAAAGACGTCTGCAAACGCGACATGAAATCCTGTGACATTGATCACAAGTCGTGGGAGTCAGTTGCCAGCGTTCGCCAGAGCTGGCGGGCAGCCATAAAGATGGGGCTAAAATGCGGCGAGTCGAAGAGACTTAGTAGTTGGCAAGAAAAAAAGACAGAGGCGCAAGGGGAGAGCCAACTGTGCAACAGCCCCGACAAACAAATTCCTCTGCAGCACCTGTGGAAGATCCTGTCACTCTAGAATTGGCCTTTATAGCCACTCCAGGTGCTGCTTCACAAACCGCTGACCACCTCCAGGCGCGTATCCATTGTCTCTCGAGATAAGGAGGCCAAAGAAGAGTATGCAGGTACTGCAAGTAATTAGGAAAGCTAATAAAATATCATTTATTGCAAGGGAAATTGAATAAAAAATTATTTATTATGAAGCAGGTTATGCTTCAGCTATACAGGGCATTGGTGAGACCACATCTGGACTAATGTGTACAGTATTGGTATCCTTATTCAAGGAAGGATGCAAATGCATTGGAAGCAGTTCAGGGAAGGTTTACTAGGCTAATACTGGGATGGACGGGTTATCTTCTGAGGAAAGGTTAGACAAGCTAGGCTTGTATCCGCTGGAATTTAGAAGAGTAAGAGGTGACTTGTTTGAAACATACAAGACCCTGAGGGGTCTTGACAGGGTGGATGTGGAAAGGATGTTTCCTCTTGTGGGAGAATCTAGAACTAGGGGTCACTGTTTAAAATTAAGGGGTCGCCCATTTAAGACAGAGATAAGGAGAAATTCTCTCTCTGAGGGTCGCGAGTCTTTGGAACTCTCTTCCTCAAAAAGGCGGTGGAAGCAGAGTCTGTGAATATTTTTAAGGTAGAGGTAGATAAGATTCCTGATAAGCATGAGGATGAAAGGTTATTTGGGTTGGGAAGGTGGTGTTGAGGTTACAATCAGATCAGCCATGAACTTATTGAATGGCAGAGCAGGCTCAAGTGGCCCTCCTACTGCTCCTAATTCATATCTTCATATGTAGCCATCAGTGAAGGAATCAAAATCTTGCTCCCTCCAGTTTTTCAGCTCCATTTCAAGCTCGATTGTGACCTTTTACTTTTAGTTCTTTGCTAATTGATATTATTGGCCTCATATCTCCTCTGATCTCATGGAACTTCCAACTGTTATTGAGGCTTCAAGCAGTCAGTCTTGAGGTCCGCTTGCTGTTTTTTATGCAATACTTAGACAAGCAAAATTTCCAAGTTTGCAGATGATACAGAAATGGGAGGTGGAGCAAACAATAGGTAACAATAAAACCCAATTTAGATAGTTGGGTCAAATAAATTGAAAGCAGATATGTGTAACTCATGTGAGAACAAGAAATGAAAGAAGCAGTGTGTGGTTAATTATGCAATCATGCATCATTCTGATGAGGGATTATTGCGAATAAACATTGCTTGGTTGCAGTAAAGGGATAAAAGGGCTTCATAAACAGAGATTACAGATCAAGAGGTTGTATTGATTTTGTATAGGGTGCTGGTCGCATCCATCTGGAGTTGTATGTACAGTTCAGGCCATCTCTCCACAGGAAGGATATTATTGCCCAGGGGAAGATATACAGATAAAAGCTAAAGATGATTTCAGTATTAGGAATTTACTTTCTGATAAAAGATCAAGAAAACTGACTTAAAATTTTTTCGTTTGACAGGTTTTCAAGATAATGAAAGGAACTGACAAAACTGATCCAGGCAAATTCTTTACCATGGCAAAACGTTAAAAAAAAACAGGGAAACAGATTGAAATTCAGGAATATGATGGCAAAATACTGTCGATTCTGGAAATTTAAAATAAAAACAGAAAATGCTGGAAACAGCAAGTCAAAATTAACGTTTCAGGTTGATCACGTTCCATCAGAACGGGAAAATGTTAAGAGATTTAACAGGTTTTAAGCATGTACAGAGAAAGGGAAAGGGGGAGGGGAGGAAAGGAAAGGAAAGAACAAAAGGAAAAGGTCTGCGACAGGGTGGGTAGAGACAAGAAAGATTAAATGACAAAGGGGATGATGATGCAAGCCAAAAGGGGATGGTAATTGGACAAGAAACAAAAGATGGTGTTAATGGCAATAGCAGAATCATTAACAGCTGCCACCCAGAAAAATGGGGGCAGTGATTGTGATCTGAAATTGTTGAACTCAATGTTGAGTTTGGAGGCTGTAAAATGCCAAATCGAAAAATGAGGTGCTGTTCTTTGAGTTTATGCTGAGCTTCACTGGAACACTGTAGAAGGCCAAAGACAGAAAGGTCAGAGTGGGAATGGGGCAGAGAATTAAAAATTATAGGCGACTGGAAACTTGGGGTCACGCGTGCTGACTGAATGGAGATGTTCCACAAAGCGGTCATCAAATCTGTGTTTGGTCTCCCCAGTGTATAGGAGACTGCATCATGAGTAGTGAATACAGTATACTAAATTGAAAGAAGTAAAAGCAAATCGTTGTTTCACTTGAAAGGAGTATTAGGGGCCCTAGACGGTAGGTAGGTAGGAGGTAAAAGGGCAGGTGGTTGCATCTCCTGTGCTTGCATGGGAAGGTGCCATGGGAAGGGAAGGGCATGTTGGGGGTGATTGAGGAGTGAACAAGGAACGGTCCCTTTGGAATACTGAAAAGGGAGAGGAAGATGTGTTTGGTGGTGGCATCATGCTGGAGGTGGCAGAATTGGCGGAGAATGATCCATTGAATGCACAGGCTGGTGGGGTAGAAGGCAAAGACAAGAGGAACCCTACTGTGGTTTTGGGAGGGAGGGAGGGAGGGGAAGGAGTGAAAGAAGCACAGGAAATGGGACAGACAGGATTGTGGGTCATCAACCATGGTGGAGGGGAATCCTTGGTTGAGTGAAAAGGAAGACATATCGGAAGCACTGGTGTGGAAAAGTGGCATCATCAGAACAGATATGACGATGATTATTAAAAACCAGAAAGTTAGGAGTACGATTGGAAATCCGACAATATTTTATCCTACCCAAAGTCCACTAGACTTAAGGAAGGGGGCAATTAGACAAGTTTCAAGAGAGACAAGTAATTTGAAGGATATAATGGGAAGATGAACATGATCTATTAAAAGAGTAAGATTTGTTGGGCCTAAATGAATTTTCAGATTTTTCCTAAAAATTCTTGTGTTCGAACTGCTACTAAGAAATTCACTTCTAATTTTATGCCAAACACTTATCTTTGCAACAACTCTATAAAAGAACATGGTAAAAAGGATGGCTAATGCCTCCAGTTGAGAATTCTTACTAGTGCAATAGAAATGCTTGCTAGAGATTGAGATAGGTTCTCAGCCGAGTACAAGAAACTTCATGCTGCATGGTATAATCAGATTTGAGTGCTGGATACTAAAATCCCTCACTCCCATGGTCACTTCTAATGTTGCTGAACACAACATTCTCTCTCCTCAGAATATGATACATAAAAAGTTTTTTAAAAAGAATTTTTCATGAGATGTGGGCATTGCTGGTCAGTATTTGTTGCCCATCCTTAATTGCCCTTGATAACTGAGTGGCTTGCTTGGTTGGGGTGGGTTAACCGAGAAACACAACAATTCACTGAGATACAACAAATTATGTATATTTTACAAGCTGTAATAAAATTTGAGGGGTTCTAATTGAGGTCAAGTTCGAATGCTGACCAAATCAAAAGACTATAGTCAAATTCACTATAGTTAAGGAAATACTCACTCTGTTTAACAAATTCTGCTTTATGAAAACATATAGAGATATCACATTACAAATGTTCAACCAAACAAGCAATTTTTAATGCATCACCATCCCACCAAAAGCAGTAGCTGATATCAGCAGCCTCAATGGCCACCATAACTTATTTTTATAAGGTGAAACATTCTTGCTTATTATGTGCAGTATATCATTGAGTCCAGTAAACTGTGATGTTGGCAGTAGAAAAGATAATTCAAAATGGAAGTTGATATAAACACAAAAGATCATATCTAATAAGTCTGTTTGAAGCAATAAAGCATAACCTGTACAACCACTACTGCATTACAGTTTTTATATAAAGAATAATGGCAGTGTTTTAAGATACAGTATTCAATTAATGAAAATAAATTTAGCATATAGTCACTTTAACCTCAAAATTGAAATGCCAGTTACTTTACCAATCCATGTGAATTCATGACTTTAATCACCAACATCTGATTCCGTACTAATAAATGTGACTTCAGTACCAACCTCCTGTTCCCGTTGAAATATAACAACTCTGCCACCTTTGTCCCCAGTCGCTAGTAGGTCTCCAGAGTAGTTGAATTCAACAGTTGAAATTATATCTGCTGTAATGGGAGAATATATAAAAAAAATTAGCACTGAAAATATTTCCTTAAAAATCTGGAAATTTAATTTTGTTGGTTTCAGCTCAAATTTGAAAACAAACGAAACATATCAAATGATTAGCTTCCAATATGAGCCACACTGTTCCAAAGATGCTTCAACTTCGAAAAACATAAATGTACAACATCCTCTACCTTAAGACACAGCATATCTCCCAGTGTCCTGGACAAAATTTATCCCTTAGCTAACTTCACTGAAGCAGCTTAATTGATCGCATTGCTGTTGTGGACCTTGCGAAGTGCAAACTGATTGATGCATTTCCCTGCATGACAACAATGACTGCCCTTCAAAAGTAATTAATCGACTGAAGTGTTGGACAATCCTGGCATTAAAAGCATTAAAATGAGTTAAGCAGAGACAGCTAATGAGAGAGGACAGATACAAAATTAAAAGACTGCTAGAGGCCATCACCAAAAAATAGTTTTTTTTATATAAAAGAACTTACCTGAAGAGAGAGCCAGGAAGAGCTCGAGTGCTTCTCCTGGTGCCCAGTGCCAAATTGGTGCACCCTAATTGAACCATCCCTCTAATAGAATCATAGAACAGGACAGTACAGGCCATTTGGCCTATTGAGTCTGTGCTAGCTCCTTCAAAGAGCAATCCAGTTAGTCCCATTTCCCTCCATTTTTTCTTCAGTATTTATTCAATTCCCTTTCTCTCACTTCCTCCCTCTCACAGGACCTACCTGAGAACAGCTGCCAGCGATGTAAAGCAAGCACCTGCAGCTTACCGTTCTAGTGAAAATGAGGCCAGAGGTCCAATATCGGGCATGCCTTGGACCAATGCCCTGATCTTTACATTCACAATTCAAAACAAATTCCTGTTTATACAAGATTAGTTTATCCAGCTTAAGTGGAGGAAGAAAAAAAATACATTTGTTTAGTGGAAAACTCTGGAAGCAGCCAAGGGTATCTGTTTTTATATATATCACCTCAGATAAGTGTTATGAGGTTATTTCTGCAAATATTTGATTGATTGGCCAGTCACTGTCAAAGTAGCATTGGAAGCCCCACCCTATATATCACTTTCTAAGAGATCTAAAAATTGCTGACAGAATTTTGCTAACTCAACTAAAAATTAAAAAACATTTTAGTTCTAATTTGTCAGTTATTTTTAAGTACTGATGATCTCAGTTAGAATATAGAAAATGTGCACACACAAGACAATCAGCTAATTGGAATGAATGATGGATCTTTTAAATCAGTGATGAGCACATGCCTAACAACTATGAAAGGTCAAGCCTGGACCAGATTTGAAAAGCTGGAGTAGAGAAGAAGAATTAATTGGGGGGGGGGGGGGGGGGGGGGGAGAGAAGTAGGAAAGAGAATAGGTAAGTGCAAAAATATGTCAAAAATCATGGGCTGGATTTTACATTTCCGCTGCCGATTTGAACAATGGTGGCCCACTCGTGCGAACTGCAGGCCGCAGAGCTGCTGCGATATTAATCGCGGCGGCTCATTTAAATGGCTGGGGCGAACCGCCCATCACCGATGACATCGCCACTGCGCAGGTGCCGACGCCATTTTTAAGGGGCTTAGAGTCCGACATTGCAATTTAAATTTTAAAAGAATACTCATTTTAAATAAATACATTGTGATCTTTACTCTTTCCCACCCACCTCCAATTAGCATAGAAGTAATTACCTGCCCCCCCCCCCAAAAAACACTTCCTTGCGATGCCAACCTTCCCCCACCCCACAAAGTTAATCAATTTTAAAACTTTCCCCTTCCCACCACCCTCGAGACCAACTAAATTAATCTGACCCCGCTCCCCAACCCCCCCGCACTGAAAAACTTATCTGCTCCCTCTTCCCCACCAGTGTCCCACCTCGGGAAACGGGGGGAAGAGAGAGAGGGGGCAACATGAGGCTGCGCTACCGCCACAAGCAATATCGGGCTGCACCTTCCTGGTGTTGAGGCCCGTGGCAGGCCTCTGCTGGAGGCATTTCCACCCCCCGCCCCCCCCGCCCACGAGCCCTGATATCGTTGTTTGGGGGGGGGGGGGCTGAGAAATTCAGCCCCAGTATGTCAATTAAAAGGACCCATATTTACAACTGAAGTCAACCATCAACAAAATAGTAACAAAGACAGGTGAAGAAGTGAACCTCCTCCCCGCGCCTGAGATTCTATTCACCATGATTCAATTATTTAACTTTCATTTCTTTTTGATTGTATGCTGATGGCATCCCTCATGGCTTTTAAGGGTCACTGATAACAAGATTCCCTCTCTTTCTCGTCTACTAATAACATAATCCAGTGTAGAGAATATTCATGGATGCCCGGACTAGATTTTGCTTTTCATCAAAAAATTGTACAATCACTTAAATGTTAGTCCTGGATTATATGCAGGTTAAATCATCCTTCACTATTAGGATCCCACTGCAGAACACAAACAATAAACTGTGTAATTCAATGCAGAATGAAATTCCAGAAAAATTATAGCTGAATTGCAGTTTTAAACAAAAAGGTAGTTAAAAAAAAAAAAATCTGATTCTTTTGGATCACAATATTCCTTCTTTTCTCTCAAGCAAACTGGTTACACCCTGCAACTGATCTATTTTTCCAATTCAGAATATTAACTTCTCTGGAGACTGAATCAGGTAGTGAAACAACCATGACACCTTAACTTTCAATCTGCAATGACTAGGCTTTGAATTTAATCTAATTAACCATACACTGTCTTCAGTTGAGTAATGTTTTAACAAGGGGAATAGTTCTCAATCCTCTTGCTCATTAACCCTCCCCATAATATTTACATGTATTGCAAATAGAAAGGGAGAGCTGAGTATCTGTGCTTCAGAATCCATATGCTCACTACTCAGGCTGAACAGAAAATGGATATCAAGCAGAGTATGCTGTAGTCACATACACTATGCCTTAAAGCTGGATCTACAAATAAAAACATTTCACGAGGTTCTGTTGAATTGCATGATTTGGCAACAGTCATCATAAAGCAATATTGTTTTATTTTTAAAAAAAGGATTCCAAGTCTTTAAAATGGAAAAACTGGTGGAGTTGATGCTACTTTTCTTAAAATATGCACTCTAACTATAGCATTTAAAATACAGTAGGCATTCATTCAAAACAACGTGCAATGGCACTCCAATTAGCTAGGTAACCACTCATATAACATGAATGCAAATACACACCCAACTGAGCCACCTGCATGTAATTCGGGCCTCAAGTTCAGCTTGATCCACGTATTAGAAACAAAATAATCAATAGCAAAAATCTGATTTAAATTAGAAAATGAATTCAGGCATTTATTTTATTCTGCATATTATTGGAAACCCCAAAACTGACAAATGGTTTTAAGAATATTTAATCAGAAATCAACAACCAAAATCCTTTTTTTTTTTAAAAAAGAGCTCAAAATTAAAGGATAGATGGTTATCCTAATTAGATGATTTGAATTTGGCTTCCTCGTCCTGGTCTCAGGTGATTCACTCCACCACAGCTATTGGTGCCCCAGGGTAAAGGGACCAGAATGAATTTTGGATAATAAAATTGTTATGAGGTATGCACTCTATTTACCCATTTATCACTAGTCTCTAAGTATATTGGGCCAAATAGGTGATCAACATCACACACGGTCTGGTATGTGACAGGTCAAGGGAGCCAGTTTCATGCTAATGGGAAGGTGTTTACCCCTACAGAAAGGTGACCTTTTTCTCCTCTCAGTGTTAATACAGGGCAGGACTACTGCTTCCTTTCCTACCAAAAAAAAAAATATATTAGATATTAAGCTTGGTGGGAGGTGTTACCTCCAAGTTTCACAATCTTTTTCTGAAGGGATTAGGATATTCTATTCGAAAAATATCAGCAGAATTATTGGTCTATTGCCCAATATTGTTATTACAATGCATAAAGTCAAGACAAGAGGTTGAAAGCATTTCATTACAACAACAAAAAAATCCCCCTTGCTCATGCACACTGGTGACAGCACTCCACCTAAATATGCAGACAGCAATCGTTTGGTGGAGGGGCCCCACTATTTACCACTTAAGACAAAAATCTGAATTGCAATCCATTAAAACCAAACTCCTAGCTTATACTCAAAGCCACAAACAGAATATGGTACTTCAGCATTCTAAGGAATAACTCTAACTGGTGAAATGTTCAAGTCTAACAATGCAATTTCACCAAAAGTAAGATTATATTTGCAAAATAAACCAGTCAATATGCTGCACATGAACTCAAAATTTACATAGATTTTGAGTCACTTTTCCAAGATCCATTTTAACTACAAGCTGCTAAACTGAAGGAAGTTCCACTTTAAACCATTAAAAGTGGAGGGCGGCGGGATGTGAGTGGCCACATTGTAAATTACCTTGGCAAAACTGAACAGTTCCGTCTCATGTGCTCTCACTTCCTGCATCCCCCACAACCCAGAATAACCCATGTCTTATACTGGCTGGCTATAATATTCTATCAGTCTAAAGCTACAACCTCAGCAGAAGAATGGCATAAATGGCCATTTCCATGTTTTTCTCAGGTTTCCGCCAATCTCCAGATCAAGTTACAGTGGAAGTTGGAGGGGACCCTGCTGGTGTACATATTTTTCAAATTTGGAACAAAATACAACAAAAATAAAGACACGTTTAATGTTTCATAATTCTAAATGTTACAAGGGATGTGCATGCACTTACTGTGTCTTAGTTGTGAATATCCTGCATTCAGTTTCAGAACTACTAGCTAGAGGCAAAGAGAAATTGCAGCGCAGCAATTTTCCTCCTGCATACCATGCATCAGGACAACAGAATCTGAACAACAATGTTCGTATTGTCACAGGAGGGCAAGCTCTGCAGAAAGCTTCTGCTTCCAGGTTACCTCCAACTGGCAGTTCTAAAGCAGAATACAAGGGATTAAATGGAAGTTAAATGTGCAGGTTTACAATACTGGGAATAAGTGACAGTTAAGTAAAATGAATTTTTCATTAATTTATTCAAAACTTTCCAAATTTAATGCTTAGATAGAATCTGAAGCTTTTTTTTTCAGTGAAATAACAAGCAATGTATAAGGAACTAGAAAGAAACCAAGGTCAAGAGGAAAACCATTTATTGCTATTGCACTTTTAGCAACCTTGAACAAACTTTTTTTGGAAACATATCAAAAACCTGTGCCATTCCCTTTTGTCCAAGGTGCTTACAATTTACAGATGTTTTACTCTCAAAAGACCCACTGAACGCAAAGCATCTGCACTCATTTTCATTATCTTAGAATATATTTTAACATACCCGACAGTGTATTGGATACTACAAATGCATGATCACAATATTTTTTTCACATATACTTATTGCTGGTACATTTTTACTTCCCATTGACAATGCTACCTACTTGTATTATATACTCCTAGCCCACAGACTTTTTATAATGGTGACTGACAAACAAAAAGTGAAAAATCATGGCTATTAGGAGTAAACAAACTAATCAAACAAGGTCACAGACACCAAAATATTACATAGAGCACTTCATATGGCAGAAATAAAAGGATAATTATTTTACATGCTGAAAAGCAGTGCTTAAAAAAAAAAATCAAACTGTCAAATTAGCAAAGTTAATAAATGAGCTTCAAATTAAGGTATAAATTCCTTTTGTGGGAAGCATATTTTATTACTGCAAAATAAGGTTTCAAAATTACTAAGGGAAATAGGTATCAGATGCAAAATGTTTCTCAAATGACAGCACAACATTTGGCATTATACAACTGTATGCAGCAAATAGGTAAATCCAGGCAACTCAAATGAAACTAAAAAAATCTTAAAACCATTAACTACAGAAAGCAATATCTAACTGAAGCTTGGTTTCAGTAATGCAGCTGAATGAGATTCTCTTCTGCAGACTTGCCCTTTGAGATGCAATTATTTTATTCGGGGAAGCAGCATGCAGCAGAACCTATGGAAACAGGTTACCAGCAAAAATCTTAACAGTAAATTATGAATTTTCAAGATGCTAGAATAAAGTCTGGAATCTTTGGTTTATATTCCATACCTTGATCGAAGGATGATGTTGACATCAGTGAATTAGTACCAGAGGTAGAAGTCTTAAACACCTGAGAGAAATTGCAAGGAAAGCATTTCATCTTCTGCAGTATGCAAATGCAGCTTTAAATTCCTCATTTGACACCTCCACAGTCCAAATGGCTGAACACCCTCGTCTTTTATAAGATTTCCTTTTGCTACAGATTTCCTAGATGCCTGCATTGCATAGAACAGTTAAATGTTTTAGAACAGAAAGAACAGGCACGAGATGGGTGGACTCTCCATTTACAACATTACAGTGCAGGCCCCATACGCTATTCCCAAGATGCTGCTGAGACAGGGGCCATTGCACTAAATAGAGCTGTCCAGTTCATGCCAACAATTAAAAATCCAAAAATCAATGCAACTGTCACTTCAGTATAGTTTTTAGTTCTCATTTAACATACAAAATCTTTATAAATTACAAACACAGTTCAACTCAATTTGACTATAATCTGAAATAAATGCAATTCTTTGATTCTTCTTGTAAGCTACTGGTATTTAAAGTGCAGTACTGCTTTTCCAGTTCAAATAAGCAGCATGACGGTATCCAACATACTGTGACAATCAGTAAAAAGCCAATCAAATGAAACTAAGCATTATCCATTTCCACCTCTTTCTGGAATACTGCAGCATGTTTGCTCCGAGGAAATCGCAAGCAGCTGAGGTCACATGCTCACTAAATTGTCCCTCAGCCAACCACAATGTTTTGACAAGTCTATTCTACAAATGCAAAGACCAGCAAATTAAATGATCTGAATTTTAAATGTTTAAATTTATAATGTCCCATGAAAGAATACACTGCTTATAGCTGCAATTTTGCAACTTCTGTTGAAATCTGCAAAATGTAGATCAATATATGAAACAGCCAATTGTATTCGAATTCTTTTCAACTTTTATTACCTTTCTGAAAAGAATGCAGTATTAGTCAGATTTTGATTGCACAATTTGCTCACATTTTTTGTCCCTTGCTTGAAGTGTGCGCATGGTGGTGGTGGCACAGATCAGAACATCTAGTTCTGAGGCATCCTCCTTTCCCCTACACCCAGCTTCCTCACCCCACCAAGACATTGGGAGGTATGTTTGGGAGGTACAGCCTCCACCACTTAAAATGTCTACAGTTAAAATGAATGGTTGCTTACATCAGCCAAAAAAGCAATAGCCATTATCCATTTGCATTGAAGTTATTTTCAAAGTTGCCAGTTATAGCATTTTAAGCACTGTTTATTTCTGGCAGAAGCAGCGTTTTTACTCGCTCACTGACAGATTTCACTTTCCTAAGATTTCCATTTTTTTCTACATCTGCATCACAAGAGATAGCAGGTTGGAAGAAGTGAATTACAAGACAGCAACTCCATTGCGTGACCATTATAAACCACGGTGGTGGAACTTCAGCAGTTTGTTAGCTGCGAACTTTCTACTGCCCAACCAGTATTGTGCTATATGAATTGGTTTTGAACCTCTGCTCGTGTTGCTTTTTTCATTTTTTTCCCGCTGATACTGAGAAGTGATGCAAATTAACTCAGGATTTGACAGAAAATTTGTTAATCTCCAAAGTACTTGAACGTGTTGTCGCCTTTCAAACACACGCCCATCTTTCCCTGAACTCCATGTTGAATCCCTCCAATCAGGTCTCCACCCGTGCTACAGTACTGGAAATGGCCCTCCAAGTCACAAATGACATCCTATTTAACAATGATAGAGGTAAACTGTCCTTCCTCATCCTTCTTGACCTGTTTGCAGTCTTTGACAGAGTTGACCACATTACCCTCCTTCAAAGCCTCTCCACTGTCGTTCAGCTGGGTGGGACTGCGCTCACCTGGTTCTGCGCTTATCTATCTAATCACTTCCATACCATTACATCTGGGGTTCCCCAAGGATCTTTCCTTGGTCCCTTTATTTTTTTTGTCATCTACATGCTGCCTCTTGGCAGCATCATCCAAAAATAGAGCATCAATTTTCACATATACGCTGCCAACACCCAGCTCTACCTCACTATCATGTCTCTCAACTCTTCCATTCAGTGGGATGTATTGTACTTAGATTTCCAGAAGGCATTTGATAAGGTGCCACATCAAAGGTTATCGCAGAAAATAAAAGCTCCTGGTGTAGGGGGCAACATATTAGCATGGATAGAAGACTGGCTAGCTAACAGGAAACAGAGAGTAGGTATTAATGGGTCACTTTCTGGTTGGCAAGATGTAACGAATGGTGTGCCACAGGGATCTGTGCTGGGATATTTTATGTTAAAGACACTATAAATACAAGTTGTTGCAATGAAGTAAATTCAGGTTTAATAAAATAACTTTTTTCATATGGAAATTAAAATAAGTTTCCTTTTTGCACATACAAATTCAGCTAAGCAGCCACTCAAGTGAAACTAACTGGAATGATTTTTAATTTTATTAATGGTACCATGTAATACCATCACGCATAGTAGGCAAATCCCATTCGCCATGAATGTGCCAGCCATAAGTAGTGGGGACTGTAGTCAGTTATTAGGAGTGCTGTGATTAGTAATGGGGTAGGTGAGTTTTTAAAAAAGGATTGCAATAATGAAGATTGCAGGGTGCATGTGGAATGAAATTGTTAGATTTTGTTGTAGAGAAATCAATTGGAAACAGAAGTTGAAAAATATACGACTGAGAAATTTGGGGGGGAAAAGTAGAGAGAGGTCTCCAAAAAGGGTGGGGCAGGAAAGAGGTGAGACCAGCAATAAAATGGGGTGACAACTGAGATTGCAAAAAAAGTATAACATTGAATGGGTTAAAAAGAAACATGAGGCAGAACTGATGTGGAAATTTAAAAAAAAGAGATAGCTTCAGGAATAAAGGAAAAAGAACAAGCAATGAGATATAAAACAAAGCTAGAACAGGCCTTTTTAAAAAAAAAAGGACCAGTAGACCAGAGAATGAAGGTACTCTGTTGCCCAAAATCAAATCCCCAACAAGCACCTGCTGATTCCTTTCTTTCAACAAATTCCAAGTTCCAGCTAGGATACCTATACCCACGTACTTGTGTAGTAGCCCGTCATATGGAACTTCATCAGAACCCCCCTAAAACTATAGGCCTAGTACAGAACAGTTCACCTATTCAGGATGTAACTTTCTCAAAAATGGAGGTTGATCAGGCAGGATCTTATTCATGTTTGCTGCAGTTTTGGTTATTTTCATACAGATAATCCACATTCTGCTACATAACAGATTGCAATTTAAAGATTTAAGTGAAGCACTTTGAGATGTTTCTCAGATGTAATAAAGACTATATAACTGTAATTTGTTTTTAACTTTCTCAAGTTTCTTTCCAATGAACAATTCCCCATTAGCGCATGACTAGAAAGCCTATAGTTACACAGATTATTTTGTTGCCACTTTAGAAAATGAATATATTGGTTTGGTTTCAATACTGCATGAGCTCTCCTGCATTCATCAATTCTGTCATGATGAACAGACTTAGCTATGTTAGTACCCTCTGGTATATACCATTGGCCCGAGATTAATTGCATGAGACACCAGGTATGCCCTTTTTATATACCAAAACCATTAAGTTTGAATGTTAGGTGGCATGCTACTAGCGTCATCAACAGTGAAAACCAAGGAATTTATCAAACAGGGTAACTTTTTTTTTTAGTTCATAGCCAGTCTCAACCCTATGAACAATTTCAATTCTCCTCTTGCTATTGGAATACTTGAAAAATTTTGTTGCATTTAGCTTCCAGTTATGCTCATTTTTTAAAAAATCACGTTAGCCCTGATGGCCATTTTTACATTTATTATATAGAGTCAAAGTTTTACAGCACAGAAACAGGCCCTTCGGCCCAACGAGCCTGCGCCGACCATCAAGCACCCTACCTAACTAAAATAAAAGCAAAATACTGCAGATGCTGGAAATCTGAAATAAAAACAAGAAATGCTGGAACCACTCAGCAGGTCTGGCAGCATCTGTGGAAAGAGAAACAGAGTTAACGTTTCGGGTCAGTGACCCTTCTTCGGAATTCACACATTGAGGATACTGACCATCGTGTTGTGTGGCATTATCACCGTGCTAAATGGGATAGATTTCGAACAGATCTAGCAATGCAAAACTGGGCATCCATGAGGCACTGTGGGCCATCAGCAGCAGCAGAATTGTACTCAACCACAATCTGTAACCTCATGGCCCGGCATATCCCCCACTCTACCATTACCATCAAGCCAGGAGACCAACCCTGGTTCAAAAACGAGTGCAGGAGGGCATGCCAAGAGCAGCACCAGGCATACCTAAAAATGAGGTGTCAACCTGGTGAAGCAAGAATCCAGGACTACTTGCATGCCAAACTGCGCAAGCAGCATGCGATAGACAGAGCTAAGCGATCCCATAACCAACGGATCAGATCTAAGCTCTGCAGTCTTGCCACATCCAGCCGTGAATGGTGGTGGACAATTAAACAACTAACTGGAGGAGGTGGCTCCACAAATATCCCCATCCTCAATGATGGGGGAGCCCAGCACATCAGTGCGAAAGATAAGGCTGAAGAATTTGCAACAATCTTCAGCCAGAAGTGCCGAGTTGATGATCCATCTCAGCGTCCTCCTGAAGTCCCCAGCATCACAGATGCCAGACTTCAGCCAATTCGTTTCACTCCGTGTGATATCAAGAAACGACTGAAGGCACTGGATACTGCAAAAGCCATGGGCCCTGATAATATTCCGGCAATAGTACTGAAGACCTGCGCTCCAGAACTTGCCGCACCCCTAGCCAAGCTGTTCCAGTACAGCTACAACACTAGCATCTACCCAGCAATGTGGAAAATTGCCCAGGCATGTCCTGTACACAAAAAGCAGGACAAGTCCAACCCGGCCAATTACCGCCCCACCAGCCTACTCTTAATCATCAGTAAAGTGATGGAAGGTGTCATCAACAGTGCCATCGAGCGGCACTTGCTTAGCAATAACCTGCTCAGTGATGCTCAGTTTTGGTTCCGCCAGGGCCACTCAGTTCCTGACCTCATTACATCCTTGGTTCAAACATAGACAAAAGAGCTGAACTCATGAGGTGAGGTGAGAGTGACTGCCCTTGACACCAAGGCAGCATTTGACCGAGTATGGCGTCAAGGAGCCCTAGCAAAACTAAGGTCAATGGGAATCAGGGGGAAAACCCTCCGTTGGCTGGAGTCATACCTAGCGCAAAGGAAGATGGTTGTGGTTGTTGGAGGTCAATCATCTGAGCTCCAGGACATCACCGCAGGAGTTCCTCAGGGTAATGTCCAAGGCTCCAACCATCTTCAGCTGCTTCATCAATGACCTTCCTTCAATCATACGGTCAAAAGTGGGGATGTTCGCTGATGATTGCATAGTGTTCAGCACCATTCCTGACTCCTCAGATACTGAAGCAGTCCGTGTAGAAATGCAGCAAGACCTGGACAATATCCAGGCTTGGGCTGATATGCCCTATTATTCTTCCCACTGGTTTCCCTCTTTAGGATTTGTACAATTTAATTTTGATTATTTCACCTTATACTGTTTCATTAATCCATTTAGCATCACATTTGTTGAGTCTTCACTTACTAGTTCTAGCATGTATGCCGAGTAATAAATCTTTTAAAAGGTATTCCATTTCAAATGGGGTTTTATTACCATCTCCTACTTGATTTTTTTTTTAAAAAAAAGATCTTCACTCACTCCTTGGAAATTTTCACATTTCAACTTGGATATACCTGGGTCTGGGCTTGTCCCAGATTATGTAAAACTTAAACCACGTTATGGTCTCAGTTGCCAGGGCTACCACTATATCTGTTCCGAGCATGCTACTTGGGTTATTTGCTATTACCAGGGCAAAATGTGTGACATTCATACTGATTCAGAAAGAAGTTATACATTATATTCACAAGCTCCTACTTTAGACTGCTTGAGGGGTTCCCAGTATATACTAATAATTGAAGCGTGCTTCATTCTGTTGCACATACCTGCTTTCTCTTCGCAAAGTAGCTCATGCTCCTTTTTGTTTTGGTTTTGGTGGGGAAGGGAGGTCTATACCAATCCCCCAGAGCTAATTGTGCACTTCTTTCTTCCACCCAAAGTAACTTACTGGGAAGTCTATCATGTACCAATGGGCTTACTTGTTTTATCTCCCAATTGTTTCACATGTAGAACTACACTGCCCTTTTCCTGTCTACTTTGGCCTCTTTGAAGACAAACACCCTACATGTTCTACTCATCTCCATTACTGGGGATTGACCAGGATTTTAGGACCTGTACCACAAAGCCTCAATGCCAACCATCCTGTTATGCTTCCAGCACACATTTATGTATACAGTAATGGGGTCAGCCTCTCTTTCAAAGTTTATTTTGCTTGGTTGATCTTTTGCACCAATTATTTTTATTTCTAGTCTGCTTTTCTTCTTTGCCGTTCTTCCTGTATTATAAATCTACTGCCACTGCCCTATTTACCCTCATTCCAAGCACATTGGTACTAATCTTATTTAGATGAAGCCCAACCTATACCCAAATAGAACTTGCCCCAATATTTTTCCCTTCTACATCAAAGTATTTCAGTCAAATTTACTGGTTTCCCAGCAGATCCAGTGCAGACAGTCTGGAAATGTTTGGCCTTGATTTTAACACCTGTTTTGCAGAAACCAGTTTTTTTTTGAGGGGGGGGGGGGGAGGAAAAAAGAGGGCAGGGGGAAGCAGTTAAAATGGAACTGGGGACTCACCTCCCCCATTTTCCAGGCATTACTACTAACAGCATCAAATGTGCCCAAATGTGAGCAGGTAAATGCATAGAACAGGTTAGTGAGACATATTAAGACCACATTCGTTGGCATTTTTACTGTTGCAAATACTGAACCAGGCATTAAGGCCCAGTGATGTCAGCAGAGTGGGCACTGGGCCAAATACAGAAGGGGAAGCTTGTGCTACTGCTTTCAGAGCACTACTGTGCACAGCCCCCTCCAAGAAAATTTGAAATGTTATGATTCATTTTTTAGCAGAGGTATCAGACCCACCGGCCGTCCACGTCTCCGCTTTAAAGATGTCTGCAAACGCGACATGAAATCCTGTGACACTGATCACAAGTCATGGGAGTCAGTTGCCAGCGTTCACCAGAGCTGGCGGGCATCCATAAAGACAGGGTTAAAGTGTGGCGAGTCGAAGAGACTTAACAGTTGGCAGGAAAAAAGACAGAGGCGCAAGGGGAGAGCCAACTGTGCAACAGCCCTGACAAAGAAATTTCTCTGCAGCACCTGTGGAAGAGACTGTCACTCTAGAATTGGCCTTTATAGCCACTCCAGGCGCTGCTTCACAAACCACTGACCACCTCCAGGCGCGTATCCATTGTCTCTCGAGATAAGGAGGCCCAAAAGATTGTGCTTGTGTTACAGATGCTAAAAATATAATCTATATAAAACCATACTAAGTCCATAGTTAGAGTACTGTGTCATTTGGAGTACATAGAAAGGAGTAGATTGACAAGAACGCTGCTCAATGTAAGAAAATACAAATAATAAGAAAGCCTTGAAAAACTGGGGCTGTTTTTGTTAGACCTGAAGGGATTATAGTGATTTTAATGAGGTCTTAACTTTGAGTCATAGAGTTAAACAGCACAGAAACAGACCATTAGGCCCATTGTGTCTGTGCCAGCCATCAAGCACCTATCTATTCTAATCCCATTTTCTAGCACTTGACCTGTAGCCTTGTATGCTATGGTGTTTCGAGTGCTCATCTAAATGCTTCTTAAATGTTGTGGTCCATTCAAACTAACAGAAGCCAAAATAAGCAACAAAGTCCCAACAATAGCAAAGGGAACCTGCCTAACTCGACCAAAATGGCATTACCAGTGTCTATAAGACCCTTTGTACCGAGGTACCCGTGCCCTCCCCCCCCACCGGACGCAGAAGATATCAAGCATGTTCCCTCTTCAGGACTACTCAGGCACAGACAAGACCATGAAAGAGAGACTGGCAGTTGGAGTGACACCCCCACCCCACGCCACAGTCCCTGCACATCCAGGACCTACACGTTGCTGTTTTAACCAGGCCCAAGAGCAGGTCCAGGAGAAGATCCACTGAATTACCCACCTCCCTCCACATCAAGGGATGGAACAGGGTAGGTAGAAATAGATTGTTTCCAGTGATTGATGGATTTACAAGGGGGCATAGATATATGACTAATGCAAGAGATTTAGCATAGAGAGCAGCGGAAACTTGCTTTCCACCACCCACCCTGGTCAAATCCCCCAAAATTGTGAGGCAATGGAATGTACAAGCTGAATGTGTGATAGGAGCAGATTAAGATGAGGCTAGGCCGATGACTGAAGAGGAATATGGAAGCAGAGTGGTTACAGGAGATTAGGTGGATACACGAGATTAAGACTACTGCTCATGTGGAAGGTAAACATCAATATGGACTGGTTAAGGACAGGTCAAGCCAAAGAAGTTCATGTTGTGATTTCTATGTAATTATATTACTAATATGTGCTTTATTTTATACTTTAAGTTGAAGAAGGAATTTTCCTCCACACAAGATCAGGGGGCAGGTTGTTCAACCTTGCCTGTCTAAGAGCGAAGTCCAAAGTACAGAAAGTCCTCATCAGGGAACTCCTCTTTGCTGACGATGCTGCTTTAACATCTCACACTGAAGAGTGCCTGCAGAGTCTCATCGACAGGTTTGCGGCTGCCTGCAATGAATTTGGCCTAACCATCAGCCTCAAGAAAACGAACATCATGGGGCAGGACGTCAGAAATGCTCCATCCATCAATATTGGCGACCATGCTCTGGAAGTGGTACAAGAGTTCACCTACCTAGGCTTAACTATCACCAGTAACCGGTCTCTAGATGCAGAAATCGCAAGCGGTTGGGAAAGGCTTCCACTGCTATGTCCAGACTGGCCAAGAGAGTGTGGGAAAATGGCGCACTGACACGGAACACAAAAGTCTGAGTGTATCAGGCCTGTCTCCTCAGTACCTTGCTCTATGGCAGCGAGGCCTGGACAACGTATGTCAGCCAAGAGCGACGTCTCAATTCATTCCATCTTCGCTGCCTCCAGAGAATACTTAGCATCAGGTGGCAGGACCGTATCTCCAACACAGAAGTCCTCGAGGCGGCCAACATCCCCAGCTTATACACACTACTGAGTCAGCGGCGCTTGAGATGGCTTGGCCATGTGAGCCGCATGGAAGATGGCAGGATCCCCAAAGACACATTGTACAGCGAGCTCGCCACTGGTATCAGACCCATCGGCCATCCATGTCTCCGCTTTAAAGACGTCTGCAAACGCAACATGAAATCCTGTGACATTGATCACAAGTCGTGGGAGTCAGTTGCCAGCGTTCACCAGAGTTGGCGGACAGCCATAAAGGCGGGGTTAAAGTGTGGCGAGTCGAAGAGACTTAGCAGTTGGCAGGAAAAAAGACAGAGGCGCAAGGGGAGAGCCAACTGTGTAACAGCCCCGACAATCAAATTTTTCTGCAGCACCTGTGGAAGAGCCTGTCACTCTAGAATTGGCCTTTATAGCCACTCCAGGCGCTGCTCCACACACCACTGACCACCTCCAGGCACTTACCCATTGTCTCTCGAGATAAGGAGGCCAAAGAAGATGTGCTTTATTTTATACTTTAAGTTGGCAAAAAATGCATTGGTACTTCAACCAACGATGACTGTTCACAAGTTTTTGGCAACATCACCAATGCAGTTTCAGAGAAAGTAATTGTTACAAATACACATATGAAATCTGGGAGATACAAAAGAACAGGAGTACATCATTCAGCCCTTTGAGCTTATATTGCCATTCAACTGGATCATGGCTGAACCTCAACATCCATTTACTTGACTATAGGGTTTGTTCTGCAAAACGAGAAGCCATTTCCTACCCAACACCACCTACAGAATGCCAACAGACTCAGGCATAGGTTTTAATGCATTATTTATTTTGTTAATGCAAATAAACCAGTAAAATCGTACATCATATAATTCCATAACTAAATCAGCCAATTTCCACCTAGCATTAAAATAGAGAAGCATACCATTTTTAATATATTACAAGTCAATATCCTGTGGCATTGCACATGGGGAATTAAAGCCAAGTGTTGCATTCAGGTCAAACAGGATTAGAAGGAAGTGAGATAAAATGAGCATGAGTAGATGCGAAGGAAAGCTAAAAAATACTTGGTCGGGGGTGGAAGGGAAGGAAAATAGAGATGGGAAGTGAAAAAATCTCTAATGGACTCAAGGGATGGAGGGGCACATAAAGCTGGAGGGGGTGCAGCGGCAAAGGAAGGCCTTCAAAGTATCTGCGGTTCGAGGAGTCATTGCACAACTCGACAATGACACAAAGAGAGGGAAGGTACCCAGAAAAATATTACTATGGGATAGGACTAGAACGGAACACAAGAAACACCTGGCAACTCTAATGTCAAATAAATAACTCCATGGTATTGATTGCAATGAGTCAGGAGACAGCACGTTATCCATCCAACAGTTTGCACAACAAGACCCTCTTAGCATTACTCTCGTCCCTCACAAGTAGTCCTTTACTTTCAATGTTGTCGTGTGCTGCATAATCTTCTTGACTGCTCCTTCCCTCTCAACCCTACCATCCTATATGCTTACCCCACCAGTCACCCCACCAATGCTTACATCTCCCACTGTGACTGCCTATGCATCTGTTCAGCTTCATGATTCATCCATGCATTGTGGATACTCCCTCCCACCAAACATATTGCTTTATGTAAAAGTCTGTTTGAGTACTAGGTTAGTTTTTTTGTTTTACAGTGATTACATTGTATTTGTACAGCATAAACACTGGTCATGCAGGCCCCCACCTGCCAAGATTGAGACACATTAGTTTCGCCACGTGAACACTGATTTTTAAACTGTTACTGGAGTAAAGAAAGAACTTATTAAAAAAAAACAGACCCTTGACTGGAAAGACATTTGCGTAGTAACAGACAGTGCTTGGAAAGGACAAAGGGGCCACTTGCTGCTCCAATTTAATCCACAATGGACTTTTGATTACCAGACTTTGCAGGTGGAGAGGCAAGCATTCCAGGTTAACTGCTAAGATGGCAGAATACACAAACAGACGTGGTCAAACCAGTTTAGTCACATGACTAACCAGCTGTTGGAGATATTTGAATTTGAACTTGCCACAGAGAATTTGAACTCAGAAAGCTGTTTGCTCCTGAAAAGACCTCTCTCCTGTTTGCTCTCATCTCACTCTCACCAGCTTCGGAAACCACTGAAGACGCATGAACCCCAAGAGAGAAAAGTCTTCTGCATTGTACAAGTTTTAAGAAGAATACTGGGCCCCAATGAAAAGCAAGAATAACCTACAACCAAGAACTACCTACAAAAGGACTACAGTGAGCTTGAAGCACAGCAACAAGAAACTCTTCTGATATTGCCTCAAAACTCTCTACTTTATTTTTTCTTCTGCTCTTTTATGTCTCTATTTGCATGTGTGTATCGCATATGGGGCATTAAACGAATTAGAGTTTAAGTTTAAATACATTTTTCACTTTTCTTCTTTAAAGCTAAGGCGGCCTGTTTGTGCTCATTGCTTTGCCTCATAATTGGAAAGCAGTGATCAAGGATTCAGCAAGGGGGAGCTCAAAACACAGTATTTAAAATTAAATCCTGTTACAATAAGACCAGGTGAAGGCTGAAAGAATCCCCTAGACACCTTTCTCACCTGGTCATAACACACTTCACGAGTTCACGATACATTTTTGATTGAATACTGGGAAAGCAACAAGACAAATCATCTGAAGGGTAGCAGGGGTACTCTTACATCCTCACTGGTAGCCCTTGACCCTGTACATCCCTTGCACAGATTCATCCTCCCACTCAATCCCCACTATTCATTCCACCTTGCCCACTCATCACTCGAACAACAATGCCCCCTCACACCTATGTTCACCTCACTTGTGTCCTCTACACCCTTCTCCAACCTAGATCTTCTCTTCCTCCCTTCCAAAGCTCCCAGATTCTGGTGCTCACTCTGCTTACAAACCTAGATTAAATTCTAGTGCTGCCTGATCCCATGACCATTCCAAATATACCCAGACCCTCTTCTAGTGTTCCTCCCTGCCCAGAAATTACTAACAGACACCAGGCCCCTTCCAATTGCTTCCGGATCCCAGTGTTGATAATTACCAAGAACACAGATTTGACACATTATCATGTGTCTATTTCAGTGGCAGTGATTTTTATAGTGCTCATTTAGTACTGTTAGCTGAACCTCCTACTTGACCTGAATACATTTAGTCTTAATCCTGCATGTGCAATGCCACAGGCCATCAATATTTAATATATTAAAAATGGTATGCTGCTCTATTTTAAACATTAGGTGGAAATTGGCACCAATTTTATATTTGTGATCATCCCCAATCAATTACAGTATTTGGTTCTTTCAGCCACAACATCCATCTGTTGGGTTTGCCTGCTATTTTGTTGTCTGCTCTGCATCTGTCCTGTTTGCTGTGACCGCCAGTTGTGCTATTCAGATTTGAAGCCTGGCGCTTAACTCAGGTTTCAGCCCATCTTTCCTCTCTCTCTTGGTTGTGGAGTGCGAGTTGAGAAACAGACGCCATTTTCAGAAGCCGAATTGATTACACTTAGATAATTACATTAATTTGTGAGGTGCCTTGAAAAATTAAAGTCCTTTTTCCAATAAATCAGCTTTTAGCTTTGTGAACTTACAACATTTATTTGGGTGCAAAAAGTGTGCACAGGGGGCAACAAAAATCAGGCATGGGAGAGGTGTGTACAAAGGTTTAACCATACAATAGGGCTGGGGAGAGGGTTTTGTAGCTTGGCAGTATGCAGTTAGTCTTGGAAAAGGGAACAGGGGCTTATCAGGAGAATAGGAACTAAAATGCCTTTGGCCACTTTTGGACCATCAGGCACTATTCTTAATCACTGCATTCTCCTATGTCAGCAGCTTCTTCCTACCAATCCAAAGTCCTTTTTGTACATTTGGATTGCCCCCAATTCCCTTGTTGTCAACATGTTTCGGTCTTTACTTGTAACAAGACAAATGTTGCAAACACTGGAAATCAAAAATACAGAAAAAGCTGGAAAAACACAGCAAGTGCTGACTGACCTGATTTGTTTTCAACTTTTTTTCTGTCCTAACTTAACCTTGATATAATTCATTACACACTGAACCTTGATATAATTCATTACACACTGAAACAATCAAAAAATTGTGCACTATTAATTTTTATTCATTAAAATTAAATGAAAAGAAACAGACCTTACTCCCGGCAACGCAACAGAACATTTCTCTCAACCATGCCAGTGAATTTGCTGATTTACAGTCTTTAATATCCATTTAAAAAAATTACACCTCGAACGCTCAAAATATAGTTTAGAATTTCCAAATATTTATACATTAAAAAATTAAGTAATCTTGCAAATTGGTTCAGAACTGAATTTGCAACCAAAATATGGGTCTGTCTAAACATATTTTCAATTGCTGCTCTTATTATTATATTAAACAAATCCTATGTTAGTTGTGGAATGCGAGTTGAGAAACACGCTGAGGCACTAAAGCATTTTGTGCAGTTAAGTTACTAAAAGAAAATGCAGAGACATTTAATCACTGTTGCAAAATACATATCTTAAAACCTTACTATAGACGTTGGAAATTTCAGTTAGAGGAAAATGGAGAGTAAGCATTTCTTTGAAAAGTATTTTGAACGATTCAATTGTTTCAAATATGACATCAAAATGCTTACATAGAATGTTCCCAATATATTGGCATAAAAGGCATTACAGGAAACAATATTTGGTACAAGAAGTGCACACTACGCGCAGTATTTTTAAAATATAGATCTTGTGGGCCCATTCATAGGAGAAACTGGAATGTGGTTCGTGACATTTACAACCTTCCTGCTGCATCCTGAACACAACAGTTCACCAATCACTCTAATGCAGCGAATCTATTGAAGCAATGAATTATGTGACTGACAAAAGGTTACACACCTTACTGATACTGAAAGATATAAGCCTCACAAATATATTTGTAATACTAATTACCTACCATTTACAAAACTTTGTTTAAGATGCAAGTAACTTTTTCATGAAAATCTGTCAATTTTATTCTTTGAATGTCTGCCATTTTCTTCTTCCGAATTGGTTAAGACTTCAGGAACCACTCGGAGTATTGAGGGCATCTGAGCAGGGGTACGTACTCTTCAGGGAAGAGGAGTTCTGAGACTTCAGCAGGGCTGCAGTAAAAATCAAAAACCGCAGTCAAGGCCCAAGACAACCCGTGAGCAAAGCCACAGGAGACTGACTACTTTACATTCAACATACTTAGCTGAAATATTCCCAGAACTAAAATTAACACATCTTTTAAGTCTGTATATTCTGGTTAGTTACCTTTGTATAAACAGAACATTAGTATACTAGAAACGTCAGCAATTCTGACAAAAATTACCCTACAAAATACACAGGAATAGGTTATGGAAATCCTAGGAAAGCAAGTTCTTTTGTAACTGAATTAATAAATTTTCATGGTAGCATTAAGGTAATTATAAATGTTTTAGATGTGTTTTGTTAACTTGCGTTAATGCAAATACTCTGAAAACAGTTTCTAAAAAAAAAAGAGGGAGGTGCTTACATGTTTAGTTAAAATCTAATAGTATTTATAAGCGCATTGTTATTGGATGAACAATGCCAATACCACTTAACTTAGTATTTAAAAATAAGCATCAAGACTCAAATACGTACCAGCACGCATCACAAATGGAAAAGCTACTATGCTTAAGTTATAGACAATCTAATGGAGTTATCCCAAATCACTCACACTAACATGTCTTCAGTGGAAAAAATACCAGTGTAGTTTCAACTGCTACGATACTTCAACACTCGATGGGAAAATACATTTTTCAAATGTTAGAGCTGCTCAAAATATAGGAAAACCTTCACTGAGAATCCAAACATTGAAATATTAAAAAAGGTGAGAAGTTTATGGTCATGCCTTAACTTTAAATTTCTCCCTCTCCCCTCCCAAAAACACCCCCACACACATCTAGGTGACAGGATGCTTGTGTTGCCTAAACATACATAACGGCTAATTTTTCATAGTTTGTTACCTTAAAAAGTTAAAGCACCAAAAATAAAACAAAGTGACTCCTGATAACACAGCCCAGCGCCGATGTCAGAGCACTCCCAGCTTCACACATGCGCAGAATGGTCTCTTGCTGTCAGTATGGTGCTGCGCATGCGCAGCCTACGTCAGAACCCAGTTTGCCAGGACTAATTCACGCATGAGCATGAAAACGTCAATGCATACAGCAACGTCTGCTTGCCACTCACTCCCAGCCTCGCCACTTCTCCCCCCCTCGGCCACTAGCTCGACACTTCACCCCGCCTTGCCACTACTCCCCCCTCGGCCACTCACTCCCTGCTTTACCCCCCCGGACTACCTTTGGACCACTTGCTCACAGCCTTGCCGCTTCCTCCCCTCTACTCCCCCCCCACCCCACCTTTCTTCCCTGGATTTTGGGGAGGTGGGGGGGGGGGGGGAGTTTAGAGAAGGGAGGTAGGCAGGCAGACAGACATACAAAATGAGGAGGGAAGGGAGCAGAGAGGAGGAACCGGCGAGGCTGGGAGCGAGGGCTCACTAGGTTTTTTTGGGGTTGGGAGGAGGGGTGAAGCAGGGAGCAAATGGCTGAGGTGGGGAGAAGTGGCGAGGCGGGGAGCAAGTGGTCAGCAGAAGGGCGTGGGAGGCAGTGGTTAAGCACGATGGCAGGAGGGAGCGGGGTACTGTTGGGGATGGGATGGAGGCGACGATCACAGCCACTGTGGCTATTCGGGTTTCATTTGTTTTCGTTGTTTGTGATAAATTGAGCAGCACCACCTTTACTACTGGCAGCTGCCAAAAATATTGCAGTGACATTTCAATGCATGAGGCTGCATTTGCACATGCATTGTGCCACTTAGTGGTTGCGTTGTCAGCAAATGCAGCCAAAATAAAGACATTTACTCGATCCCAACTAGTTTGAATACACTTGTTTTAATTGCTTAATCCTGAAATGAGAACAGAAAATTCCTGATAAAGATTACCCAGTCGATATCTACATTAGAAATCTTCTGTCAACTTCATCCATAACCATAACAGAAGCTGCCACTGCAACATTACCACAGGCAGGAGGGTGTAATTACAGCAGAACAAGTTTATCACAGAACGATACAGCACAGAGCAAGGCCATTCAGCACATTTTACCTGTGTCAGCTCTTTGAAAGAGCTATCAATTAGTCCCACTCCTCTACTTTTTCCCTGCTGACCCTGCACACTTTTACTTTTCAAGTACAAATCCAACTCCCTTCTACAAATTATTAAATCTGCCTGCACCACCTTTCCAGGCAGTGCATTCCAGACCATAGCTCGCCATGTGAATTTTTTCCTTTCATGTTGCCTCCAGCTCTTTTGCCAATTGCCTTAATTCCGTCTTCTCTGGTTACTGACCTTTAAGAAACTATTTCTAATGGATAATTATTCTATCAAAATCTTGTATGATTTTAAATATCTCTATTAAATCACCCTTAACCTTATCTGCTCTAAGAACAACCACCAAGTTTCTCTAGTCTCTCCATGTAACTGAAAGCTTTCAACCCTGGTACCATTCTAGTACATCTCCTCTGCATCCTCTCCAAGGCCCTGACATCCTTCCTAAAGCGTGGTGCTCAGGACTGGCCACAGTACTCAACTTGGGACAAAAGCAGCATCTTACAAATGCTTGGTACAATTTTCTCTTTTTTTTTAAACTCTATGCCTCTTATCTATAAAGGATCCCACACAACCTTCTCAACTGGCCCTGCCATCTTCAAAGACTTGAGTACGTACATCCCCAGATGTCTGTTACGTTGCTCTGTACCATTGCAGGTCTCCATTCTTCCTACCAAAAATGAATCACTTCACACTTCTCTGCTTTAAAATTCATCAGCCATGTGTCTGCCCATTCCACTAGTCTGCTTATAGCCTCCTGTTACTATCCTCTGTATTGTTTGTTACATTGCCGTGTTTTGTGCCATCTGATAACTTTGAAATTATGCCGTATATACCCAGTGCAGGTCAGTAATATACATCAAAAACGCAGTGGCCTTAATACAGATTCCTGGGATACCACTGTACATGTTCCCCAAGTCTGAAAAACACCTGTTCACCACAACTCTCTGCTTTCTATGACTTAGCCAATTTCATATCCAAGCAGCCATTGGCTCATTAATCTCATGAGTTTTAATTTTGCTAGCAAGTCTATTACATGATACTTTATCACACCTTCTGAAAATCCATACTGTTAAGACTGAGGCAGGAGGCACGCACTATCTTTTCTATTTCCACTTCTCCACAGGTCACAACATCTATTTAAATGCTTACTCAGTTACCGATACAGCCAATCATATATAATCTATTTTATCCCAGAATAGAATACACCAACCAGGTTTCTTCAGTAAACGTTAATCAGTAATGAAACAAAGCAGTAACACACACAGGAAAAAAAAAATACAGAAATTCACTCTGCAGAGGTCGGTGACAAAAAAAATACTTTGGCCAAATACTTGCTAATTCTTGACGAAAAAAGATTATGGAAGGAAGTCAGTTGTCCCTTTTTTGGTCTGACATCCGGGCATACGGAGACGGATCACTGAGCTCGTTTCAGAAGCAGTCCGTTCTGGAGATGTTGAGAATCATTCCAGTAGGCTTTCTACAAGAAATATGGCATCACTGTTTTTCTGCCAGCACACACTGGAATCGCAGGGTTTTTTTTTTTAAAAAAAAAGCTTTTCATGAGATATAAGGCACCAGGGATCAGGGATTTTTTTTTTGTTCTTCCACACTATCTTGGCAGAATTTCTTCAAAAAGGTAGAGAAGGAAGTGAGTGACAAAGGGATATGGGGATAGTGTGAGAAAAAGGCATTGAAGTGATCAGCCATGATTGTATCGAATGGCAGAGCAGGCTCGATGGGCTGAATGGCCTACCCCTGCTCCTATGTTACTATGTTTTCAAGCAGTTCACATCACAACAAACTGTAAACAATGTCCAACCCCCAGAGAGTCCACCTCCTGACCTCCATAAACCTTGACATGTGGCTTCGCTGTAACCATTTTTCTAAGTCACCAAAGGTTCTGCTGTTAGAATTCTGAGCCAAAATCACAGGTGGCCTCCAAACAACATTTTGTCCTGTTGGTGAACTTGGTAAAAAAAAACACATCCATGGAATCTTTTCAGTTTTAACAGAAGCCTTCAACAGTAAAAATATTGAAGATAACGGAAGCACTTTAGTAACATAGACAACACCAAACGCACTAACCTCATTCACCCTCTGTTACTTCAAAGAACTCAATCAAGTTAGACAAACATGATTTCCTTTCACCAAATCTGTACTGGCTTTCATTTATGAACCCACACTTTTCTAAGTGCCAGATTAATGTCTCATCGTTTGGCTTGGAAATGCACGGTTTATCCCTCTTTGCTTCTTTGAACAGGGGTGTGACATTTGCAATTCTCCAGTCCTATGGCACCACTCCTATAACCAAGAAGAATTGGAAGATTGTGGCAGGAGCCCCTGCAAATTTCCACCACTGCTTCTCTGTAATCTAGGATGCATCCCAACCAAACCAGGTGGCTTTTCTACTTTAAGCACTACCAACTTTTTAAGTACCTCCTCTTTATTTATATCCTATCCAATTTCTTAACCTCCTCCTTTATTGTGATATTGGCAGCATCCTTTTCTTTAGATGACAAATGCAAAGCACTCACTTAGTACTTCAGCCATGCTCTCTGCCTCCACATTGGCAGTTTTCACTATAAATGTGTATATGGTAAATTATAATGGATATATATGAAAATAAAAAACAATGGATGACTTTAAAATGGAGTCTGAATTACGTCTATGCGCCCTGGTCCACTGATCACCCAGCCTCTAAGCTCTGTCATGGTGCTACCTTGTGTGCAACTTATCTAAACATTCACAGGTCTACTAAAATGAACACTTTTTTTTAAAAAAGTGGCTAGTCAGAAGATAATCAATACATATTTAAAAAAAGATAGAAACACTAGAACCTTGACAAAAATCACCTGGTAAAATGAAGTAACAAAGATCTGCAAAATGCAATTAGCAGAATGGTACTACACAAGTTGCAATGTATTTGAAGCAGAGGCTTTCACCACTCAATCTGATTGCATTCAATGGTCAACATGCTCAAGAACGGGGCGGCACAGTGGCGCAGTGGTTAGCACTGCAGCCTCACAGCTCCAGGGACCCGGGTTCGATTCCGGGTACTGCCTGTGGGGAGTTTGCAAGTTCTCCCTGTGTCTGCGTGGGTTTTCTCCGGGTGCTCCGGTTTCCTCCCACAAGCCAAAAGACTTGCAGGTTGATAGGTAAATTGGCCATTATAAATTGTCACTAGTATAGGTAGGTGGTAGGGAAATATAGGGACAGGTGGGGATGTTTGGTAGGAATAGGGGATTAGTGTAGGATTAGTATAAATGGGTGGTTGATGTTCGGCACAGACTCGGTGGGCCGAAGGGCCTGTTTCAGTGCTGTATCTCTAATCTAAAAACTGATTTGACTTTGTTTCCACTTGTTTGTTGGTGTTAGCAAAGGGTAAGGGAGGATTGGAAGTCAATTTCCCAGATGGCTCAACAAAAAACGTATTGCGATTTGTCACAGTGTGAGCAAGTGGATGTTTTGAACAGTTTGAAGGAACTGAGGATTCAAAATCTAGTCGCATTTTGAATCTCAGTTTTCCAGAATTCTTCACTGCATAAAATAACCCATGAGACGTGAGCATTTTTCTTTAAAAAAGATGTTGCACTTTATTCACCCTTAAAGGGTGTTGTACAAAATTTAGTCAAATAAAGGTTGTTATACACCAGACCAGCCATTTTTGTTGCTTCCCCTTTTAATAGCAATTCCCAATTTGGGAGGTTGTTCCAACCGGTTGCAATTAGTCAGGTTTTAGTGCACATCAGGCCTTAGTCAGAAACATTTAAAAACGATTCAGAAATAGCAGTTCTAAACACTTCCTTGTGTAGTGCTGTCAGTAGTCATCACTTCACTCCACACCCGTGCAAAATAGTTTGATATTTGCACAATAATGCTTGGCTTTGATTAGCTGAATTTCCTAGTTTCAAATCTATCATAGTAAGGATAGAATTCTAAATGACAATATTTAAAAGGAAAAAAAATTCCTTCTTCCTCCTCTCCAAAAATACACAAAGGAACTGCTATTTTAACACATTTGAAAATGGGTTTTAAAAAGCGCATGTGAAAAAAAGTTAACATATTTCCAAAAGTAGATGACAATTCAGTCTACTAACGTGGAGTGGCAGGCTCAGTTTACACATTCATACAGCAAGCTGCTTTCTGCCACAGTTGTTAACTAGATGACAAGCACAACAACCAGCACACATCATCCTGAACTTCCAGTGGCCAGTTACAAAATGGCAAATCAGAACTCTGGGCAAAAATCCCAGCCCCCTTAGTGTGGTCATGCAAAGAGCCAAGAACAATATCGCCAAAATAAACAAACATAAATTTGTTAAAAATAAACTGAATTTAAAAAAGCTATATTTTCCAAATTACTGCATTCAGTCCTACCAGAATGAGTTATGCTTTTTGCAAATCGGTTTAGTGTACTTAATGGGAGCTTGTAAGCTAAAAGAAACTACAGGCCACCTTCTCAAGGGCAATTGGGGATGGGCAATAAATGGTAGCCTTTCCATCAACAAAGTGATTCCTGACAAACGCTGGCCACCACGGACGTCATCAGGCTGCGCTGCAGTACGCACATGCGCAGACAGGCTCCTGCTCTCTGCGCATGCGCTGCGTTCCGACTTGCCAGGACTGGTTAGCGCATGTGCCGATGACGTCATCGCGGGACGTGTGCGTCTTCGGGCAACGCGCTGGTCGGCCTCTGCGCGTGCGCTTTATGCAATGCCAGTGGTATTCACGCATGCGTCAAGCTTCGGCGCGAGTTTCTGGAAGTGGAAGGAGGAGAGGTTTCGTCGGGCATTTTATCGCAATTATTTCGTCATCTTGGAGATTTCAGTCTGCTTTATTTTTTATTAGAAAAAGAGGAGATTGCTCCAAGGTAAGTTGCTCTGAAAACATTTCCATCGTCTGGGGCACTACATGTGCTCCAGTCCACTGCACTGCACTAAAATCCTTTCTGTTGTCTGGGGCTGTGTGCAGGCAGTACATGTGCTCCAATCCCTGTTGTAAGTTGCTCTGTTCCTGCACCCATCAGAGCAGTGCACATGGACACACAGCCACCTGTTTTCCCCATCCACCCTTGAAACAACCATGCAGAGCCTTGAGAGACTCCGCAATTGCCAGCTGCTGCCTGTCAAGCAGAGAGGGCATCCAAAGGGGTCAAGCGCTTGGGGAACATTCAGCAAGAAGAAACTGAGCACTAAAAGAAACAAGCATGCAGTGTCCAGTGGTAGCACGAATGTGAATGCTCTTGCTGTGTACACAACTAGTGAGGTGGGAGTCCAGCCACACCGTTCTCCATCCTCAATGTTGCTTTAAGGCAAAGGTAGATAAGAGTAAAAGAAATGGAAGGTGATGCTGATAGCCGTAGGCAGGATTAAATGGGAGCAGATGGGAAGGCGCAGGAGTAGCATAACCACCAGTAGGGAACAGCTGGGCTAAATGGCCTGCTTTATGTTCATAGCCCAAAAGAAATATGCTTCTTTTTCCAGCACCCTCACATCATTCATGTTTTCTCTGAGAGCAGCATTGAACCATCACGAGATAGGGGCAGTAACATCATCCTGACTCCTACAGCTGAGGTGGGTACTAAGTGATTAATTGGCGGTGTTATCAGTACATGCCTTTACTGCAGAACATAAAGCATGCTCAACAGTAATTTCATTTGGGGGGGGGGGGGGGGGGGGGGGGGAAGCTCTGACATTGATGTTCTTTCCTTATTTCTTTTCATGTAAAAGATGCCCTTGAAAAAACAATCCTTGAGACTTAAGGACAGCATTCAAGCAACGGAGAAAGTGCAGGAGAGGACGTAAGGATGTGCTGATTCCTGCATCTGAGGTGGGTAATAAGTGCTTCATTGGCAATGTTATCAATTGGTGACTTCACTGCAGAACTTCAAAAGGTATGCACAACAGTAATTTCAGTGGATGGAGGGAGGCAAGCTCTGACACTGATTTGCTTTATTTCTTTTTAAGTAAAACATGCTGTCGGAGAAAACAATCCTTGAGACTTAAGGTCAGCATTCAAGCAACAAAGGCAACTGGATCATGCTGCGGAGCTGGTCACGATGTGGAAAGGTACCTTGCATTTATGGATGAAGTGGGGGGTGCACATTGGGATGCGTTTGGGGAATATTCACCAAGAATAGACTGAGCTCAGACTCTTGTGACTTTGCCTTCTTCACATGGACAATACAGTAGTGGAAATAGAGAGCCACACGTTCATTCACCACAAGGATCTCCAGGAACAATCTCTTTACTTCTGCATAGCAGAGACTCGGGCCTGTCTGTCTCACGGGAATGCTGGTGACAACGCTTATGTATCCATGCACAGCAGTGCCTCGAATGCTTCATGTACTTAATAAAATTTTCTCAATAATTAAACCTGGAATTGTTGAGGTTTTTGATGCTATTTTCCCGACTTTGCAACTGCACTTCAGATATTCAACTGTGGTGTGGTCCTTGGGGTGGGGGGAGAGGGAGGTGGGGGGGGGGGAGGAGAAGAGAGTGTAGAGAGGGGGAGGTGGGGGGTGGGGGGTGTAGTGGGAGGAGTTAAATTCAGAAGTGCCTGAAGAGGGGGATGCAAAAGGCAGGGACCAGACAGCTGCAATGCCTGCAGTACAGCTGAGAAGTAGGGGAGAGAACGGCTGGATGGGGGATCTGCAGCTGGAGGGAATGGCTGGATAGCGGGGGCTGGAAGTGAGAGGCCGTAGAGAGCTGCGGGGAGCGAGTGGCCGAAGACCTTGGTGTCGCCGGGTGCGGGGGACCGGCTGGTACATCTTTTGCTGTTGCAAGGTTTATGGTGCATGCGCAGAAAACGGACATCTCCTCCCTCCGCTTCCCCCCCCCACCACCCACCCACTCCACCCAGGTTGCTCTTTCTGCCGCTCTGCTTCCCCCCCCCCCCGCTGCTCTCTCTGGTTGCTCCACTCCACCCCCTCCCATCCCCATCCCCATCCCGTTTGCTCGCCCACTCCCGGGCTGCTCCACTCCCCTGCTCTCTCACTCCGGCCAGGTGTGTGCTGCCAGGTTGCCTCCATGTGATTATTTGAGCAGCGCCATCTTTAGTCCAGGCAGCTGCCTAAAGCCGCACACTGACGTTTTAGTGGCACATGCTGCATTTGTGCATGTGCCACAGCAGCGCCACCTAGCGGTAGCGTTGTCAGCAAATGCAGCCTTCCATCAATGCCTGTATCCCATGAATGAATAATTAAAAAGTCACCAAGAAATCCAACAGGGAATTCAAAAGGCACACAGCCTTTTGAACAGTTAAGGTGAATAGCATAGATGCATTTTAAGGAAAAAGAGGAAAGGAATAAAAGATTATGCTAATAGGGAGAGGTGGGAAGAGGGCTCACGTAAACAGTGGCATTGTCCGGGTTCAAATTATCTATTTTTGTTCTGTACGTTCTATGTAATACAGCAAGGTACCTTCGCCAAAGGGGTATGAGTTAGGTGTGGTGTGCTCACTAAGAAGACAGTGGCTTCTGCAATTTTACAACAAGAAAAAAAGAGAGACCTGGTCATATTGCAAAATCATTTGAATAAATGCCCTTCCTAAAACATACAAATCATTTATGCAAAAGTGTTGGGACTCAGGCTTCTTCAGACGTTTTCTCTCACTTCTTGTGAACCTAAGCAATACCTTGTGCAAAGTACTCAGACAGCTTGTTCCGAGGTGAATAGGCTTACGGCTTGTTTATTACCTCTGGTTTTAGCGAATTTTGTTACTACTAATATAGCACCTTTAACGGAGTAAAGCAATCCATGGTGCTTCACGGCAGCATTAACCAACAAAATTTTATGTCAAGCCACGAGGAGATAATAGGGCAGATGACAAAAACTGATCGAAGAGCTAGGTTTTAAAGGAATGGTCTTATAAAAGGAGGAAAAAGAGGCAAAGATGTCTCAGGAGAGAATTCCAGAACTTAAGAGCCTCAACAGTTGAAAGCACAGCTGCAAACTGTGGAGAAATTAAAACTGGGGACTCGCAACAGGCCAGAATTGGAGAAGGGAGGGGTGAGCTGAGACCATAGACAGATTTGAAAACGAGGAGAATTTAAAAAAAAAAATCAAGGCCCATATTATCATCCGAAGACAATGTCAAGTCAAGCAGATGCTTTTGCAGCAAACTTACCAATAGGTTTTAGTTAGATAGTCATTTACAGAAAGAAATAGTAACAAGTTGTTGAAGTCAGCCCAAAAAACCCCCAACAGTTTTGGACGAATTTTATTCATAAGATTAAGTGGACAAATCCATCAATTGAATTCTTCTGATTACCTTCCTTTGAAAATCTGTTTTTTAAAAAAACCCTGGCAAAATGCTCTTGAAAGGAGAGTAGTTGCCAATCCCCTACACATTTTCTTTCAGAATTAACTCAGACATTCTACCTTAGGAGCTGAACGTCCATTGTACTTAGATCAAAACCATAACTTGTCAGTATATCAAAAATTCATAACCATAAAATCCTTTTGAAATATGTCATCTATTTCTATCACTCTGTGTGTTTAATAACAGTTTACCTACAAGGCAAGTTTTAAATTACCAACTATAAAAACCCATTTTTTTTTTTTTTATTTGCTGCTATACTTCAAGCAGAGTCAAAATAGAAGCCATTCAGGATGGTATCTTTCGGAAAAACCCAAGTTAAGAAGCAGAGCACAGAAACAAAACACACATAGAAATACTGACCAGCAGTACTTAAAGCATAGCCAATCTCTGATCAATTACAAAAGGATTCACACCTGATCCAAATACAATCTGTTTTATCAGCCTTGGTTGAGCTTCCAGTTTTTCCCTGAGGCAACTACATAATTTATACACTATTCGGCAAGACATAAAACCTTAATGAGAAAAGGATGGTGTTCCAGTGTCCATCAGAATTTCAACAAAACTTAGACCCTCTAAAAGAACAAGAGCACATAATGCATATTAAAGACTGGAATGCAGAAAACTGTAAAGTGTAATCACATAGAAAAATTCTCCGCACGTTACTAATTTGCATGGCAGCTACCGCACTGTCACCTTTAGTATAGACTACAACAGAAAAAGAAATTAATGGCACAAAACCTTACCATATATTCACTTATTTTCTTGGGATTTATACCCAATGATCTGGCTAAATATCCTCTAAAATAGAACAGGTAGTTGTCACAGACTCCTTCCATGTTCAGTGACTTTATCCAGTAAGTAGCTGAGTCAAAGATCAGGAATATTGCCAGGTTCAATCCCAGTTTGTGCTGACTTAGCTGGTCTTAGAGGAACATAGGAAATAGGAGCAGGAGTAGGCCATTCGGCCCCTTAAGCCTGCTCTGCCATTCAATTAGATCATGACTGATCTTCTACCTCAACGCCATTTTCCCGCACTATCCCCATACCCCTTGATATAGCAACCTGGGATGCAAGCCATCCAGACCAGGTGACATATCTACCTTAGGAATAGCCAGACTTTCCAGCCAAGACAGAAGTAAATGTGTTACAATTAACGTTAGGACCCCTAGATTAAAGGAAAGAAGAAGAATTTACTAGGATTAATTTCTGCTCTCAATCACTGTCCAGTGATACCTCCTAGAAGTGCACCTGTGGAGATCAGCTAAGTGCAGGGTTGGATATGATTATGATCCCCAATGAATGGTCTGCTGGGCTGGCACAAAATGGCAAGGTTCATACACTATCAATGGCTATTTATGGAGATATCAGGGGGACTCTAGAACTGCACCACATTAAAGATTCAATGACTTCAAGAGAAAGAGAGAAAACTGCCAAAGTCAGCCAAAGAAAGAAAAAGTCAATAATTTATCTGATGAACATTTTTTTTTGGGGGGGGGGGGGGGGGGGGGAATTATTAAAATGTCAGTGAGTGAAAAATTTAAACTGAAATAGGCAGTTTTGCAAGTGCAGTAGCATTTTGTCATTAGCCACTGTTGAGTCATATGCCATAATGTTGCGTTTCGTTTCTTTATTGTAATTTATGGAAACTAATAGGTAATAAAGTGGCAAGTAAGATCATCCATACTGAATATATGTGCACTAGGCAATATAGTTAAGATACTTTTATTAAAGGACACCAGATGCATGGTTCTGTACTATCAGCATTGCTCACATGCATAACTGACTCAACACCAGTAATCTAACTTTTGCCATGAAATTCCAGGGCCTGAACTGCAAAAAAAAAGTCTTGAATACTTGCAGCTCTTAGATTCCCCCCCGCCCCAGCTCTTCAGCTTTTGAACAATTGGCTGATATTCAATGCACAGTTTAACTGGCTAATTTTAATTGCACTTTTAACATTTAAAAAAATTTTAAAACATGGCAATCCAGAATAAGGGGACTTTTTTTTCCTAAGGATCAGAACAGCATGAAGCCTTACCATTTGCAACCCTTCTAGACTATTCCTCGACAACACAACAGCCACAGCGGAAAGGGATGCAGTGCTACTTTTCCAGTGGGAAACCAAAGGTCAGAAAATAGCCTGGTGGATAGGAAGATGAACCACATGCTAAACTAGAGAAGCAGTGGAGCCCAGGGAAAGAAATTCAGGACCAGCTGTGGGTGGCTGAAGGCTAGAGTCTGCATTTCAATTAAAGCATTTAAAAGACTGAATAGTTTAAAAGACTGAATAGTTTAAAAAGACTGAATAGTTTAAAAGACTGAATAGTTTAAAAGACTGAATAGTTTAAAAGACTGAATAGTTTAAAAGACTGAATAGTTTAAACCCATCTAACTTGGTGTGAGACCTGGGGAAAATAAGTTGGGTAAAATAACAAAACCAGGTAAACCTGGATGATTTGGAACATGTTGCATACACAACATCCTGACAGTATGTCAAATAAAATGTTGCCAGTATTTTCCTATTACAAGATGTTGAAAATATAGTTCCTTGGCTTTAAAATCAGGACACTTGGAAGTGAGGATAAAACGGACAGGAAGGACCCACGATAGGCAAGACTTTGTATATTAGCTCTGCTGTGGCATTATTTATGGTGAGTCAAAGGTTGCACCACATTGAAAGGGGAGGCGGTGACGTAGTAGTAATGTCACTGGACTAGTAATCCAGAGTAATCCTGGGGACATGGGTTCGAATCCCACCACGGCACATGGTGAAATTTGAATTCAATTAATAAAATATTTTTTAAAAACCCTGGTCAATTATTGAAAAAACCCATCTGGTTCACGAATGTCCTTTAAGGAAGGAAATCTGCCATCCTTACCTGATAAGGACACGTGACTCCAGATCCACAGCAATGTGGTTCACTCTTCAATGCGCTCTGAAATGGTCTAGCTTGCAAGCCAGTACAAAGTCTAAGAAATGGAATGAAACTGGATGGACCACCCAGCATCGAACTAGGCACTGGAAGCAAAGACAAACCCAGCCCTATTGACCCTGCAAAATCCTCCTTAACAACATCTGGGAGCTTGTGCCAAAATTGGGAGAGCTGTCGCACAGACTAGTCAAGCAACAGCCCAACACAGTCATACTCACGGAATCATACCTTACAGCTAATGTCCCAGACACTCCATCACCATCCCTGGGTATGTCCTGTCCCACCACCAGAGGTGACGGAACAGTAGTATACAGTCGGGAGGGAGTTGTCCTGGGAATCCTCAACATTAACTTCAGACTCCATGAAGTCTCATGGCATCAGGCCAAACACTGGCAAGGAAACCTCCTGCTGATTACCACCCACTGCAGCCCCCCCCCCCAGCTGATGAATCAGTGCTTCTCCATGTTGAACACCAACTGGAAGAAGCACTGAGGGTAGCAAGGGGATAGAATGCATCGAGTGGGGGACTTCAACGTCCATTACCAAGGGTGGCTTAGTAGCACCACAACTGACCGAGCAGGCCGAGTCTTAAAGGATATAGCTGCTAGACTGGTTCTACAGCAGGTGATGAGGGAACCAACAGGAGGGAAAAACCTACTTAACCTCGTCCTCACCAATCTACCTGTCGCAGATGCATCTGTCCATGAAAGTATTGGTAGGAATGACCACCGTACAATCCTTGTGGACAAAGTCCCATCTTCACATTCAGGATATCCTCCATTGTGTTGTGTGGCACTGCGCTAAACAGATTTCAAACAGATCTAGCAACTCAAAACTGGGCATCCATGAGGCGCTGTGGGCCATCAGCAGCAGCAGAATTGTATTCAACCATAATCTGTAACCTCATGGCCTAGCATATCTCCCACTCTACCATTACCATGAAGCCGGGGGAACCAATCCTGCTTCAACGAAGAGTGCAGGAGGGCACGCCAGGAGCAGCACCAAGCATACCAAAAAATGAGGTGTCAGCCTGCTGAAGCTATGACACAGGACAATGTGCACACCAAACAGCGGAGGCAGCATGTGATAGACAGGGCTAAGCGATCCCACAACCAACGGATCAAATCTAAGCTCTGCAGTCCTGCCACATCCAGTTGTGAATGATAATGGACAATTAAACAACTAACAGGAGGGTCTACAAATATCCCCATCCTCAATGATGGGGGAGCCCAGCACAAAAGACAAGACTGAAACATTGGCATCCATCTTCAGCCAGAAATGCCAAGTGGATCATCATCTCGGCCTCCTCCTGAGGTCGCCAGTATCACAGATGCCAGTCTTCAGACAATCCAATTCACTCCATGTGATATCAAGAAACAGCTGAAGGCATGGGATACTGCAAAGATTATGGCCCTGACAACATTCTGGCAATAGCACTGAAGACACATGCTCCAGAACTAGCGATGCCCCTAGCCAAGCTGTTCCAGTACAGCTACAACACTGGCATCTACCTGGCAATGTCCGGTCCACAAAAAGTAGAACAAATTCAACCCGGCCAATTACTGCCTATCAGTCTACTCTCGATCAGCAAAGTGGTGGAAGGGGACATTGACAGTGCTATCAAGCGGCACTTACTCAGCAATAATTAGCTCAGTGACACTCAGTTTGGGTTCTACCAGGGCCACTCAGCTCCTGACGTCATTACAGCCTTGGTCCAAACATGGATAAAAGAGCTGAACTCGAGGCGAGCTTTCAGTGACTGCCCTTGACATCAAGGCAGCATTTGACAGAGTATGGCATCAAGGAGCCTGAGCAAAACTGGAGTCAAATGAGAATCGGGGGAAAACTACTGGTTGGAGTCATACTTAGCGCAAAGGAAGATTGTTA